>NC_042619.1:16083531-16431448 GCF_901001135.1 Rhinatrema bivittatum | reverse complement strand
CTCCAACTTCTTTCAACTTTGCTGAAGGTTCCACAGTCTACCCCGTTCCTCAGGTCACTACCATTCTTCAGTCTGTCTCTGCTTCTCATTCTGTGCCTCAGGATATTGCTCCATCTACACAAGGTCTGTTTCTAAATCTTCCTCATGTTTAATACTTAATTTCCTTCATGGACACCAAGGCACTGTTGTGCATCTATAATCTAGTGGTGTGCAGGGATAACAAATTAGTTTTCGTTTTTTGGTTCATTTTCAGGAGGATTTCTTTCCACGAATTTCAGTTTGTGGAATGTTTAATTCGTTTCATTCATGTGGGAAAAAGCAAATCAAACATTAAAAAAAACAAAAAACCCCCAAAACAAACCAAAACAAGAAAATAGAGACTCCTAAGGCTTCCCGTCCCCACCACCGATCCCTCCCCCATCTAGAAAAATACCAGGGCCAGGATCCCCCCCAGTCTTCATTTAACCGGTCTGGTGGGCCTGGTCCCAGGCCAAAGTCTCAGCCTTGTGTAGGCCAAGGACGTGGTAGGTTGCTGCGACCTCGGCAAGGCTGAAGCCTCGGCTGGAGCCTGTGCCCAGTCTGATGCTGAAGCCCAGCCCAGATACAGGGTCCTGATGCCTGGGCTGGAACCCAGACCCAAAGTCATGGCCCAGCCCAGAGGCCAGGTCCCGATGCCTGGGTCTCGGCCAGGACCTGGGCCCAGGTCTGACGCCAGGGCCTCGGCCTAGGCTCAGAGCCCAGGCCTCGCAGCTCCAATGATGGGTACCTTCTTCTGTCTTCGTAAACTGATGCCATCCGCTGTTGGCTTCTTCAGACACCTGACAGATCAGGTAAGTGAAATTTTTCGGGGGTCTTGCGTCTCGGCTGAGGCTCCAGTGTTGGGGCGAGTCCTATATCCCTAAGACAGGTCCCGGCCTTGGGCCTAGGCCTGATGCATTTTTTTTTTTTTTAAATGAATGCAACGAATAATGTTAGTTTCATTCAGTGGAGCCCTTAATTCATTTCAGGACCCCCAAAATGAAATGAATTGCCCTTATTTGTTGAGTTTTGCACATTCATTTAAAACAAATGCACATCCCTACTATAACCCTGCCCATGTTGCTAACTTTTCTAATCCCAGTTTCACAGAACATGGAAAACACAAACAAAGCCCTTCAGCCTGTGGTCAGACAGACTAACCCCCATATTCCAGCACCTATTTACACTGGTGCATTGGTCTGTCTAATACAGTAAGTGCCCTCCTCCTGTGCTTGGCTAACAGTGTGCATTTAGCTGTGGGGGGAGGAAGGAAAACCGAACACAGAGGCATTATTTTACCCTTCACTCTTCCGCTGTCCACACACACACACACACACACAGTGGTGATTATCTACCAAGTCACTGACCTGGAACCTATGGGCCTGATTTTAAAAAGCATTTACTCGAGTAAGTGGGTTTTTGAAACTTGCTACGAAGGTTTATGTTACATTTACGCGCGTAACGCCTTTGAAAACTGTCCCCTTTTTGAACTTGCTTCCTTTTACCATCAGGGCAAAGTAAAAGGTCGAGGCCGCTGCTGGTCCCAACCTGGTGCCTTTTTTTTTATTATTTATTTTTTGAGAAAATGACCGCAGGGTACACAAATAACAGGCACAGAGATTACACACATTTTCTGTGCATGCATTTTTCGCTAGCTCATTTTCTAAGAGAAACTATTGGGGGGTTTTCTCTTTAAAAATTTGCGACAGAGTACACGCGGTAAAATCAGCTGTGCGTTGTGCAACCGGGCGGGCTGTTGAATATTATTCCCAAAATCTACAAAAAGTCCACAACCTTCCCTTTCAAATGCACATAAGTACAGGGGCAGATTTTAAAAATTACACGTGCGGCCTACGTTTGTGCGCACTACCCGGCACACAGAAATGTACGCCCAATTTTATAACATGTGCACGCAGCCGGGCGCATGTTATAAAATCAGGGGTTGGCGCGTGCAAAGGGGTGAACACTAGTGCACCTTGCGCGCGCCGAGCCCTCAGGGAGACCAGCTGGCTTCCCCGTTCCCTCCGAGGCCGCTACGAAATCAGAGCAGCCTCGGAGGGAACTTTCCTCCCCCCCCCCGTACCTTTGTTGTTGATGTTATGGGGGGGGGGTTAAGACCTAATGCAGGACATATATCCACTAGGGGCCGAGTGCCAGCACGCGATCTCCCAGCACAGCAGTAAAGGGCCACTGTGCCGGAGTCCTCGGCCACTCCCCCAGGACCGCCCCGCCACTCCCCAGGACCGTCTGCCCCGCCCCTGCCCACCCATTCAGAAAAGGCCCGGGACATAAGTGCGCCGCCGGTCCTTTTGAAAATAGGCCTGGCTCGCACGACCCCCCTATGCGTGTAACTCCTCCTGGATTTACGAGCGTAGGGCTTTGAAAATCTGCCCCACGGAGTTTATTTATACAGTTTCATATAATTTTTAAAAAGCCAAGTCTTAAATTCCTTGTGCAATCTAAACTAAAGCAAAAAAAACAAACCCCAAAACAAAACAAGAAAAAGCTCCATCCCTGCCAGAGCTGCCAAGCGACCCAGTCTCTGTTCGGGAGACGTTTGTCCTGGCTTGGTTTTCGAACATTTGTCCCGGTGTGCTGTGGGAGTGCTGCTCCTACTTCTTCCATCTGATGTTGACATTTCAGGGATTTACAAAGTAGCAGCGTCACCTCAGCTTAGCCTTGGTTTGGCTATGCTGCATGCAGGGATTTGTAGTTTTGATTTTCAGAGGGGAAAATCAGAACTCCCTGCATGCAATAGGGCAAATCCTGGGCTGGATCAGCCTGTAAGGCAGATCCTAAGGTAAAAGCCTGGTGCCTTATTCTCTCCCTTCAGAAACCGGGCCACTTGGCGACTCCTCGCAAGGCTTTAATCCAGCGCAAAAGGTTTCGTTGCTGCCATTCTGACAATCCAGACTTGTTATTTTGATGCTTGACTTCCTGCTCGGCCCCATGCAGAAATGCTCTTTCCTAACGCAGTTTATCTGCAACAACATGAGGACGAATGTTATGGAAACGCAGTTCCAGTTGTGCTAAGGAGAACTACAGGTCCATGCATACAATATGGCAAAAAGCCAGGACTGGATTAGTCTGCCCCATAGAGAAACGGAGCCAGCTGACCACCCTGACCAGTCAAATGGCTGTAAGTAGGCAGCAGGCTTTACTCTGCCCTCCAGGAGCCCAGGCGATATGATGCTTTGTAATGGACAGACTCATTCTTGTGTGCTACAAAACACTGCAAAAATAGATGGCACTTCACTATTTAACAAACACCTCATCTCTGTGAAGGCTTTACTTATTATCCTGTTAGCTAATGCTGCAAACACTGACTTGAAATTTATAAGGGTAATAAAAGTTTATTTCATTTCTGCCAAGGAGAGAGGATAAATGTTCGGAGTACATACATTGTGGTAGCTGGAGTCTCAGGGAATGGGTTTTGGATTCAGTCCTTTGCAATAGGTGCATCTTATAATTCTCTAACTGTACTGCTTGCAGTCCTTCAAAAGTCCCACATACTGTGCACAATAATTTCTTTCAATAAAATGTGTGGTCGCCATGTTAGTCCACTTGAATGCACAGAAATAAAAGTCAATGAAAACAAAACTACAGTGACCTCTTTGTACCTGAGTAACTTTAAGATATTTCTTGACTAGTTTTCGAGAGACAGACTCCCTTCATTGGGTTATGTGACCTGCCTTCACCTGACCTGAAGAAGAGAGTGTAGTCCCCACAACTACAGTAACACAGTAGAGGATGGCAGATAAAAATCAAACTGGCCAAGTCAGTCGGCCCATTGGAGCTAGTCAAGAAATATATTAAGTTAGCCCCAATAAAAAGAGATCACCTTCTATTTTTTTTTTCAGTCAAAATAAAGACTAAATAAAGCAGAAGAAACCACAATTCTTTTAAGACCTAATGCAGGACATACGGTACATCTACTTGGGGATTCTACTAGAAAGGGTAGCATCAGAGCCTGACTTGTTACTGAGTACCTGGAAGTGAACAGGATACTGTGTCCATGGAGCCTGCATGGGTCACAGGTTGGAAACCAGGAGACCCAACTTCAAGTCCTGCAATTGCCACTGGTGACCTTGGGTAAGATCACTTTCCATCTTACAGCCTCAGGCAAACACTTTCGGGCAGGAAGTCATTGCTGCTACGCATAGAGTCTTCTGGTTGAAGTCCGGGCTGTAATTGATCAGCCTGAGGAAAGACCCAGTCATATCCGAGAGGGCTGGAGACTGGCTGACCTGGTGTGAGGTTCGGGTTTCTTACAGAGCAAGAGAACAACTATTTCATTCAGATGGGTTGGGCCAACCCTGTTCAAAGCACAGAGTCCTCACTGCAGGAGGTCCAATACCCCCATCTGCGTTATCACTGCCACTTAAAGAACTCAGTAACCCAGGCAGGGACTGGAACCCGCCTACCCAACAAGGGGTTACATCGATTGAATCAAAGACAAGTGGCATTACAAGTTCAGGTATTTAGTAGGGTAAAACCAGGATTGTATCAGTTTGTCCTGAAACCATGAAGCCACTTATCAACCCTACTTTGCACAGAGTTCAGCTGCTTCTACACGCGTGCTCACACAACACAAGTGATGAAGGAGAAGAAAGGCTGGTGGGTGGGATGGAAGGGGCCTCACTTACTGTCCTCCTTGTTTGTTGAAGGCACAGGCCAGAGCCACCACCTGTGATGTGGCCCTGCTGATGACGGGGACACAAAGCATGGAGGTCACGTGAAATCCCAGCATACTGTTTAACTGCTTGTGCTCCTCCTGTAGAGACGAAAGGGAAAGAATTAATCATCACCCCAAAACCCAGGGCCTTCCCCAGACTGGAGCAGCATCCTAAGGGGGGGGGGGGGGAGCCGCTTCTCTCAGGGCAAGCGGAGAAATTGCCTGGGGCCCCCCCTTGGTGAAGCTGAGTGACATCCCTGAGGCACATTTCTGCGGCTAATGCCAGCCCTGATTTCTCTCATTCAAATTTCTCTCAAATCTCTCGCATTCCTTTGCCTTCAAAAAGAAAGGCGGCGGGCAAGAAGCAAGAGAGATTATGAGTAAAAAAAATCTTTGAGAGGGAAGGATGAATCACTTCTTTCTAAAACCTTAATGTTTGTGTTTCTGGAGAAAGTAAGTGGCTCAAACACTGTATTTATAGGGGAAAAAAAAGAGGGTGGCTGCTTTATAGCCATCTGTGACAAATGGCCTAATTCTACCATGGAATCGGCATTTTATGCAATAATACCACATTTTTATTTAAATGACATTTCTTCAAGCTATGCCAAATGATGACTTCAGGGACGGGTGATTATTTTCTCTCTTACACAATGTTTTCTCCTAATTCCTTTTCAGCCCATGCATCATCGCCAGACCAACCTGCAGCGCTTCACATTTCTGCATTTTATCAGACGGATTATAGAATAACAAAGGAATTTATGCACTTCACCCTACTTTGTGATTCCAGACTCCGGCACAAACTGTGCAGTGCTAGAATCCAGGGAAAAGGAGAGGGGCTTGGAGTTCTTAGGGGCTCCTGAAAACGAAGGCTCACATCTCCTCTGCCAGTGGCTTTGTGTCACCTTGGCCGAGTCATTTCACAACAAATCTATATGGTCACAAGGACTGGCTACTCACAATGCAAAACACTGCAGTTTACCTCAGTGCGTCCCAAACTTGTACTGGTATCTCCCCCCTCCCCCAGTCAGTCGGATTTTCAGGATAACCACAATATAACAGAGTAACATAGTGCATAATGGCAGAAAAAGACCAAATTGGCCCATCCAGTCTGCCGAGTAGTGACTCTTCCACTTTGGGTAGACCTGAACTCCAGCTCTTTTACCTGAACGTTCAACCATTTTTCCATCACTGCGCTCCATATCAGTCCCAAGCACGCCCAGAAACTGCCCAAGTAGGGCCTCCACCAACCTCACTGCTAGGCCACTTCAGGCTTTGACATCTTCCTCTATGATTCTTACAAGACTCAGTCTAACACCAACGTCCCCTTCCATGTCTTATTACCAAGTTTTCCCAGTTTCATTTCTGGCACAATGCTATAGACTCCATTTGATCTCTGACATTTCCGTCACTTCACAACTAGCGATCCTCTAGGCTTATCCCGGGCTTTCTTGAATTCTGTTTCTGACAAGTGTCTACCATCTTTTTCATGAAGAAATATTTTCCGTTGTTGTCCCCGAGTCTGCCCCCCTTTGAACTTCATATCATGACCTCCTGTTCTAGAGCATTCTTTCCTCTAAAAAAAAAAGTTTGCTTCTTGTGAATTTATACCTTTGAGGTATTTAAATGTCTATCATATCTCCCATCTCTCTTCTCCTCTAGGTCCTTAAATCTCATCTCATATGGGTTTTGGTGTAGACCAACCACCATTCTGATTGCCGTTCTCTGGACTGCCTCCACCCTACCCTGTTTTTATCCTTTCGGAGATTCGGCCTCCAGAACTGGACACAATATTCTAGATGAGATCTCACCAATGACCTGTACAGAGGAATTATCACCTCCTTTTTTGTGCTAGTTATGCCTCTCCTTATGCACCCTAGTATCCCTCTGGCTCGGACTACCTTCTTATCACACTGTTTTGCTACTTTGAGATTATCAGACACGATTACACCAAAGTCTTTCTCCTGGTTGATGCACATTGTTATCTCATCCTTCATCATGTACTGCTCCCTCAGATTTATGCACTCCAAATAAATGAGTCTTAGTACTGAATTCTGTCAAGCAATTGACTACTTCTCATGCTCACTCATATAAGAATATAAGAATTGCCATGCTGGGTCAGACCAAGGTCCATCGAGCTCAGCATCCCATCTGCGACAGTGGCCAGTCAAAGTCACAAGAACCTGATAGATTTCAAAAAGTAGATCTATCTTGTTACTCGCTCCCAGGGATAGCGATGGTTTTCCCTAGTCTATCTGGCCAATAATGTTTTATAGACCTTTCCTCCAGGAACTTGTCCAAACCTCTTTTAAATCCAACTATGTTAGTCACCTTGACCATGTCTTCTGCCAACAGATTCCATAGCTTGATTGTGCACTGAGTGAAAAAGTATTTTCTATGATTTGTTTTAAATCTACTGGTTGTTAGTTTTATGGAATGTCCCCTTGTTTTAATGAGGCTATTATTTAGTGCTACTTAGCCAGATGGCAGCCGCTGAATATCTAGCTATGTTCGGCAGATACCACTTAGCCGGTATCTGCCGAACCAAACAAGTTAGACCTGCTTGATAGCAGATCTAAAGTTAGGCGGATATAACTAATTCGACCAACTAGAACTTATCTGGGTGTATTCAGCAGCATAGCAGTGCCACTATATATACCTTCTAAATTAGCCAGATAAGTTATATCCAGCTAACTTATGGCCTGATTTACTAATGCCTTTCTCCCTCCTGTGTCTAAGGGGGAAAATGCTTAGTAAATGAGGCCCTTAGATAGCCAGATATCTTTGAATATTGAGCCCAATATTATTTGAAAAGAAAACTAACCATATTTTATTGACCTGTTCTATCCCACTCATGATTTTATCAACTTCTATCATGTTTCCTCTCAGCCATGTCTCTTACAGGCTGAACAGCCCTAACATAGCCTTTCATCATAGGAAAGATGTTCTATCCCTTATCATTTTCATTGCCCTCTTCTGTACCTTTTCTAGTTCTGCTATGTCTTTCTTGAGATGGAGGGACCAGAACCTCACACAGTACTCAAGGCTCAGTCGCACTATGGCTCCTTACAGAGAAACTATGATATTTTCCATTTTATTCTCCATTCCTTGTTGGATCTTTCCTAACATTTTATTTGACCTTTTGACTGCTGCCAAACACTGAGCTGAAAACTATTGTCTATCAGAACTTCAAGGACCTTTTCCAGCTGCGTGTACCTGTAGTTGGGATTATCTTTCCCTACATTCATTACTTTGCACTTTTCCACATTAAGTTTTATCTGCCATTCAGATTCCCAGTGTCCTAGTCTCACAGCGTCCTTCTGCATTTCCTCATAATCCACTGCTGTTTTAACAACTTTGAATAATTTTGTGTCACTGCAAATGTATTAATTTATGTATTTATATTCCATTGATCTACAATACTCAGCTCGAGCACCTCATTTGTTGTTCCCTTTTCCAAATCAGTTATGAATATGTTAAATGGCACACATCCCAGTACAAACCCCTGGGACATTCCACTAACGACCTTTCTCCTTTTGGAAAACTGACCATTTAATCCTATCCTCTGTTTCTAGTCTTTTAACCAGTTACCAATCCACAATAGACACTGCCTCCTATCCCATATGTCTTTAATTTCTTGAGGGGTCTCTCGCGGGAGATGTTATTAAATGCTTTCTCATTTTTTCTTCTCCCTCAGGAGGGTCTGCTCTGCTGTAGATCTTGGTGTCATCCTCAAAAAGACAAACTTTTCCTTCTAACTTCTCTGCAATATTGCTCAAAAAGATACTGAATAAGCCTCAAGACAAATCCCTGAGGCACTCTCCAATCATCTTTCTTTCCTTCTAGTGAGTTCTATTTACCACTACCTTCTGCTGTCTAATCCACTCCACCACCTTGGGACCCATCTCAGACTGCTCACTCATTTACGAGCCTCCTATGTACGCCACATCTAGTGCACACCCCCAATCCAATTCTCTAGTCACCCAATCAAAGAGAGAAGCAAAAGGTCAGGAGGAAGAAATGATTGCCAACGAGGTAATGTGAGGTAACAAAACATTTTTCAGATATATCAGAGAAAGGTCTGAAGTGGTATAGTGAAACTATATGGTGGTGAATGCCTGGAATGCCCTTCCAGAGGAGGTGGTGAAGACAAAAACATTCAAGGAATTCACAGGAGCATGGGATAAACACCGTGGATCCCTAAAGGCTAGAATGGAATGAAGAAAAGAGTGCATGGAGGTAACTGGGGGTAACTTGCTGGTGTGGCAGTTGCTACCCTTAACAAATAAGCCTTGATACTGTTAATGCAACTCCATCATTGCTCTCTGCTTCAACAGCCGTGAGTAAAGGGGAACTGGATTCAGACAGCAATCAACAAGGGCCCGGACTTTTACGGTTTGGGGAACAAATAAACTTGGGGGTAACTTGCTGATGTGGCGCTTACTACTCTTAATCACTAAGCTTGATACTTTTGATGCAACTCCATCATTGCTCTCTGCTTTCACAGAAATGGTTAAGGGAAATTGGATTCAAACCGCAAATAAGGGCCCTGACTTTTACATCTGGTAAACTGATAAGCATGGGGGTAACCTGCACAGTGCAGCAGACACTGACATAAGCTTGCTGGGCAGACTGGGTGGATCATTGGGTCCTCTTCTGCCGTCATTTCTCTGTTTCTATGAAGCGAGTTTTCTGTCACACACTACCTCTGGTAAAAACCATGCTGCCTCACATCCAGCAACCCTCTGGATTCAAGATACTTCACTATCCTTTAAAAGACAACTTCCTAACATATGTGGATTGCAAAATTAACATCCATAAAATATTAAACATCACAACATTCACATTCACATACATACAGTAATACAAAAATAAAATAAACTAACAGTTGAAAGCTTCTTCAAGAACATTTTTTTCTCTAGTTTTCTGAACCTTTTTAAGTCCAGGAGCTCATGGAACCATTCTGGCCATTTATTCCATTCTATTACTGCTATTGAAGGGAAAACTCACAATCTGGCTTGAACCCACTTAAACTGATTAGCTGCGGGAATACAAAGCTGCAAAGTACCCTCTGATCTCAAACTCCATTTTGGGATATACAGCTCTATTGCATCTCGTAAAACACAAGGATGTGCACTTTTTAACAGTTTATAAAGAATAATTAACAATCTAAATCTTGCCTTCTATTTTACTGGTAACCAGTGCAAATCTCTCAACACTGACGATGCATGTTCCTTTCTTGCTAGCCCTGTAAGAACTGTGCAGTAGTTAGGGCAATGTTCACTCCTTGGCCCCACGTCACACGTCTTGTCGATTGGCCATGTGCTGAGCGCCTAGGCTGCTGTGAAACACGCTTAGGCAGCAGCAGGCGGATTTTCCTGTGCACTCAGACGCGTGGGTGGGGCTGTAGCCTAGAGTTGGCGCTCATATATGCCTGTGTGAATGCTCACCAGCCCATGCCTAGATCTGAACGCATAATTGCGAGAGTACGTCTATGTGCACATTGGGGAGAATGCAGGAGACCACTTGGACAGGAGAGTGGCCTTTTGGTGAAGGATAATGGCGCTGAGGGCTAAAAAAATAAGTGTCTTTCTATTTGTGCAGCATGCCATCTAAGGGCAATCCGGCCAGTCCTCTCACTTCGCCTATGTCAGTGCTGACGGGAGGCTCAAGGCGATTTACTTCCCAAGGATTTTGCTATTATGTCTAAGTGCTCACCTCATGGCCAACCAACAGGATCTGTGTCGCGGGGCCTAGGAATGAACACTGCCCTAACTGCTGATCTGCGCTGCTAGAATGCCGCTCGCCTCCACTCTTCACTGACTCACCAGAGGTGAAGGGGAGGGGCTGCTTTAGCGCTGAGGGGGAGAAATAACCTGGCAGGGAAAGTGGAAGTGCTACTTTTTGCTGTTAAATAATTGCTACAGTAAAGTGTATTTTGTTGGCACTTACATCCCTTCCACTGAAAGAGGAAAGAGACTTCCCCAGTATAGAAACTGAAAGTCACTCCTGTACCTTCGGCCTCAGTGGAGTATTCCTTCTCCCTTCCCCCACCTCTGTCAGTAAGACCTGACACTCCAGGGCCAGTGCCAGGACATAAGAGAATGGTGTGATCTATCTGGATTTCAGCAAAGCTTTTGATATGGTCCCACAAAGGAGGCTCGTGAATAAAATGAGAAGCTTGGGAGTGAGCGCCAAGATGGTGGCGTGGATTACAAACTGGTTGACTGACAGGCGGCAGCGTGAAATGGTAAATGGAATCTACTCTGAAGAGAGATCTGTGTTAAGTCAGTGCCACTGGGATCGGTGTTAGGACCGGTTCTGTTCAATTTCTTTGTGAGTGACATTATGAAAGGGATAGAAGGCAAAGTTTGTCTTTTTGCGGATGATACTAAGATTTGCAGCAGAGTGGACACGCCGGAAGTAGAGAGAATGAGACCCAATTTAAGGAAGTTTGAACGGTGGTCAAAGTTATGGCAGCTGGGATTCAATGCCAATAAGTGCAATCATGCATCTGGAGTGTGGTAATCCAAAAGAGCTGTTTGTGAAGGAGGGTGAAAGACTGATGTGCACGGAGGAAGAGAGGGGACCTTGGTGTGATAGTGTCTGGGGATCTGAAGGCAGCAAAGCAATGTGACAAGGCGATAGCTAAAGCCAGAAGATTGCTGAGCTGCATAGAGAGAGGAATAACCAGAGAGAAAAAGGAGGTGGTGATGCCCTTGTACAGGTCCTTGGTGAGGCCTCACCTGGAGTACTGCGATCAGTACTGGAGACCGTATCTCAGACAAAATAAAGACAGGATGGCGGCGGGCCAGAGAAGGGCAACCAAAATAGTGTGGAATCAGAATCGGAAGACCTGTGAGGAGAGGCTGAAGGATGTGAATATGTACAGCCTGGAGGAGAGGAGGTGCAGGGGAGATAGGATACAGGCCTTCAGATACCTGAAAGGTTTTAATGATGCACAAACTTCAAACCTTTTCTGTTGGAATGAAATCACTAGAACTAGGGGTTATGAAATGAAACTCCAGGGAGGACGACTCAGAACCAGTATTGAGCAATATTTCTTCCTGGAGAGGCTGGTGGAGACCTAGAATGCCCTTCCGGAGGAAGTGGTGAAGACAAAAACAGTGAAAGAATTCAAAGGGGCGTGGGATAAACACTGTGGATCTTTATAGGCCAGAGAATGGAAATGAGAAAGGCGTGTAGGGGAGTAACTTGCTGGTGCGGCGGTTACTACCCTTGGCAGAAAGCATGGAGATTACTACCCTTAGGGGGTAATTTTCAAAGAAGTTACGTGCATAAATGTAACTACTATTGTAGCAATTTTCAAAAGCCACTTACTCACGTAAAGTGCACTTATGCGAATAAATCCTATGGACGATTCAATGGCATATATTGTAGCAATTTTCAAAAGCCCACTTACTCGAGTAAAGTGCACTTATGCGAATAAATCCTATGGACGATTCAATGGCATATATTGTAGCAATTTTCAAAAGCCCACTTACTCGAGTAAAGTGCATTTACTCGAGTAAAACCCTGTTTTACTCGAGTAAATGCTTTTTAAAATCAGGCCCTTAACCAATAAGCCCTGATGTTTTTATTGCAACTGTAACATTCTTCCCCGCTTAGACTGCTAGAGACAGAAATGAAGAACAGTGTGTAAGGGGGTAACTTGCTGGTGCGGCAATTGCTTAACAGATGCTCCCCACTTAGACAGCAGGGGGGAAAGGATTCAGACAACAATCAAGGGCCCCCCACTTCTAAGGTCTGCTGTACTGATATGCAGACATAAGGGAAATAGCGCAGGCTCGCTTCTACGGCCACGTCCATAAGCAAAGCGCCTCAAGCAATGCTCTGAACTTTCAAGAAAGCTCATCACTGAGTAATAAAGTTTTATGGATTATCACAAGGATGAGAATAGCTGCACAGAGCGGCAGTTACTACGCTTAAGAGAAATATGGGGGTAACCTGCAGAGAGTGGCAGTTACTACGCTTAAGAGAAATATGGGGGTAACCTGCACGGAGCGGTAGCTACTACGCTTAAGAGAAATATGGGGGTAACCTGCACGGAGCGGCAGTTACTACGCTTAAGAGAAATATGGGGGTAACCTGCACGGAGCAACAGCTATTACGCTTAAGAGAAATATGGGGGTAACCTGCACGGAGCAACAGCTATTACGCTTAAGAGAAATATGGGGGTAACCTGCACGGAGCAACAGCTATTACGCTTAAGAGAAATATAGGGGTAACCTGCACGGAGCAACAGCTATTACGCTTAAGAGAAATATGGGGGTAACCTGCACGGAGCGGCAGTTACTACGCTTAAGAGAAACATGGGGGTAACCTGCACGGAGCGGCAGCTACTACGCTTAAGAGAAACATGGGGGTAACCTGCACGGAGCGGCAGCTACTACGCTTACGAGAAATATGGGGGTAACCTGCACGGAGCGGCAGTTACTACGCTTAAGAGAAATATGGGGTAACCTGCACGGAGCGACAGCTACTACGCTTAAGAGAAACATGGGGGTAACCTGCACGGAGCGGCAGCTACTACGCTTAAGAGAAACATGGGGGTAACCTGCACGGAGCGGCAGCTACTACGCTTAAGAGAAACATGGGGGTAACCTGCACGGAGCGGCAGCTACTACGCTTAAGAGAAACATGGGGGTAACCTGCACGGAGCGGCAGCTACTACGCTTAAGAGAAACATGGGGGTAACCTGCACGGAGCGGCAGCTACTACGCTTAAGAGAAACATGGGGGTAACCTGCACGGAGCGGCAGCTACTACGCTTAAGAGAAACATGGGGGTAACCTGCACGGAGCGGCAGCTACTACGCTTAAGAGAAATATGGGGGTAACCTGCACGGAGCGGCAGTTACTACGCTTACGAGAAATATGGGGGTAACCTGCACGGAGCGGCAGTTACTACGCTTAAGAGAAATATGGGGTAACCTGCACGGAGCGACAGCTACTACGCTTAAGAGAAATATGGGGGTAACCTGCACGGAGCGGCAGCTACTACGCTTAAGAGAAATATGGGGGTAACCTGCACGGAGTGGCAGTTACTACGCTTAAGAGAAATATGGGGTAACCTGCATGGAGCGGCAGCTACCACGCTTAAGAGAAATATGGGGTAACCTGCACGGAGCGGCAGTTACTACGCTTAAGAGAAATATGGGGGTAACCTGCACGGAGCGGCAGTGAGCGGCAGTTACTACGCTTAAGAGAAATATGGGGGTAACCTGCAGAGAGCGGCAGTTACTACGCTTAAGAGAAACATGGGGTAACCTGCACGGAGCGGCAGTTACTACGCTTAAGAGAAACATGGGGGTAACCTGCACGGAGCGGCAGTTATTCCGCTTAAGAGAAACATGGGGGTAACCTACACGGAGCGGCAGTTACTCCGCTTAAGAGAAACATGGGGGTAACCTGCACGGAGCGGCAGCTACTACGCTTAAGAGAAACATGGGGGTAACCTGCACGGAGCGGCAGCTACTACGCTTAAGAGAAACATGGGGGTAACCTGCACGGAGCGGCAGCTACTACGCTTAAGAGAAACATGGGGGTAACCTGCACGGAGCGGCAGCTACTACGCTTAAGAGAAACATGGGGGTAACCTGCACGGAGCGGCAGCTACTACGCTTAAGAGAAACATGGGGGTAACCTGCACGGAGCGGCAGTTACTACGCTTAAGAGAAACATGGGGGTAACCTGCACGGAGCGGCAGTTACTACGCTTAAGAGAAATATGGGGGTAACCTGCACAGAGCGGCAGTTGCTACCTTAAGAAACTTGCTGGGCAGCCTGTTTGGACCATTTGGTCCTTTTCTGCCATCATTTCTATGTTTTCTCTGAGAGAAAGAAAAAAGAGTTGGCCCCAGGATCCCATGTGATCCCTGCCTTCTAGGCCCAATTACCGGAAGAGGAGCTACACTTAAGTGCTGGAAAGCGATGGCTTCTTATTACTCTGATACTCCTCTAGTCCTTCCTCCCCCACCCGTATCCACCCCTCCCCATAAGTCACAGCTGGCTCTACTGGTTGGAGCTGAACATCAAGACCAAGCAAAGTCACCACTTCACCCCAGGTCAACCAAGCAGGCTGATCCATTCCTGGTTTTGCCTGTTTTCCATGCATGGACTTATAGTTCTGATTTTTCTTAGGGAAATCAATAGTCAGAACTACAAATCCATGCATGCCACAGAATAGAGCAAAGGCAGGACTGGGGCAGCCTGTTCAGTTTCACCTGGGGTGATGTGGCATCTCTTAAAGCTGTCACTGGGGCCACATGAAGGACATTTTCTTTTCTCTAAAACTCCCCTCTGTGGGCAATCCGAGATCTCTAGAAAGACCTATACTTCCCAGGGGAGGGATGCAGGACTGGATCAGGTGGCCCTGTAACGTGCCCCGTTCCCTAGCAGAGCTGCTTGGCTGCCACATCCTTGAGCTTGCCATAAGCTTCCTTACATCCCTCCTCATGCTTTATACTGGGGTCGCCATCTCCCCCAGGTCAATTCAGACAGCCTTATCCTGTCCTGGGTTTGCCCCTTTCCAGGCTGTAAATGCTACCTCTGCAACATCCCCTTCCTGGCCTGGGGGGAGAACAGAAGCCTGGTCCAGAAATCAAATCTGCATCTTCTGCATGGCAGTATGAGGCAGCTCTGCCGAGCCCCATTAGTGCATCTCAGTGCTTCCTCTGTCCAGTTAAAGGTGAAGGCTGTGTGCTAATGAACCCAGGCCACTTCAGTGTGCAAGACCTAGACAGGTCCTTATCTGCTGTACAGAAGGGAGGAATAAGCAGCGCCTAGGAAGCCAGATAAACATTTATGGGAATGGTGCATGACAATTGCAAACAACAATTTGACAGGGCCAGCTAGAATTCGACCCGTCTCACATGGTACGTGAAACTGCTGCAAAGCACAGTGCGTTTAATTAGCAGTTAGTGCGTGTCGCTGCTTTAATGATAGGGGCCAAGCTCTGACAGTTTGGATACAGTGCAGTCACATGGGTTCATAAGCCTCATGCAACAGTCATGGGCTGTGTCACTCGGAGGACACCCGCAGGTTCTCACGCTTACGTTCCTCTTCTCGCATTTCTCCCAGCTGGCTCCGCGTCCTCTCGCTCCACTGTTCCAAACTTTTTCCCTGCTTCTCCAGTCTATCAACCTGACACCCCGTGCTCTACAAATTTTGGTCTTTCAAACGCAAGGCAAGTCACCCATTTTATCAAGGGTCTCAGTTTTGGCCTCCCAGTATTCCATTATCTGTCCTCCTCCCTCCGCTTCTTAACTTTGCTTTTCTCCTGTTTCTGGCCCCCATTTTCACAATAATGTATTTTACTTTCTCTGTGGCTCGGCCTTCCCTCTCACAGTTCCTATCCCCTGCCTCATTCCACCCAGGTCTCTCACAGGTTCTTGGCTCTCACTCCCAAAGTTCTCTCTACTTTCCCTTCTGGAGAGCGCAATTGGCAGAACCTCCCTCTCCTCTTTTTCCAGGACAACTGCAAAACGTTTTCTGCATTAAAAGGATCAGTAAACTCTCTGGCAGCGTCTTGGGCTCTTAACTCTCGGTTGTTCCCATTTCGAGTCTTTAGCAGCAGGAGCAATTCCATAATCTGGCCTTTTAATCAGATATCACAAGACATGCTCCTCCCTGGCACTGAATTCTTCTCAGCAGGAGGGGGATGACATTCTGGTGAACAGCAGCTTGCAAGAGGCAAACACACTGCCTCTACGCTTAGCTTGCAATGAAATCACAGTCCTTTAAGCATAACTGGGAGAACTGTCAGCCTTTAGGTGCATCAGCAGGCAGGATTCTTGCTTTCCCTTCTATTGCCTTTTTTACCTCCCTCTTCTCCCCAGAAATATGGACTGTGTGGATACCGAGCGCACAGCTCTGAGGAAACAGCAGGCCTGTTACTGGTAATCTGTAACCCATCATTCAAACCTGCCTCTGGACGTGAGGACTGGAGGACAGCAAACGTTATCACCAGTTTCCAAAATGGCTCCGGGGTGACCCAAGCAGCGAGAGACCTGTGATCCTGAGGTCAGCGCCTTGGCAAAATGATGGAAACCAGAATTAAGAATTGATATGGCTAAACATGGTGCAATGGGAAAGAGCCAGCATGGGTTTAGGAAAGGGACGTCGTGCCTTACTAACTTATTAGTATTCTTTGAAGGTGTAAATAAGCGCGTGGATAACGGAGAGCTGATGGATTTAGTGTATTTGGATGTCCAGAAGGCATTTGACAAAGTCCTGCAGAAGAGAGTCCTCAATAAACAAAAAAGCCATGGGTGTTGTCTCAATGTGGACTGGTATAAGAGAAGAAGAGTTAATGGTCAGTCTTCCCAGTGGAGAGTCTCCAGGATCTGTACTGGGACAAGTGCTGTTCATTAATGTTCTAGAAAGGGGAGCAACGAGTGAAGCTGATACATTTGCAAATGCCACTTATTATCAGGCCGATACAGAAAAACGCGCGGGGGAGCCAGGGAGCGCCCGCTCTCCTGGGCGCGCGCACAGGTCACTCTCCTGGGCGCGCGATTCAGGAGGGTGGCCTATGCAAATTAGGGCCCGTGGTAAAGAGAGGCGCTAGGGATACTAGCGCGGCCCTCGCACCTCCTTTTTGACAGAAGCGGCGGCTCTCAGCGGGTTTGACTTCCGACGCTCAATTTTGCCGGTGTCGGTTCTCAAACCCGTTGACAGCTATGGGTTCAGAAAATGGACGCCGGCATAATTGAGCATCCGTCTTCCAACCCGCGGGCCGATTAAAAAACATTTTTTTTTTATTTTTGGGGCCTCCGACTTAATATCGCTATAATATTAAGTCAGAGGGTGTACAGAAAAACATTTTTTTCTGCTTTTCTGTACACTTCCCTGTGCAGGCAGAAATTAACACCAGCCTTTGGGCAGGCGTTAATTTTTGAAAGTAAAATGTGCGGCTTGGCTGCACATTTTACTTTCTGGATTGTGCGGGAATAACTAATAGGTCCATCAACGTGCATTTGCATGTTGCGGGCGCTATTAGTTTCAGGGGGGTTGGCCGCACGTTTTGGACGCGCTATTACCCCTTACTGAATAAGGGGTAAAGCTAGCGCGTCAAAAACGCACGGTCAAACCCGGGTTAACAGTGCGCCCCGCCGGAGCGCACTGTACTGTATCGGCCCGAAAGTTCTTAGGCGTGTGAGGTAATCTGTGACTTTCTGGTTAACCTTTGCAGAGGTTCAGAGAGCAATTACAGGGCACCTGTTTCAAAACTCTTGCAAAAAAATAATGATATGGTAGCAAAGCTGTTAATTGGTGCTGGATAATTAATGCTCCTTTCCGGTTTGCATTTCTGAAATACCGCATAAGAGACAGTGGGAGCCTGCTTGCTTTTATTCTTGCTGTGCTCAAAGGCGGACTGTGACCATTCTGTTGAGTAACCTTGAAAAATGAGAATCCGGTCTGCATGGGGTAAGAATGTGGCGATTAATTCACTTGGCTCGCTTCCATGGAAAGCCATGGAATTTGCCGAGATTTGGGTAAAAAATTCATCCCATTTAAAAAAAAAAAAAAAAAATGGTGCTGCGGATGCTTCCAGCAGTTAATGAAAGTATCACCTGTTCTTGCTAGACCAGTTATGCTCATCCAAGCGAGAGACACAATGAATAACTACGACAAAAACAATAATTATAAGAACTTTAACCAGCCAGCAGAAAGACTGCTTTCCCAGTAGAAAACATCTGAAGTGTTTGGCGGGGAGGCTGCCAGCTCAGAATTCTCCATATGTAATGTTCGTTCTCTCTTTAAGGGGACTGAGCTCCATGGGTGCATCAGAATAATGTACAACCCTGACACTCAGAACTCCAGAAAATCATTCCCGGGTTCCCCTGGTAACACTGCAGCAGCAGCTTGGCATTAGCAATAAATAGCCCGCAATCCACTGTAGCAAGGCTGCGGGAAGTAGGGATGAAGGAGTTGCAGAGAAGCCAGGGCAAGAGTGCATGAGAGGGAAGCTCACATCTGGAGCTGCATGCTCCGGGTGAGGGGGACACAACAAACTGACCCCCAGCCTTCTCAGAAACGTGCGAACCGCGAGTGCCTTACTGCTATCAAAATACGACGAAATGGACCCGGTTTATTTATTTAGTTGGGCTGCCTTTGGGTAGTCCCTGTCACATGATAGGTGCAAAAGGCCGGTGCCATTTTTTGAAAATGGCGGCCGCTGAGTCCAGGAGCAGAGGGGTCGCACTCAAGCCACCACTAGACCACCAGGATGGATTTGGTATCCTTTGGGGGTGGGGGGGGGGGGGGGGGATTTGGCAGCCAGGGGGAGCTATTTTTTAAACATAAGGGAGGGCGTGGTGGTTGAGGGCAGGTCATGTTAACGGTGGTTTTTCATCACATATTACTTTTTCTGGGGGAACTTCAGGCGCCTCCAGGGCTGGCGGGGATGGGGCAGGGGGGTCACTGGGGTCTTGCTTGAGTTTTTTTCCTTTTTTTCTTTGAGGTTTCAGGAAATAGCACATAGTATTTGCAAACAGTCTCCCCCAGTTTTCGAAACCGAAACAAAATGAAAAAGAAAAGAAAAGAAACAAAACTAAAAAAAAAAAGTAACATGTTTCAAACAAAAAGAAAGTAAAAAGGAAATGATCATTTTTGCTCTGCACACCCCTAATGGAGAATCAAACAGAAAATATCCTATTGCTGCTGTATCAGTCCATGGTGTGCCTGCACCTTGAGCGCACTGGGTGCTGTTTTCAACCATTTTATGAGGCTGGTATGTATGGATTGTAATTAATCACAACACTATAGGCTCTGAAACTATTTGTATTCCAAGTACCCCAGTTGTAAACAATACTACAAATAATTGGTACACTTGGTATTCCTTAAATCATTACAATATTTGCTACAATGTGTTTGTAGGACCTTTCCTCACAGAGTCAAGACATTTGCCAGGCTCCCTCTCATGGGATGTACAGATAAGTACTGTTCATGAACGTATAAATTTTTGAAAAGTGACTGACTTTCAAGCGTGGGATTGAGTCTGTAGGAAAATGGTGTGTGAAAAAATGAAAAAATGAGAAAAGAGTTTTTAAAAAAATAACGTTTAAAGAAATGAAAAAAATACAAAGTAAAACGGACCAATTACCATGAGAGGGAGCCTGGCAAATGTCTTGACTCTGTGAGGAAAGGTCCTACAAACACATTGTAGCAAATATTGTAATGATTTAAGGAATACCAAGTGTACCAATTATTTGTAGTATGGATTGTAATTAAAACAGCATGTCTCTGGTATGTTAAACAACATAGAATTAATAAAACAGTTTGATTTGTAATAAACACTTTTGAAATATGTAGCTTATGGTTCAGAATAGTATTTTGTTTTGTGTATTTCATAATGTATATACCCTGTATATGGGAAGGTGCAAGTGTAGTTATTTTATATATATATATATATATATATATATATATATATATATAAAATTTTTTACAATTTGCATAGAAGGAATAGTTTACCATCAGGTTTAAACTGAGGCATCTTACATGGCACTATTCAGAAATTATTATAATATTTTATTTCCAGATGAGTTATGTACACGCAGTACCCACAGGAGCTCACAATTTAAGTGAGCACCTAACCCACAGGGAGATACAGTGGGATGTCCAGGGTAGGAATGACTATTGTCACATCTACTGTTTCGCAGCCTCGTTCTCTAACCATTATGTTACTCCTTCAGCCCTGAATTAGCCACTCATAATCTCATAGGTGCAACATTAAGACCGGTGCTCTGAATCAGGCTGTCCACGAGGAACAAAGGTTGTGAATCAGACTGAGAGCCATCCTCTTACATTATTATGTAGATTTTTTCTGCCAGGTCATCTTCGGCAGAGGAAAGCATCATGCCAGAGAGTATCTTGCCTCCTTTCAGTAATTTGAAAAGTTGCGTTTTTGAAGCCCTACGCAGACACACACACACACACACAAGGGCTATTTAACATCCCCCTGCTGATATACTCTCGCTGGAAGATCCCTACATTCTGGGTTGAAATTTTCAACAGAGGAGGCATAAGAAGAAAAATGCAGCTTCACGTCATTTGAGCCAATGCGACAGAGTCGCTGAACTATAAACCTAGATAAACACAGTCACCACATACTGTGAAATGGGTTTTATTCGATAAGTACTTGTTTGTTGCAGAGAAAGCCATGCATGCTTGGCGGGGCGAATCTGTGCAAAGAGGTTTTCCCTCAGAGAGGAGCATTTAATCTACACCGGGTGCTCTATTTACCTGCAGTCTGTCCAGGTCATACAGCACATGCCTCAACACTGAAATTGTGGCTTCCTATAGAGGGGTCGACACTTCACCCTCCAGTAGGGCTGCCACCTCATCTGAGGTCGACCAAACAGGCCGAGCCACTTTTGCTTTTACCCCGCAGCGTGCTCAGATTTATAGGTCGGATTTTCTTCTTGATTTCCCCTAAGAAACTCAGACCTACAAACTCAATGCATGCATTGGGGCAAAATTAGGATTGGCTCAGCCTGTTCGGCTATTGTCATGAACCCCAGCTGTACTAAAACAAATTAAAAAAAAATATGCAACCAGGGACAGCAAAATACTGAGTGTCAGCTGGGAAGTGCAGAGCTCCCATAGATCACTCCTATGGGACCCCAACGGAAGGTATCATGGGCCTATGGAAATTCCAGGTGGCTGGGACTGATTTCTCCTACAGGAGAGACCAGTAATGTAGCAAAGCGAAACTTCTAAAGTATGTCTTGCCCACACAAAGACAATATGGAGGGGAAGGTGGGTGAAGAGAAAATAAAGAAAGATGTACACACTTATTTTTCTGATCTGGTAAAAACATGCACTCATCCCAAGCGAGACAGGGACACTGGTGCTGTAAATCACTTTCTTATCAGAGCAAACCTTTTGATCTATTTGCATCAGCTGTTACTAAATCTGTCACTGCAGCCTTTTGTTGGTGAAAACTGTCATTCCTGAAGGGCGCAGGGAGAGAGCAGAGAGCAGCCAGCACCGCAGCAAGAGCAGGCCCGAAGGTCTTCCAGCGCACCACTAGGGGGCACACTTGAGTCATTTTCAGAATCCTGAGGTCCTAATGACCTGACCATGGCAGGTTTATAGAGCAAGAGAGCAAAGGAGACAGCCTGGAACACTGGAGAGAAGTTTATCAGGTCCTTGGAACATGGAAAAGAGAAGGGAGAAGTCTTAAAAGAAAGGGTGGGGGAGGGCCCTAGAACAGGGAGAGTGGGAAGGGCTATGCACGGCTCCGTATCATTCAAGTACAAATTCCTCTTCCTTCTACCACTAAGCATCTTTGCAGGTCTGCTTCTAGCACAGAGGGAGCCCAGCTGATTAGTTTTTTTACCTCCTCTGTGCTCATTACATGCCAGAGTGGCTTGGGACACGAGGTAATGGGGGACTGAGGCCGGCACTCTGGTGTTCATGGAATCCTCTTGTCATCTGACCCAAAGCTGCATGAGCGAGCTGGGAGCACCACCCCCTACCTATCCTAGAGCCATTCAAGTCCAATCCTCGATGCCACCTCATTCAATTTTCAGGATATCCACATTCATTAGATGGGTGTGGTCTAAGAATCTTGCTATTGCATGTTTTGGTACCCAGAAAACCAGCTCTGAAGGCTCATAATGAAGACCAGTGCCAAGCAGTATCTGACTAGCCACCCTGATGCATAACAAGTAGCTAAAATCCCTTTTGGTGTCCTCATCTGGCGTCACTAGGGGTCCATTCTGCCTTCTCTAGCTAGGGCTAGGTGCTTATGATTCCAGGGCATCCAGGAACAAGTCTAATTTTCCATGATAAGCATGGTGAATATTCATGAGCTGAGTCTGCATAATCTGACTATTTTATCTACTGTGGGCATACTTTTGTTGGTGCAGAAGCCAGACCCATTAGCAGTAAGTTAGAGCTTCTTATGCCAGCTGAAGAACCAAAGAATTAAACAGAAGCAGCAGCACTGGCACCGATGATTGGCAGGTCCGTGGATTGCCGTGGCCCCCTTTGATTGTGCCACTGAAGAAAATGTTGCCTCAGTGGGCTGCTACGGTAATCTGCAGACTATCCCTGGCACCATCACAGACCGCCAGCCCCCAAAAATATGGTTTTAAATTCTTTCTTCCTCCCTCTGGTAGATGGTTTGTAACAGTGAGCTGGTTGGGGAGCGTTCATTCCCTTTCCCTCTCCCCTCCCGCGGTTGAAAGGCATGGAACCCAGGCGTTCTTAAGTCCTGGGAGAACAGGAAGGAAGTTCCTAAAACTGTCTTTTTCCTTTATGGGAAAGGGGGCTAGTGACAGAAACTTACCTCTAGCACACATGCCAGCAGGAGAGGATGAGGGGGAGATCTTAAACCCTTTCTGGAGTGCGCAGAAATTGGGCAAATTCAGAGAGAAGGAAGTTAGATGAAAAATGTCCAAAACCGAAGGATCAAGGAGGGACACATAAGCCAATCCTGGCTTTCTGATGCATTTTGGATCCTGTTAGTGCTGGTTTCCAGTGAAAAATAAAGTGGCAGTGCAAATAGTGCAATGCACTGGGATATGAGTTCAAACCCCAGGACTGGACAGTAATCTCCTCCCCCTTCCCCCCAAAACAGTGGCCGCTGTGCTGCGAGAAGACAGAGCTGAGGAATCCAGGGATGAGGAGGAGTAAAAAACCTAGGCCACGAGAGGTGCTGGGGGTTCATCTTTCAGTGACTTTCCGTGCAGCACAGGTTTCCTCTAATGGGATGGAAATCTCCAAAGTAAACATCTGCTGGAACTGCACAGGATGTGCACAGAGGCAAGAGGTCAATCTTTTGGACCACAGGAACCTTCCAGAGCCTTGGGTCATCTTTGTGTCAAGGGATGTTACTTATCCTCTTTGACAAGCAAGACCGGGGCTTAATAATTATCAGAGATAATAAAAGGCTGCCTCAGATATGCACTTGCAGAACTTGCGTGGAGCTGTGATCCCCTCCCAGGACTGACAGAAAGGAGCAGCAAGGAGAGGAGGAAGGATTTTCCACTGAAATCCCTGGGTGCAATACTGCCCAGGACTTAAAAAGACTGATCCTATGTCTTACCCGTACAGGAACTCATTTGCACCAGGAAGCCAAGCTCGGAGGACTCTGAGCAGTGAGTAAACAATGCACCCATAACAGGGGAGTGAAGGAAGAGAGGGGCTGAGGTTGCCACAGAGGGATACGAGGAGGAAAGTTACCTGGGCAGCCTGTGTGTGCGTTACCGAGCGGCCATCTCTAAAGCTGGGAGCTGTGTAACGAGGAGGAAAGATTTCCTGCGCTGCGTCCTTCCTTGCTGAGCTGCATATCTGCCTGCCTCCATCAGACTGTCATTGTGTTTCCCTCTGAAGAAACGGAATTAAACTGTATTTTCTATGGAGCACAGTGGGAGACCGGAGAGGGACTTATTCACTTGGGGGTGTTCTCGGCCCGGCACTGTTCCCCACCTCAGCGTCGCCCCCGGATCAGGCACCTCTCGAGCAGGCTCAGAGGGGTTGAGCGTGGCTGAAAACGTGGTTGGATGTTGCTGTTGGTTGAGGTGGTGGAAGGTTTCTGCTCTTGGTGAATCCAAGCAGGCCCCCTGCCTGCACCAGTGGGATAAGCGAGGCCCAGTTACCCCAGTAGAGCCTCCCCCAGACCTGCGGTGGGGCCTGGGACGTTTTTTGTCCTGCTACCCCCCCCGTGCGTGAGGTGAGAGGATGGGGGTGCCCCGTCCAAGCAGAGATTCAGTGACCCGGGTGCTGCAGTGCCCTGTGCACAGTGAGAGTGGGCAGGAAGAACTGATCTGGGGAAGAAGCTGGGGTTATTTTTGGGAAGGAAGGAGATAGCTTCTCACCACCATCTCCTTTGCCTGTTGTGGAAGACAGAGACAGAGAGATTTCGTTTTCTTTCCCGTCTCCGGGGAAGGTGAGCCGGGCACAGACACAGGGGCTGCAAGACGATTAGGTGGTGTTGATGTTTTTCCATTTTAACTTGGATCTTAATTTTAAGTTGCCATAAGCTATTTTTTGAACATCGCTCCCTGCCTCTGCCTGTCTTCTCCGAGCTAAGATCCAGCCTGCTGAGAACTGCTGGAGTGAGAGCCAGAGGCCCCAGAGGCCAGCCTGGCCCCCCAGTGGCTGTCTGCTGCAGAGAAGGAGATCCAGGACAGTGAGAGTTGCCCTGGGGACTGCTGTGATTTGCCCTGCATTAGAGACCCTGAAAACCAAGAGGGGGTTACACAGGTAACAAGAATGTGTCTGAGCTGCAGAGTTAGAACGGCTGACAAGCAGGGCAGGCCCAGGATGCTAGTGAAAAGAAACAGCAGAGTGGTCAACCTGCCTCCATGTCATCAAGAGAGATTCGGCCGGTCCTTATTTTATAACTCCCGTGCCAATACATTCTGCAGGGAAACCAAGTCCAGACCGAACTGGAATGTCAAAGAGAAAAGCGGAACTGCACTCACATCCCCTGAAACATGGAGTTAGGCGGACAGCACTGATGGTGTCAGCCTAAGGCACGTCTATTGGCGATTGGCTTTATTCTCAATCAATATGTCTCTGAGGTACAAGAGAAGGGAAAGACAGCTCACAAAATGGGAGCTGGGCATACTCCCGCTGAAAACAGACTTTTTTCTCTGTGCCCTGCAGGTAGGGACACGTTCTACCCTGGAGATACTCACTGTGCTGATGTCCCGCAAAGAGATGGATTTCTTCTTGTCCACAACCTGTCCCAGATGTCCAAATGTCAGCTGTAGGAAATGAGACAAGAGGAGATGCTGAGGAAGGGGAGTCTACATGTACAGCAAACGGGGAAATGTTGAAATCTGTCAGTGCAATCAGCTGTGTGTCTGATCAGCGAGTTTCTGTTCACTGTTCTTCCTTTTATATAGACCTGATCTTTCCTAGGCACAGCAGGGGAGAAAAGCCTTCATGAATTGGGTCCTCAGTATTCCTGAAGCCCACCCTCAATGGTAGGACTTGAGGAATATTCAAAAGATCTCGGTACTAAACTTGCCTGTCTGCATACATGAAAATGTTTATCATCAAGCGCAATTTATCGTTGCTGTCTGCAGGATGGAATGAAGCAAGGCTTCTTTCTGACAGCTCCTCCATGCAAATCGTTACGTTTGGTGGCTCGTGAGGCTTCCCCCGCAAACTGCCACACTTACCCCCAATGCCCGCAGCAGGGCAATGCGGCTGGGATGCCACTGGCAGCAAGGCCTCACCCTTGCAGCATGGGACGCTGCCATGTCTGCTCCTCTTCCTGCTTTTCTTAGGAGCACGCGCCAATCTCCCGTTATTTGAAGGGCCCACAGCGGGAAAAGTCTGGGGTGCCCACTGATAACGTCAGCAGCCTCAGTCCCGTATAAGGGCTCCTCGTACCTTCCACTTTGCCAGCATTCCTGAGTCCTGCATCCAGCCCTGCCTCATCTCTCCAGCCTGCCTGCCCTCCTGTGACAGTCCCTCCTGTCTCATCCTTGTCTTCTCTTCGGACTGACCACTGGATTTGACCCCTTGCCTGGAAACAGACTAGACTACTGCCTGCCTGGACCTCCATCTATGGGGTCCTCTAAGAGGCCATCGCCTAAGTCCCACCGGGCCTCGGAACCAACGGCTCAACCTGTGGGAAAAGGGGCTGGTACAGGTGAAGCCTCCGCCAGCTGTCGGTGAGTGCTTATGGGGTTACTCCATAGGCTGCACAGCAACAAGGGTTCACATCGCTTACACAAATCATTGTTGTGTAAGCAATCTGTACTGTGGACAACTTACTCCAGCGTCACCTAAACTTTTCAGCAGGTCATCTGCAGTGATCTGTGGGTTCTGTTTTGCAGAGCTGACCAGATTTTGTGGATTTCCAGCAAAGATTTTTCTTGGTCTTCCAGATCATGCCCTGACCTCAACAGTTCCATGTAACTGGAAATCAGGGCTGAGTGTCTAACTTGCTTATCCCACCCTGGCTCCCCCCATTAGTAATCTATGGGTACATGATCAAGCAAACTGATTGACAGGCAAGATAAGGACGACAGCAGCCAATCAGCATTCACTTCCGGTCTAAGCACTGCCTACTCCCCATAGAAGCGAGTGGGATTGTAGCCCCGCCCCCTCCTCCTCCCTCAACCCCATCCCTCCCACTCCTCCTGCCCCTGATCCCACCTGCCCCTGATCCTCCCCTAGCTCTGCCCAGGCCCCGCCCATGCTCCTCCCCCCAATAGAAGTGAATGGAGAGGCCTCTCCCACACCCCAAGCCAAACCCTTTATGATGTCACGAGTATGACATCGCCGGAAGTCCACCCCTCACTACACCCCCAAAAACACACCCCCTAGAACAACATCAGAAAGGGCCTTGATGCTTTTTAATGATGACAGAGCCGGAAGCAATCTTTTTTTTTTTCTAGCCCCTCTGTTTTACAAGTTACTAGCTGTGAGATGGCAGGAAACTGTGGCTCATTCTGTACACAAGGGTTTGGTTTTCTTTTAAAAAACAGACCACTGTATTTACAGCCATATAAAACAAGCATGCACCAGCAGATCTTAAAGAAAATTATGACCCATGCACTGTAGGTAGTTTTGCTGGTATAAATCCTGACTTATTGGCTTTCAGATCGAGATGCTTATTCGCCACACCCGGTCTTGCATGTTTTGGGTATGCCTATGCAAAATACATTGCATGCAGTTCACCACCTTTTGTTTCTTTTAAAATGTACCCTAGCAGGTTTGTGGGGCGAATAAGCATCTCGATCCGTAAGCCAATCAGTCAGGATTTATACCAGCAAAACTCCCTACAGCGCCTCGGTCATAATAAATTTTCTTTAAGATCTGCTGGTGCATGCTTGTTTTATATGGCTGTAAATACAGTGGTCTGTTTTTTAAAAGAAAACCAAATCCTTGTGTACAGAATGAGCCACAGTTTCCTGCCACCTCTCAGCTAGTAACTTTTAAAACAGAGGGGCTAGAAAAAAAAAGCATGCTTCCGGCTCTGTCATCATTAAAAAGCGTCAGGGACATTTCTGCTGATGTTCTAGGGGGTGGTTTGGGTTTTTATTGTACTTTTGGTGAGATCATCAAAAACAGCCAGAGTCCATTAATTCTGTCATCATTAAAAAGCAACAAGGCCCTTTCTGATGACGTTCTAGGGGGTGTGTTTTTGGGGGTGTGGTGAGGGGGTGGACTTCCGGTGATGTCGTACCCCTGACATCATAGGGGGTTTGGCTTGGGGTGTGGGTGGGGCTACCAGTGACATCATAGGGGGTTGATTTGGGGGCAGGGCATGGGAGGGGCCTCTCCATTCACTTCTATTGGGGAGGAGCATGGGTGGGGCCTGGGTGGAGCTAGGGGCAGGGCAGGAGGGTGTGTGGTCAGGGATGGGAGGGGGAAGGGTTGAGGGTGGGAGGAGGTGGGAAGGGGTGGAGCTACAAACCCATTCACTTCTATGGGGAGTGGGCAGGGCATGGGCGGGACTTAGGCCGGAAGTGAACGCTGATTGGCTGCTGTCATCCTTATCTCACCTGTCAATCAGTTTGATTGATCGTGTACCCATAGACTACTTCCATTTTTTAGGCCCATAAATTTAGGTGCCCAGTAAAAATTTGAGGCCTAATTTTAGGCTTTCAGCAAGGGAAAATTTTAATGTATGCAGATCTAGCCATGTTTGGTGCTGAGATTTAGCTGACACTGGAGTAATTTGTCCACACTAGAGAATTGCTCACACAACAATGATTTGCATGGGAGAGCTATCAGAAGGAAGCCTTGCTTCACTCCATCCCGCAGACGAAAACTATAAATTGTGCTTGTTAATAAAGATTCCGACAGATGTTCCTACCAAAGCTTTATTGGGACACTGAAATTTGTTTGGAAGTGCACCTTTTACTCTTCTATTGATTGCCAGTGTGTCTTCTTTCAGTCTTACGTGCATGGCTTTTGGTTAACTTTGTGTGTCAGCTTCTGTTCACTTGGAGATTCAGTGAAACATACAATTTGACCAGGGGTGCCTAAAACTTTCTTACACCTGCACGTAAGAGCTTATTTTCTTGAATATAATTTTGTCTCCAAAGGTACAAAAATAAAGTGAGAATGACAAAAAGCATCTCAATGACAGTGTCTCTCATTACACCAGCAATCCAAGGAGCAAACTCAAATACACCCACTTATTAACATAAAAACATGCATTCATTCATTCCCAATAATATATACATTCATACACTCATACCCAATAACTTACATGCACTCACTAATATATAACCACTCATCACCATAATCATATGCACTCACTCACATATCCAATAAGTTTCACTCATTAACATAATCATACCCATTTATGCATAATCACTCACACACCTTCACTCTTTCACACCCAACAATACACACAAACTCATTACCATAATCATATGCACTCAGGCACACTCTCATACCCTATACCACATGTTCATGCTCATTAACTAACTGACACAGAAATTGCTCACTCACACCCAGCACCACTCATTAGTATGCTCAGTCACTTACATTTGCTTTAGACAGTCCCAATTTCACGCACCCAGTCAGTGGAACAAGTTAGCTCAGGTTGGTCCATGTACTTTAAAAATGAAACACAACTCACGACAGCTTTTCGGGATAATACATAGCTCTTGAAAGCTAGTCACTAATATTCAATTAGTTCAATAAAAATGGATTGCCTACAAATGTTTTGTTGACTTCTATGTCTATATATCCAAGTAGTTCAAGGGTCTAATTTACTAAGACTTTTCTTCCATTCTAGGAGCAATTTTGAAAAGCGGCTTTTACATGCATAAATGGGTATCAGGTTGAGGAAACCCCCCATTCCTTCCCCCAGGCCTGAGACAGGCCAGCCCACATTAAAAACATATCAAGTGTTCAGCTCAATCAGCCGCACATGTTTAACATTGGCTCTCATTTTCCTGCTGCTGTTGGTCGACCTGGCAAGGATATTAATCAGCTTACCGGAAAACTGATCTCTTCCTCTAGCACTTTCCCTCCGACAACCTAGAGGAAAGGAAAGGAGACAGGAGGCGAGAGCGTCAGCAATTCATTCTATGACTTGCCAAGGTAGATCCTGAAAATGAGCGGCCTCCATCAGATATGGATAGAAACCTGCCTCAGAGTTGGTGCAGATGCTGCATCGGGGGTGTCCCTACCTAGTCATTTCACTTTGGGGGTACCTTCAGATATAATACACGCAGCCACACAGTGCTTTTAGGGTGCTCTCAGACGTGCCTGTCTCTGAGATTCTTCTTTGGCCTAAGGTCTTCCAGACTTGCACCAACCTTTGACAGCTACAGAAAACAAGACCTACTAATATGTCTCCATCTGCAGGGGGGGACACCATTCTTTTAATAACGTGGGAAAGAAAAATCCCTTCTCTTTACACTTTTAGTGGCTCTTAGAGTGATCCTGCCTAGAGGCTGCAGTCAGAAGACGGTGAATTACTGTTGTCGGCTGATGAAAGCCTCTGGAAGGACCACCTGCAAAGTTTTACTCCTCATGCAGTCACGTTTTCACTGGCAAAGCCCCTTTGCAAAGAAATTAAATGAAATAAAGTGCAACACAGCCCAGCCTTCACGGCATTTTCCAGTGACTACACCGGCAATGCAGTGCAATCATCAGGAGGGAAGAGCCAGACTTCATGTTTCTGTTTAAACGGTCTTAACATCCTCCTCAGTAATACTGGAACCACCTCATCCTTCCAGCTTCTGGAATGACAAATCTTTAGACCCCTGTGAACTCTTGCCTATGCATCTAGCTTCCAGCACTGTTCAAAGTGACCTTACTGAACATGACCTGTGGCTTGTTTTCAACAGGGTTAATTTTAGACAGATGGTTGAGCTTCACTCCAGTTGGAGGAAAGTGATTCTGCCTCTGGATGGATGGATGGACAGACAGACAGACAAACAGATTGAATCACAGCATAAATACTTTTCCACCACATGCCCTGTTCAATGTAATTGCATTCTTACATGCTTGTTACCGTTATAATGTAAACCGAGATGATATGTAATTTTTTACATGAATCCCGGTATATAAAAATGTTAAATAAATAAATAAATAAATGTGGAAAAGTGCTAGCAAGGAAAAGTTATGGACTTCTCAAAGAATTTTCTTTGTGAAAGTCTGCATGTATATAAAGATAAAATAGCAGTGCTATACACAAGATATGTAATTATAGTTTTTATAAAAACCATTGGCAAGGACCTTTCCATACCACACACAGCCAGGCAGCTCACTGACCACCAGATGGCAACTGGTTTTCAGCTGACATACCAGTGCATTACTGTCTGTAAATGTATCGCTCCTTGCTCTGTAGATCGGTCTATCTGCACCCCTTGAAGTGTCTGGTTAAGCGGACTATGCAAAGCTGAACGCTCCACTTCTTCAGTCTCTTGGCACCCTGAATCACTTCTTGTTATGAGACGATGATATTGAACAGTTGGCCAACTCAATCTGCCCAGTTGCCCTGCCCTCAGAGTGATCTTAGATCCTATTTGATCTCTCACCCGTGCTCTTACCATCACCCTTCTGTATCAGTCCCAAGCATTTCTGAATCCGGTTAATGCTCTGGATTCCTCCAGTTGCGCTCAGTAAAGGAAGTGTTCCCTGAGTCTCCCTCCTTCTGACTTCGCAGAATTACCACTTGACCTTGAACTTCTTTTCTAAATCTGATTTTATTGGATCTTCAACACAAACCTTTTCTCAGACCTTAGGGAATGAAACTAGAATCTTTCTTTCGTGGGTGGCCCATTAGATGGCCCTAGGTCCCTGCCCTGGTAGGTGTTAGCCAAAGGGTCAGATCATTCTCTGTAGCTCTTCATGTATGGGGAACGGGGAGTAGGAGTATTGTGGTCAGTTTGAGTTAGCCTTTGAGGAGTACTCCTCTGAGTTAGGGCTTATCACCTTGACTTGGCATTTTCTGTGTTAGAGGAGATTCCTTTCAGACACAGCCCGCCTTATAGGGAACTGCCTCCTTTTTTAGAGACTTTTGCTAATTTAGGATTAAGACTTTTCTCCAATTTTGTGTCCACGGGAAAACCCCTTAGTGATTCAGGCTTGACTAGTGTGAACTCTGAACCCCTTTTGGTGAAGGGCAGACACCCTGGATCCGGAGGCCAGGGAGCAGAAGACCTGTGAGCCACCCTCCTAGTCCAGAGAAGGAGCAGTAGTGACAGCATCACCCAGAGTGAGAAGTTTGGCTCTGAAGTGTTTTCTCCTCTTGTGTTGTGAGGAGGGTTTTTTTTATCCACCCCTCTTCACTGGCAAGCTGGGCTGTGCTAGCAGTTTCCTCTTCTACCATCAGATCTCTCCTCCAGAGAGGTTACATTCATCAGGAGTTTGAGAAGGAGGAGGAAGATCTGGATCTCCACCCTAAGGGACCAGGACACCGGCTGGGTGAAAGGGACCGAGACTGAACATTTGGACTCGAGTAGGATTTTTCTGGGATTAAGGGGGATCCCCCTCACCAATGGGTTTTCTCTGACCCACTGGGACAGATCATGCGCTCAGCAAAAGAGTGATAAGCCACATCCCAGGAACCTGAGAGACAGGCCCACCTACCTGGAGAAAGAGAGAGCAGGGTAAGAAAGACAGCTGTAATTTCTCACAGTTAATGGATGACTGGACATCGAGTTCACTTTGAAGAATCAGTAAATTGAATTTGAACACCCAGCCTGTCTGTCCCTGCAGCAACAGCATTACAGATTTAGATGGCGTGCCAGTGAGATATTCACACTCCCAAAGAGGGTTTCACACCACTGCCTGACCCAAGAAGATCTGCCTTCACCCCCACATGGGGACAGGCAAGAGGGAAGCGAGTGCTAGCTGAGACCGTTTGTGTGCCCTTGGATACCATGCCAATCCATAAAAAGGGTTTTGTGTGCCAGATTTCAGACTTGCCATTAGCAGCTCTTTCCTGATTGCCTTCCGTGGGTTTCAGACATTGGGGCGCAGACAGAAAGACATGGAAAGGGGTCCCTTAGAGTGGGTTCTAGTTTTCTGGCTCTTCTCCTGGGCAGGCGACTGAGGCTCGAGCTCAGGGCTCTCGGGCCTTCGAGGAGGGAAACGGCGAGGAGATCTCTTGTGAGAGTGGAGTCTGCCCTGAACGCCTTGTCGGCAGTGCACGAGAGGTGCATTTCCAGTCTGGAAGAGAGGGAGGCTGCCAGGCCTGACAAAACTACTTCGAGAGTTCCTGCAGAGAGAGAGAATGGTCTGAGGCGCTCGCCACTGAAGGTAACAGGGACATCTTATTTTCAGACTCCTGCTCTTGCTATGAAATCAGAAGGCAGGAGAGGAGGGAATACTTCTTTACTGAGAGTTATATTCCAGCACAAGCAGTATTTATTTATTTATCTATTGATTGACTCTTTTATACCGCTCATCAGGTGCCAGATCTGGCCAGAGCGATGCACACATCTATAATAAAATAAAATACAATACAATACATGTAAAAACTATACACAGCCACAAAATAGTAAAACCCCCCATTAAAACACAAATTACCCAACCGCAAGGCCAACTTACTGCCTAGTGCCTACCCCCTGTGTATCCTGCCAAAAAGTGACCAAAAACTGCACACCAATTGCAATGGGAAGAGCCATGCCTTCTCCTTCTTCTAAAGGAGAGATACTTTGCTTCCACTCTCGAGAACTCAGCAGCTATACCCAGGAATTATTTCAGGGAGGGTTGCAGAGAGGGTGGGAGGAGAGCAGCCCCCGTTGATGAGAAGTGATTGTATTCTTTTTGGACCGTATGGATACTCTTCTGTTTGTGTGATATTTGCTAGAAGACATCACATATGTTACCCTGCAAAAATACTTCGGTAAACTTTCTTTTGGAGAACGCCAAACCTGCGTGGCAGAACAAAAGGCAGAGAGAGAGAGAGAGATCATTGTACCATGACAGGTTGGATCCCCTGGGCATGGGTAACAGGGAGTATCAAGCCTGGGACCTCATAGAGAAACCGAACAAGACAGCAGACAAACACCACAAGGCCCATCAACTCTACCCATTTTCCCTTCCTGCTGTACAGCTAAAGACCCCGCTCATCACTAAGAACTCCCAGAGCCTGTCCCGAGTTTTCTTCAATTCTGATATCATTTTTGCCCCTCAGTATCTCCAGTGGAAGCCTGTTCAACGTATCCCGCACCTCAGTTTGTCTTTGACTAATGCACTGTTCTATGACATTCTCGTGAGCTGCAGTCAGCGAGTCAGCGTGACGGCCATAGCGGGCCTGAGGTTCTGCTGGGGACTGTCGGTGTCCCTGGGTCATCATGCTGCACTGCAGCACGGCCTGTGGTTTGCATTTTCAACCTCGTTTCACTTTCCCTAACAGAAGTATGTAACGTATTTCCTTCTGACTTTGAAGGGCATTTGAAGTGCATTGTACAATGATGCAGTAATGCATGTACAGCCTCTTTCTCTACTTCACTTCAAAACTCAACTGGAAATGCATACCCTTGCCAGGGAAGAAATACAGCAACTACTGGTGTCCGACAAGAGCACGCAGCAACATCTAGATACTGGGGGACCAGTTACTGTAAGTAATTACTGCTCCAGGTGCCACCTGAACCATGCACTCACCTGACAAAATAGCTGGTGGCTGTCCTCTGAGACTAGGAGGAGACAGCAGCATGGGGACTGGGTCTCCTGTTCCAGCTACAAGAAACATAAGAAAGAAAAAATTTCAGCAGCCGAGGTCAAAATGCCAGAATTTAGAAAAACTCAAACTCAAAGCAGAAAAGTCCGACATTTTACGCCAGGGCTAATCCCACTTTGTATGCGCGTCCTTACATCAGACAGTGATTACTGCGCTCTAGCTTGAGTCGAGAAAACTCCTGGGATGCGAGTTCAAATTATCCTCTCTCCCCTGACTCTGTGCGTCCTTAGTTCATTCACTTAATATCCTGGAGCTTCAGCATGACTGAGCAGTGATAATAATAAGACCAGCCTGGTTCCTTTTCCTCTGTCCTCTGTGTAAGCTTTAAGGTGTGCACTGCCAGAACTCTACCCCAGAAGCAGCTGCATTTATGTCTCTGTGGTATTAAACCCTAAAGCTCTTTGGGAACTTATTTGGATAAAAGATGCTGTAGACGTGTACATTATTATTTGGTTCTTGTACATTTCTGGTAGTTTGCTATTCAAAATCATGGCTTTTTGTTAAACGTTCTTATTGGAGAAAGCGCTATCGGGTTCATGGCTGTCATCGCAGAGCGGGATGACACCAGAGTCTCCTGTTCTGCCTTGATTTTCATAGGCTTGCTCATGAATAGGCCTCTTTTATCTCAGGGTGTGGGAAGGTGGGGGGGAGTGGAGGGACTGGATTTTGGTGCTGCACATTTATTACATTTATCATTATATTTAATCAAATTAAAAAGGGGTGTTTTATGACCTTACGGGGAGAATAAATAATCAGAATTATATTTAGAAGGGAGTGAATGGTTTTCTCTTACTCCGTGGGTGGCGTGAATTAGTGACCAACATCCCAGGGAATGAAGTCAGTGCTCTCAGCTTGGTTGTTGGAAGGATTGGCCAAGGAATTAGACATCACCCCGGCAGTCAAGGGAGCTGGGAGTAACAAAACGTACCCTTTTGCCTCCTTTCCTCTGCTTTACTTCTCCCTCCTCCTACGCACGCCACTGAAAACCCTTCAACAAAGGGAGGTTTTGCCCCGGATGTCTCAGGACTAAGAGCTGCTACAAGTCCCAGAACATGGCCTGGTGAAGGCTCGCTCTTCCTGGCCCCCCCCCCCCGAGAGGGAATGAGTGGAAGGGACACTGAACCCCATATATATGCCAACATTATTATTAATATTAGGGGCCGGCTTGGTGGCTTTTCTTGCAGTACACTTGCATGTGGAGGGAGCTGGGCTCAATTTCCCACACAGGCCTTTTGCTCCTCGGTCAGCCGGGGCTGGAGATGCTGCAGAGGCGGCGCTCAGAGCCCCTACAAGTCATTGTGCAATGGTGACACCTAGTGCCTGGAATTAGGGCCCATAACTGCAAGGTTCCAGAAGGTACTCGGCCCACCGGGCCAGGACTGTCACTGCAATGCCAGGACTGAAGTGAAGGGGAAGGGAAGGGGGGATAGAAAATCCCAGCCTTGGTTCCAATTGCACTGGAAGCCCAAAGAAGCAGGAAGAAACTGCTGGGCCAAAAAGCAAATAATGATGGGGGAATTGAGAGGAAGTTCTTAATTTTAGGTGAGGGTTGCTCAGCAGGAATGGACAGAGGTAGAGCAGCACAGCCCTGTGAGCAGACACCATTCCCAGGGAGGCCATTCCCAGCACAGCCTTGTGAGCAGACACCATTCCCAGGGATGGCCATTCCCAGGGAGGCCATCCCTGGGAATGGCCATCACCATTCCCAGGGACACCATTCCCAGGGAGGCTTCCCAGGGAGGCCCATCTGTGGCAGATAAGCTCTGCTGGAACCTCCGCCTGGTGCGAGCTGACCGGGATCGGCTCAGATCCTCGGAAACCCCTTTGACCAATCCTCTACCTTGCTTTATCCTCGTGGAAGAAGTCCCGCCTGGTTACTGCCGAGCGATATTATGAGGCCTGAGCCTTGGAAATAAATCCCGAGAAGGCCTCAGCTGCCAGCTTCTGCGACTGTGAGGTACAGACCTCTGCACGTTATGGAAACATGGAAAGCAAGGGAGCGCTCCACCCACCTGCCAGCAAAGCGCCAGCTGGGCTTTTGGAGAAGCTCTAGCCATGGGATTTTTTTTGGTTTGCTGTTTAATCCTCCTGCTTTGATAAGGCTTGTTACATCATCACGACCCCAGTGGAATCAGGCGAAATACTGTCCACGTTGTTAATGCCAGCCAAAAAAGGGACAAATCCTCAGCTTCTGGCTCCGACCCTGGGCTTGGAGCATGGCCAAAAGACTAAGAAGCAATCCCAAGCTGAGGAATAAGATCCCTTCCCGGCTTCCTCTTGGCAGGAGCCGAGTCGTGGGCTGATGGCTGAGTCCGAGAGGTGCACACATGGGCGCTCACAAGCACTGAAGCCTGGACGCTGTGTTACTGCTCACGCCTTCCTCTCTGTAGGCAGGTGTCTCAAGCACCGGGTGCAAGACTCCTGTCTCTGAAGCAGAGGCAGGAAAGGGAGCAGAGAGCTCCATACTGCAGCAGTGGCGGAGGGCAGGCAGGAAGCCACTGGGTCCTTTTCTCTATGGTTTCTGCCTTCCCCCTTACTGCCTGCTGGCTGTCTCCAACAGTAATAATGAAGCTTGGACAGGGGGTGGGCAGGACCGAGGTAGCAGGAAGCATCAGACAGAGGTCAGAGGGTGGGTAAAAATGGGGCTCGGGGACAGGTTAGGCAGAGTGTGACCTATCAGAAATATGAGGGAAGCTGAAGGAGGGCAGGAAAAGGGCAGAGCTCGTTACATCACAGCGAAGCCTCAGCTCATTCCAGCATCTGCCCCCCGCCAGCTCTGATCATCCCCACGATATCATCAAAAAGCACAAAGGACACGTTTCTAACTAGAATTAGGAAGGGGATCCTGACAAGTGGTGGGCCAGCTACACATGGGGGCTGCCCCTCCTTTCACGCAAACTAAGGGGTTTATTTATTATTGTGCGATATAAGTTTGCTGCTTCCGTATTGTGCAATATTTTCTTCAAAACTCTGCCCTGTATTTAAATGACCTGCTTTGCATTTATAAGCTTTTCAAGTGCATACAAAGCAGTTCAGACATTACCTAAATCTATGCATATAAAATAACGTGGCTTGCCACAAACAATGCATGCTGCATTATTTCCCATAAAAGTTAGCTAACAGCTGGCAGACTTGAAAGCATTTTTCACTCAGTGCACAATCAAGCTGTGGAATTCATTTCTGGAGGATGGGTTTCTAAAGGGTATGGACAGGTTAATGGGAGAAAGCTCCAAAAACAGTTATGAAGAACATAGGGAGGGAGCAGCAGGAAACTGAATTTACTTTTAGGGCTACTGTTGGAGACAGGATGCTGGGCTGGAGGGACCTCTGGTCTGAGCCAGTTCTTAAAATTGTGTCGAACCATTGGGCAAGCTTGAACTAACCTAATTTGCTTGTTTCACTGAAAGACTGATTTGATTAAACAAGCAGGCAAAGCATAGGGCAGCAGTAAGCAGCAGCAAACGCCATCAGTTCCGGCAGAAACTGCGGCTTTAATCCCCAACCCACAGGATCTGTACTGGCACAAAGAGCAGATTTCCCCATGCACTGGGGGGGGGGGGGGGGGGGGGGGATCACTTTCCGTCTGCCTGTGGGTGTGCAATAGGCCCCCAGAGAATGCACTCATCCCAATAAAATGGATTACAGCAATTAACTTGATTGGGAGAGTCTGTGGTGAGACTCAGAACATCTGTGGATTCTCCACTGTGTTAATCAGCGCTGGAGCTCTTTCCATTAGCTTCTGTGCCACAGTCATTGCCCAGGCCAGGATGGGGTGGATGAGGCTTACAGTGTATACATGTTTTTCGGAGAAGATGCAACCGTAACGTTTTAGAAGCCAAAGAAGAAACATCAGGCTGTGCCAACCTGACAAAAACTTGACTGGGTAAATCTAGAACAGAAAGCGATGACCAGGGTTTCACACCCAGCACTGTCAATGCATCTCCTCACTCCTTCCCAACTCTCCACCCACCATGACAGTACTGAGACACACATGCACCTCACCAGCCTGAGACCCCCTCCCCCACAGCTCGGACAGTATAGCTCAGGCCTGACCTGTAGCACCTCCTGCTAGTCCAGGACTGAAACCCTCCCCACCACACTACTTGGCCAATACACTTCCGTCCTCCCCAGCAGTAATTCCCTCATTTCCGTGCACAGCTGCCTGTGTAGCATGCCAGCGCCTATAAACCGCCAACAACCCTGGCACCTTACAGTCTGGCTGCTGGTTGCGGTGACAGCTGATGGCCAGTTCCAATGAAGCAACTACATGTTATCTATGGCAAACACGACTGATCTTTTCCCACATGAAGGCATCTTTATTTATTTATTTTGCCAGCAAAGTCCTTTTGTAAAACTCTTGTGCCACGCCAGTGGCAGGACAACATTTCCCCAGATATACTAGGTGTGGTCTAGAGTCCGATCCCCACATAGAAGCAGAATGCCAGACTCCTAGCTCTTGTCTAACGAGGTCTCATCCCGAATGAGCTCCCCAGGGTGAGGTAATGGCCCTGTTTTACCGAGGGCAATCAGAAAGAACCTGCTTGTTGCTCACTACATCCAATCAACTCCAGCCCGGGATCTACCCCTACACCCTTGGGTCACCATTCATTGGGCTGAAGATTTTTTTTAGATCATTACTGGGTTTTATTTTACACAAAAACAGGTAGGTCATGTTTTTATTCATTCACTGTGTGTGGATCAGTTTGGATTCAGATTATTTTAAAAGGAAGAAATGCTAATCCTGAGTCAGACACAAAGTGGACAGAGCAGGTGAAGTGCAGTACGCTCTGTCGTACTTACGTAGTGAATCACTTTAATCTGCAGGGACGCAGCGTCCAGATCGTAGAGTTCACCTGCAGAGAAACAGCAAAGACGTTAGACGGGTGAGAAGCTCCTCTGGCCGTGCGGCACAGAGTTCACTGTGGCGCGATTAAGTTGGTCTTGTCGCCTGGGCAGACCTGTCCGGGGCTCCAGGTGTCACCCAGGCACACGGCCTGCTCCCCCCGTTCTCCTTCCTGAACGGAGGACAATTCCCCATGCACTCTGCTCTAAACAAATCGCCCCAGCAGCCTGCGATTCTGGAAACTGCCTCTGATGTTTGTATTTTTAAATAACTTTTCCTTTTTTCTTAGGTGGTACTGAAATAGTGGGACTGTGGCTTCTGATGTTGTTGCAGGCAGGCAGGAAACCCCCCTAGTGACATCACTGTGGTCCCATAGAGAGTACACCTTCCCTCAGTAACATCACCACACTGGTAACATAGCAAATGACGGCAGATAAATAACAAATTGGCACAGCCAGTCTGCTCGGTTAAGATTCTTCCACTTGGGGTAGATGAGCCTACAAAATTCTCACCTGCAGCCCAACACCAGCTATCTACCTGACCTCTTAACTGCTTTCCTGCCCCTGCCTTCTATATCTGTCCCAAGTCCGTTAAAGTACTGGCTTCCGCTACTTTCACTGGTAAGCTATTTCAGGCCTTGTCATCTTCCATGTGTGGTGCAGCATTCCCGCACTGACATCATCACAGCTGATAGATGGGACTGCCGTTCCACAGTGACATCACTGCATTTTTATGTGAGGAGCTGCAATCCTGCAGTGTTAGCCCCGCAGCTCCATGGGATGATGTCCTGCAGCACTGACATCACTGCCGTTCCATATATGGGGCTGCCGTTCCACAGTGAGATCACCGCATTTTTATGTGAGGAGCTGCAATCCTGCAGTGTTAGCCCCGCAGCTCCATGGGATGATGTCCTGCAGCACTGACATCACTGCCGTTCCATATATGGGGCTGCCGTTCCACAGAGACATCACCGCATTTTTATGTGAGGAGCTGCAATCCTGCAGAGTTAGCACCGCAGCTCCATGGGATGATGTCCTGCAGCACTGACATCACTGCCGTTCCATATATGGGGCTGCCGTTCCACAGTGACATCACCGCATTTTTATGTGAGCAGCTGCAATCCTGCAGGGTTAGCACCGCAGCTCCATGGGATGCTGTCCTGCAGCACTGACATCACTGCTGTTCCATATATGGGGTTGCCATTCTACAGTGACATCACTGCATTTTTATGTGAGGAGCTGCAATCCTGCAGTGTTGGCATGGCAGCTCCATGGGATGCTGTCTTGCTGCACTGACATCACTGCTATTCCATATATGGGGCAGCCATTCCACAGTGACATCACCGCATTTTTATGTGAGGGAGCTGCAATCCTGCAGTGTTAGCCCCGCAGCTCCATGGGATGCTGTCTTGCTGCACTGACATCACTGCCGTTCCATATATGGGGCTGCCGTTCCACAGTGACATCACTGCATTTTTATGTGAGGAAGCTGCAATCCTGCAGTGTTAGCCCCGCAGCTCCATGGGATGCTGTCTTGCTGCACTGACATCACTGCCGTTCCATATATGGGGCTGCCGTTCCACAGTGACATCACTGCATTTTTATGTGAGGAAGCTGCAATCCTGCAGTGTTAGCCCCGCAGCTCCATGGGATGCTGTCTTGCTGCACTGACATCACTGCCGTTCCATATATGGGGCTGCCGTTCCACAGTGACATCACTGCATTTTTATGTGAGGAAGCTGCAATCCTGCAGTGTTAGCCCCGCAGCTCCATGGGATGCTGTCTTGCTGCACTGACATCACTGCCGTTCCATATATGGGGCTGCTGTGTCATTGGAAGCTGAGGTTCCCTTTAAGTATTGCAATGAAAAAAATTTAGAAATACATAAAAGGATTTTTTTTTAAATCCCAGCCTTCTCTGGGGGTACCTGGGATGCTCACTGTCAGTAATGGTTTTCTTTTCTTTATCTGTCCTATGGACCTTCGGCTTAGTCAGAACCGGATCTAGGATGCTGGCACTATGAGCCTGGGAAGTTTCCCCCCTCCTTTTACAGTATAGTCAGTGCAGCAACAATCCTTGACCAGGGCTCTGTCTGGAACCCACCCTGCAGTCAAGGGCCCTGAATGCTGCTGGTGGGTGTCGCCACCACACAGTGACTTCCCAGAGACTATGAACACTGCCCTCTGAAGCATCTGCAGCCCGAGGTGACCCAGAAATGAAACCCAGTAATGTGCAGAAAACCACCCGCACCACGAACCCTATACATCTGTATAGCCAACGGATGCCCCCCCAATACCAAGAATGAATTCAAATTGGAAGTTAAATGATTGAAATGCTGGGAACAACTCTCCAACCAAGTTCAGAGCACAGAAAGATATGCAGACCTTCTTCTGGTATCTCCGAAGAAGGCAGGGCTAAGCCCTGTTCAAGTCCTAAAAGGCCTGTGGAAAGGGCGGGTGGTGTCCTGCAGGGCCAAACCTGCTCTCAGCGTGCATTTCTCACTGCAGGTATGCGGTGGATGGGGGGGGGGGGGGGGGGGGGGGGGGGGGGGGGGTCAAATGAACTGCCATCAGTTCTCAGATTTCTCTGCATCTGCGAACGCGTTCCCTCAGTATTTGGGTTCTGAGCCATGGAACAGGAGGTATCCCACGATGGGCCGGGGACCCGATGTCTCCAGCACTTCACATCCAGCCAAACTTCATTCCTCATTCCCAGGCTGAAGACTCTGGGGTGGGTCTCCAGATGAACTTCTTTCCAGAATGTAAGGTAAGATCTTCTCAGGAACACGTTTCCGATTTTCCACTCAGCAGGGAAAAGCTCCTTCCTTACGCCACTTCTGGACAGGAAGGGAGATGGCAAAAGCTTCACAAACCTTCTCAGCTGGGGCTGTCCTGCAGCGAGTCACAGCTGTCCAGCCACCGATTGGGAGATCTTCTCTACTCCTAGGCTTCCCAAGGCAGAGGATTTCCTTTCCTGAGCCCGGGCTAGGGAGTCACAAGAAAATTCCAAACATGAATTTCAAAAGTTTTTTGTTTGTTTTTTTTTTTTTAACTCAAAACTTGAGACAAACTCACCAAATAGGCAGTGCAACTGCTCCTTTCTATTCTGTGTAACCGGGGCAGTGAGACCTAGCACAGCAAGAATAGGGAAAACAAAAAGCTACCTCAACAAGCCCCACAGATCTCTGAATCTGCCTGCATTTAACAGGCCGGAGCCTACCACTGCAGCCACCACACAAGGGGTGCTATAACAAGTCGTCTGCTCCACTGCTGCACTCTCTACCCATGTCTTTGATTAGGGTCATTTAGTGGAGATCCCATGGGGCCAGCCACACATAGAGCAAGGTGGACGACAAGGACTGCCTGGGCAAGCCTTATTTGATCTCTGGCTTTACCCCTCACTTCCTCAATAGTGTTGCTCTGTGCTTGTCCTTGCTTCTCTCCATTTCCCCCGGCTTTTCCATGCACTCACCAGTAGGCGACATCGCTGATTATATCACAAAGTAACCAGCTGGTACACACTAATGTGTATGCATACCTGGGAACTTTTGACTACCAGTCACCCTGAGATTACCACGGATTGGGGGGGGGGGGGGGTACGGGACTGCACAGTGGAACTGGATGCTCACAAATCCCACGGACACACACACAGTCACTCACTCACTCACATCTCTCCCTCTTCCATACACACATGCCCACTCACTTTCACACCCGTGCTCACTTGCACTCAGCTCTCTCCTACTCACCTACATACACTCTCAGATCTCTTCTTCCTACACAAATACACACTCACTCACTCTCACAGACAAGCTCAATCATTCTCCCCCCCCTTTCAAAACACACCAGCAACAGCAGACTCTTAACTTGGGCTCCTGGAGCAGCAGCAGCAGCCTCTTCCTTCTCCTCCTGTGCTGCGGAAGTGGATGCTGCCTGTTTCTTACTCCTCATGTGATGCACGGGCAGGAAATCGCAATGTCGATTGGCCAAGGCAAACAGGATGGGGCGGGCAAGTGGCTGGATACAGGGAACAGGCTGTGCAGGAGCAGGTGGTGTCACGAGGAAGCGAAGTAAAGAGTTAAAAAGGTCCGGAGATGGTAGAAATCACTGTCGAGTTCCTCCTTTTTCAGCCGCGCAAGGCCAATGACGTTCCTTTCTTCTTTCCGGGTCCAAGCAGATTGGTTTTGCTGCAGCTCCCGGAGATTTTCGGAATTGGCCTGGTGACCCCGGTAATTCTTTTAGAATTCCGGAGTCTCCAGGCCAAATCCGGAGCGTTCCCTGGTATGTGTGTATGCAATAAGGATGTATAGTCTTGTAAAATTCGGTTTAGTTCGTTGGTTCGTTTGGTGCCTCCATTTGATTCATTAGTTTTGAAACAAATGCAAAAAATGTGTTCATTCTTCGCCGCATGGACCACATCACCCCGATTCTAAAAATCCTTCATTGGCTACCCATTCGCTACAGAATTCTCTTCAAGACTCTTACTATTATCCACAAAACCTTATTTCAGGAATCCTCGCTCCAACTTACCATACCCCTCAAACCACACTCCTCTGTAAGACCCACCAGAGCTGCATACAGAGACTCCCTCCAGGTTCCCCCCAAAAAATCCGTTCTGCACAACACTATTGAAAAACGAGCACTATCAACTGCTGGGCCGCATCTCTGGAACTCTCTCCCGCCAGATCTCCACCAGGAACATTGCCATATCACTTTCGGAAAAAAATTAAAAACTTGGCTGTTCGCCCAAGCATTCCCTTGAAGAAACCTCAGGGTCACCCACACAGTCACATACCCCTCGGTTGCGTCCCTTTCCGCAACTCTAAGGAACTGCTTGCTCGCCGTATTGTTCTTTGATAAAACGTGCTTAATCGTATACACAATGTAAATTTGTATATAATTCCTACCTTATAAGCACTTTCTCCTGCTTATATGCCCTCTTCTCTCCAGTTAGAAATTGTTTATCCTAACCGTTTTTTCTAACAAGCCTAGTCCTACTTTCCCTGTTATAATGTAACTTGTTGCTTTCATTGTTAACTGGTTCCCCCTAGTTTATTGTAAACCGGTACGATAAGACCTGGTCTTGAGCATCGGTATATTAAAAGAATTTAAATAAAAAAAAATAAATAAAAAAATAACAATTCAATTTTTGTTTTCCATTGACTTCAAAGTAAAAGAAAAATGGCCTAGGTCTGAGCCTGAGTTCTGGTCGCTAAGGCCCAAGGTCCAGATCTGGGACCAAGCCGGGTCTCAGTCGCTGAGGCCCAGGCCTGATGCTGATACAGGGACCAGTCGAGGCCAGGACCTGGTCGCCAAGGCCTGATGCCAGGTCTTGATTACTGAAGCCCAGGCTAGGCCTGGGTCTGACACTAGGACCCAACCAAAGCTGTGTCCCTGATGCTAAGGCCCAGGCATGGGCTCAAACCTGACACCAGGACCTGGTCAAGGCAGAGTCCCGGATGTCAAGGGCTGGGCTGTGGGCCTATGCCTAGACCTGATGCCTGGGCCTGGCCAAGGCATCAGGTCCACGTCATCAAGGCCTAGGCCTGACCGAGGCCGAGTCCTGGTCAACTTGGCCTGGGTCTGGGGCTAGATCTGAGTCTGGCATGGGACTCGGCTGAGGTCAAGTACCAGTCGTGAGGCTCAGGCTTGGCCAAGACTAAAATCTGGTTGCCTACGCCCCGGCCTCGGTAACTGGAATGGGACTAGGCTGAGGCATTGTCCTGCCGGAGGGCTGTTTTTTAGAAAACAAAAATACGTGAACATTTTTGTGTTTATTTGTACAAGACCTATTTTCGGTTTCTACCGTTCATACAAATTGAAATAGCTTAATTCGATACATTTTGAATGTTCATGTAAAGTGAATGCACATCCCTAATATGCAATAACAGCATAATCACCACGGATGGATCAGATCCAATGCGTGCAAGACAGCTTGTGCTCCAGAGTTTCAGGGGAAACAGACATTGTTATAATTTCATGTCCTTGGGAAAGCTATATATGCTCTTTCTAATATCTAACCAGAAGACTTTATGTAGTTATTGCTGCACTTGTAATACAGACCAGGAAGCCCTGTCCTTGGTTTGTCCGTTCTCATCAGCAATGCATTACTGACATCAATTACAAAGACCTGCAACTGAGATGCAGTGTGATTGTTACTTGGTGTGTGCCCTTTTCAGATGCTTCTCAGTGCCTGGAGAGCAGGCTTTTCTTTTAAAGGATAATCTTTTCAATGTATGGCTATTTCTCCTTTAAAACGTACATGGACTGCCATGGATGCAGCTCCCTGGGCTGGCCAGAGGGAACACTGAGGAATCAGCATTCACAGCGCTTGGTGCTGGGAGGCGCCAGGTATCACTCTGTGGGGGCACAGGCCAGAATGACAGTGCACGCCCACTGAGTTCTGAATGGAGACGTGGTCTATGGACTCATTCCAGGGTTATTGCTGCCACGACTGGGAGTTATAGATTGAAGGGGGGAGCAGGACTCAGAGTGATTCAGAGTCTCAAAGGTAGCATGTTGTGATTGAGCTGGAAGTCCAAAACAGAGTGAGGAAGCGAAGGATGCAGTCTACTTTTTGAAAAATAAATGCATTTTTGAGAATTTGCCATCTTTTATGCTAGCAGTAATATGACATTTGAGACAGATCCTGCTTTGGTGCACTCTAGGCATATGTTTACATTATGTCCCATGTCCTCCTGGTGATCACGATCACTGCTATGGAAGCTGGATACCACCTGGTAACATTGGAACAGGGTTAAACTCATACTGAGCTTTGCTCGATTTCCACTATAAAGAAAGCAAGCAGCTCTGAGTTGGCAAAGCCATTAGGAGACAAACTGAAGGTCTTGTCTCTACAAAGCAATTTCTTTCCCCAGCTTCAGGTCTGCGTAGATTGTTTTTCTCATGACCCATAAATAGCGCTTCTCCCCATCCCTACTAGCATGAAATATAGAAACACAAGCTCAAAATGGGTCAAATAAATCACTAGCTCTCTGCTTTTTGCACAAACCTTTTCCTATGTGTTTAGTTAACATGCAAAACCTGACCAAATCACAGAGATCTCCCTGGCCTTTCATTTCCAGGAAGAAAAAGTGCTTACTAGGGAACAGGCAGACATTTTATTTTCTATTTTGCGGCTGATAGGGAAGCAAGGTTATCTCCTGGTCATCATCCTACACTGAGGGCTGGATTCTCTGGGGCTTTTTTGTCTCCCTTTCTGCGTCTATGGAAAAATAAAACTTAGTAAAGTAGGCCCTAATTGACCGGCAGTCGATTGGAGCCTACATGCCGACATTAACACTAATAAAAACTGAACCTTTTCCTGAGAAGCAGCAAATCCGGACCCCAAAAGCAGATAAAAATGAAAAATATTTGAAAAGGAATAAAATATTGTTATTCCAAGATACCTGCTGCGTGGTCACATGACATTAAAAGGTTGTCCCTTCGGGGGCGGAGTCAAGATGGCGGCATTGAGTAGTGTCTCCCGAGCTGCCTGCTTACTGCTTCGGTTTTCTTGCAGTGTTTAACCCTCGATATGCCTCCGAAAAGAAAGGGTAGAATACGGGTGTTTCCATCGGCACCCCCTCTTCCCCTGGGTCAGTGCACCATCAAGGAGCTCGCTACTATCTACCCTCTATCGGGGGACATGGTCCCCGCTGACGGTTTCGGAAGAGGAGCCTCCGTTTCGCCTGGGGAATTATCTTTGAGTTCCCCGGAGTTAAGGCCACCACCGGCACATTCCATCCTCTCTCCTCCGAATTCGACACTCATAGCCACGGGCGTGGATTACCCGTGGCCTGTGGTAGAGGGAGCTGCCGTGGAGGGTGTGGCTGGAACTATGGCATCGTTGGCAGGGAGAGTGAGTTGTTCTAACAACTTTGCTATCGCTCAAGCAGCTCTTTTCAGTGGAGGTGAGTCCACTTTGATTTCCACTTTGAATGTACAATCATCAATGATTTCATCCTTGCTACTTGAGCGTGTATTGCCATCATTTCTCCCCAAGTTGGCCGTGGTGACATTAGATTCACTATGGGAATTGGTGGCTCAGCTGGGCCCTGCTTTTCAAGAGTGTTTTTCTCAGATTAAGCAGATCTCTTCTAAAATGGATGCTCTAACGCTGGAACAGAACTCCCAATTGACAGACCACACTAACAGGATTCAAAATTTGGAGGACCAAGTGAAATCGGTTCAAAATCTGCAAGCAACATTAATCCAGGATCGTTTGACTTTGAATAGGAAGGTTGAGTTTATGGAAAATTGTCTAAGACGTTTAAATTTAAGGCTCTTGAACTTTCCAAGATTAGTTGGTGAACAGCCACGTAATACTCTTAGGAAATACATGACTGAGATATTACACATTCCTTCAGAAAACACTCCTCTACTTAATAAAGTATATTTTCTACCTTTTTTACGTACAAGAGAGCATGAGGCACAGCACCCTTTTGATTTGGGGAATCTTAACTGAATTCTTGGAATCTTCTACTACTGAGATTATTGAAAGAGCAACATTGCTAGTATCTTTTATTTGTGAACAAGATTTAGGCTTGGTCATGCATAATTCTTTTCGGTACATGGGAGTTAATTTCATGGGTCAGTTTTTTCAAATTTTCCCTGACCTGGCTAAAGCCATTTAAGAGAGGAAAAAAGGTTTCTTGACTTTACGTCAGGAGACCCAATCTCTTGGAGCAACCTTTCAATTAGGGTATCCATGCAAATGTATGGTAAAATATAATAATGATTGCTATATATTTTTTCTTCCCGAACAACTTAAAATGTTTCTTGATTCTCGTAAAAGATTGCTTCCATCCTCTTCCCCTAATGAGAGTCCTATAATTTAAGAAATTAATAGGGTAGATTATGCATGTTAAGGCTACTTCCTTATATTGTTTCTTATTTTGTGCTCCTCCTATGGACCTGCCCCCATTTCAAGAATTTATGGTCTAATTATTAGTAGCCTGTTTCCATTAAAATATTAATCTTATATTTTTTCTGTTTTTTCTGTGCAAAGATATTATGCTTTGTAATTATGTTAAATTAATAATAAAAAAAAAAGTTGTTCCCTCCATCAGTTAATGCTCACCTTCAATAGCAAATGTTTTCCTTACAGCATAACGAAGCTTAATTGCCCCAGGGGTGAAGACATTCAACAGACTTAGTACTGATTTGAGAGGCATTCTGGGTGAGGTCACACACATTACTGCTGTGGAGGCTGGTCTATCCTTTTCCAAGACACATAATCTAGTGCTCGTGGCACCAGTTTGCTGAAGGAGGATATGATGCTAATCTTGGACCCCCATCACTTGAGAGGATGGAGCTGAAGGTATATAATTTCTTCACTCTCCTGCCTCACGTGAGATGGGTGAGCCGACCCAATCTTTTAAACATTCTCTAAGTCCCTCTACCAACTCTAGATAGGGCCATAGTCCTTGATGTGTGAAAGACGTTTGGTGGTGCTCATGGCTGCAGGGATTGATAAATGAAGGAGCTTTGGCAAATACTGGAATGCATAGCCTTGATGCCCCTGGGAGGACCTTCTCAGTCATACTGGACTGTGATAGCACTGGTTCTCAGAATCTATTAACACTACACTGCTGACAACGCCTGAAGAATGTTATAAAACATTTGATTGGAACTGATGCCCAGTCATGCCATGCCATGCCATAATATCCCTTTGCATTTCCTAATAATTTATTTTAAAAATGTATATACTGAGAATTATAAAACATGTTCTAGGCGGTACACAATCTTTTACATATACATGAGTAAATATAAGACAAAAATTAAAACATCAAACTGATAACAATTACATATAACATCTTACAATAAGATTCTAAAGTATGCTATCATTAAAAGTTTCTAAATGCTTCAGTGAAGAAAAATGCTTTCAATTGTTTATGAACTCCTTCACATCTGCAATCAACTTTAAATACTGCAGAAGAGCATTCCACAATTAAGGTTCAATGTATGAAAATGCCCATTTATGTGTCTGCTAGATGATATTTCTTCGAAGATGGTATAGACAAAAGTTGATCTGCCTCTGAATGTAGAAGTTGACTGGGCACATATTTGTGTAGTAATGACAAGAGATAAGATGGTCCCCTGCCCTTTAATGAATTAAAGACCAATAGGAATACCTTAAATGTAATTCTATCTTCTATTTGTAACCAGTGAAGTCATGAAGAAGTGGAGTGACATGATCTCTGCAGAGCAGCACATGGGCAGCAGCGTCTGCAATATCTGTATGGACTTAATGTGAATCCAACTAGTAATGTATTACAATAGTCTGCAGTTGTTAATAAAAAAATAATAAAATATTCTTAAAATCAGCTGTCTTCAGAATAAAACTACCGTGTCTTAAAATTAGCAATTTGTAAAAACTAGATCATCATACTTTTTTCAATTGATCAGTATAAGTTAGGGAAGAATCTATATCAAATTCCAAACTTTATCTTTGAAAGATATCAGAATGTCATTAAACAGAATTCCTGAACAAGAATGGTCAAGGGGCATTGCTTCTGTCTTTTTTAAATTTAAGAAAAGCTGATTGGTATTAATCCAAGATTGTATAATCTTGAGACAATTGGTAATCTTGTGTATCATCAAGGAAAATCTGTTTCTATAGGAAAATATAACTGGATATCATCCGCATCTATTTTGAAATATGGAAGCATAAATTCCAACATTTGATACAAAGGAGAGAGATGTCTTTGCATAATGAATCCCTAGGATTGGGGTCTTCAGTCCTTAGACATTTTCCATCCTGTGGATACTCTCCTCCCCTACTGAATGAACTGCACACCTATAAAAGGTATTCATGATGCAGCTTATAATAATGTTGCTTGGCCTGCTGGTAAGTGCCATTCGGTGCCAAGAGAGCTTGTACTAAGATTTTAGGGAATTACAGGATTCCTGGAAGAGGTTGATAATGGATCAAAACAATCCTTTATAATTGATAAATGTGGATCAATATAATTACATTGAACATAGCTTAGCATAACGACTATTGAGGCCTGAAACTGCAGCATGCTGTTTGGTACTAATCAGCTGAAGATAAGCAGGATACTCTGTTCTTTCTACATTTGTTTTTCTAAGAGATAAAGCTGGAGAAGGCCAGTGTTTGAACCTTTTGGGAGTCAGGCAGCACCAGGATCTTTAACTGGCCATAGCTTAAGGAGCTAGAGTTGGCTATTGTCAGAGATATGAGTACAAGTCAGAACACCTAACACTTGCAGATGCCGGATTAAAGCCAGAGAAAATGAGAATATAAGGAATTGCATTTGGCAGTGTTCTTTCAATGGCTTACGGACAGAGAGCAAGCAGCTGGTTTGTGGAGATCCCGACATCGTACAGCCTTCCATTTTTGAGAAGATAATATCTCATAGAAAGGAAGGCCTATGAGGAAAGTATTTCCTGTAGAGACTCTTATCTTTATTATTGCAATAACTATTTGCCATGATTAATCTATATAATGCTTATTATGATGCTGTGTGCTTATTACTGATATTCACTTTTGATATTGTCTTTACTGATTATACAATTTTCTACAAATTTCTACCATATTTACAGGCTGATACAGTACTGTGCGCTCAGCCAAGTGCACTGTTTAGCACCCGTTTGGACACGCGTTTTCAACGTGCTCCTATTACCCCTTATACAGTAAGGGGTAATAGCACGTGGAAAATGCGCGGCCGCCCCCCCTCCCCCGAAGCTAATAGCACTCATCACATGCAGATGCATGTTGATGAGCCTATTCGTTATTTGCCCGGAATACTGAAAGTAAAATGTGCGGCCAAGCTGCACATTTTACTCTCAGAAATTAACGCCTGCCTAAGGGCAGGTGTTAACTTAGAAAGCACCAGGAAAAGTGTACAGAAAAGCAGGAAAAAACTGCTTTTCTGTACACCCTCCGACTTAATATCATAGCGATATTAAGTCGGAGGCACCAAAAATACAAAACAAAATCTGCCCGCTAGTCAGCAGGTTCAAAAACAGACTGTCAATTTTGCTGGCGCCCATTTTCTGAACCCGTGGCTGTCAGCGGGTTTGAAAACTGGCACTGGTAAAATTAAGCGTTGGCTGACAGCCGACTCTTCCACTAATAAGGAGGTGCTAGGGACACGCTATTGTCCCTAGCACCTCCTTATTAGCCCCCGGCCTAATTTAAATACAGAATCGCACGCCCAGGAGAGGTACCTTGGCGTGCACCGGGAGAGCGGGCGCTCAACTTGAAGCGCCGGCTCTCCCACACCTTTTATTAAATCGGCCTGTTAGTAAACTAAGTTTTGCTTTTACAAGATTGTAAGTGTGTTCTATGACATAATATAAACCTACTTTAGGCCATCTCACACAGAGCTGTGTCAGCCTCTTCCTTCCTTATGGTGATACATCAGGCAACAGGCAATGTAAAAGACAGTGAAGAAACAGTTTTGTGAGATATCATTTGAAGAAAAAGAAAATACACTAGGAGGCTACCCAGCCTTAGCCCTGAGTAATGCTCAGTCTCACTCTCGTACAGTTCTGGGAGACAGTCATTCTGCTATACCCCAGCCCACAAAGACAAGAGAAATCTTTGTACCACACAGTCGGAGTATCTTGCGGTCCAGCTCATCATAGCTCTCACTCTGTGTCTTCTCGGGTTTGGGCAGGGAATTCTGGGAAGAGCTGGTGGAGAGGCTGACCTGAGGCCATTGCTGCAGCTTCTGGAGCACATGGACTCGTCTGCATGCCACTAGAATCTGTAAAACACCAATGAGCATATACAGGCATTAGATAGGACTTTAGGATGTGCAGTTATCCACAACAAAAGGGGGTTCCAATTCTGAAGGATCTAAAATGGAGACACAGTGGGCAAGGCCATAGTTGTCATAGGTCATGCTGACAAGACTCTGGCAATGGCTCAGGTTTAATGGAGGTGATGGTATTTAGGAAGGCTATTTCATTTCATCATGAAGCACAAACAGAAGAGCATCTAGTACAATGCTTTACAAACCAACCTGTCCTATGGACTCCACAGCCAGTTGGGTTTTCAGGATATCCACAGTGAATATGCATGAGGCATATTTGCATACATTAAACATAAGAACATAAGAAATTGCCATGCTGGCTCAGACCAAGGATCCATCAAGCCCAGCATCCTGTTTCCAACAGAGGCCAAACCAGGCCACAAGAACCTGGCAATTACCCGAACACTAAAGACCCAGAATATACAATTTTATCTCATGCATATTTGTTGTGAACATACTGAACACCCGACTGGCAGTGGAGTCTACTGGACAGGTTTGGGAAGCCCTGAGCTAGCTTGAGGGCAAGTAAATTACAGTACAATGTTAGCTGTGTTGTTAAGTAGTTGAGGTCCACCGAGTTCAGCCTTCTGATTGCCCAACATCTCTGTTTTTGTGGGAATCCATGGAAAGAAATGAAATCAAATAAACCAGCTACATCTGTGGCTAGATCTGCAGCTCAATGAATACAGCATCCTTCCCACACCCCAAGTTAAGCTCCCGGATCAGAGTCTGAATACATCATCCAACCCATTCACCTCCTCCTCCTCCAAAAGTGAACTTATTTACCATGGTAGCCATGATCACCTCTATTGGCAAAAGGCTCCCTAATTTCAGGGGCTCTGAGTAAAGAATCCCTTCCTGTGAAGGAGGGGCAATTGATTTCCCCATAGCCTTAGCATGCCCCACCTCATTTTGTTTATTTAGGTTTGGATAAAAAAGATCATTTGTTGAGATCTCTGGAAGATGTATTGAAATACGGCCTTTATAAAGGTTAATTAAATCTCCCCTCAGTTATCTTTTTTTTTCTAAGGAAACTGGCCCCAGTGTAGTTGAGATTTCAGTATGGTAAGCCCTTGTGTTTCCTGGGTGGCCCTTTTTAGTACTTTTTTTTGACATTTGTATATAATATGTGAGGACGGGTGGCCAAAACTGAAGCCCGTGTGATGATGTTGATGCTCTCTTTGTCCCTTTCTGCTGTCTACGATTTCCAGACGCTGGACCGAATGGAGATGTACTCTGCAGTCTCAAACGTGCGGCTCCTTCAGAATGGGAGGGGGAGCCTTACACCTTCCTGACTCCCTCCCATTTTACTGCTCTTAGGGATCTCACAGGCGATCTTTTCACCAGAACAAGGAGACAACCTGTGAGGTTCAGAGGTAATAGATTTCACCTTACTTACAAGGGGATGTTTTTTCATAGTGATGAAATTTTGAGACATTTTGCCAGCAGAAGCAGACATAGCTGCAACTCTAAATCCAATGAAAAGTAAACTGGACAAACTTTGAGAGAGAAAAGATATTAGTGGGTATGATATCACTAGGTGACAAGAAAGAGGTGCTAAGCAAATGATTCTGAGTCGATCTTCATCTTTTTCACTGCTGTGGATCTGGTTACTAAGGCAATATATAATTTGCCTTCCCCTAGACTGCCACCTAGAGAAAGCTATCAGGCCAACAGAAGAAGAAAGCTAGACACATATGGACCGCTGGTCATCTTTCAGCCTAACCCAGCCATGTAACGATGCTCATGAACTCGCTTTGGCAGCCGCTTGCCCTTGGAGGCGCATGCACTTGCCCCTGTTTCATTCTCAGTCAATACATTCACCATTTGGCGGGTGCTGCCGCATTTCAGCCCACTGCCTCAGGTTATTTTTGACTCTCACTCCCACTACTTTACTCTTGTCCAATGACTGCGCCTAGATTGAGTAACAGCTCTTAAAGCAGCACAATGCATCCAGAGGCAGGCATGAACAGGTGTGACCACAGGGCCATGAGACAGATCAGGGCTTCAGAAGTGGTGCGAGCTCGTTAAATGCTGATGAACAGCACAGAGTGACACACTGCAGCAGATCAGCAGAGTAACTCCGCTGAGCATAAGGAGCTACTGGGCAGCATCTGCTATGTCAAGCACACTGCATATCACTTCAAAATGTTTCAATTTCTGTTGCCATGATATGCCAATCACTTACTTTTTTAGGGGGAAGAAAAGAGGGGTTTTCCCTTCTTAATTCTTACTTACCTGCTTCCCTCTAGCCAAGGGGACAAAAACAAGGGGGCTCATAAGGAACATAAGAGCTTCTGAGACCACACAAGTCTCTTCTCCAGATGAGCAATGAAGAAGAAACACGTGTGTTCCTGAAAGCTTGTCCATACATCATCGCTGGATAATTCTTATTTATGCGAGTCCAAAAATGATATCACAACCTGCAAAAGCTCCAGCTTTTTACAAGACTAATATGGTTGCTAGAACTCTTGTACCACTAAGGAAGGCAAGGTGAGATATCCACCTTGGGGAATACAAGTGGTGCCCCTAACTCCAAGCCAACCACTAGAGTAGTAGCAAGCACAGATCTGAACCCTTGATTGGCAGAACCACTGGGTAGGTACCCAATCATCTTCTTTCAGTCTTCAAACTACATACGGGACAAGATCCATGAGTTGCACATGGTCCTATGGAAGATATCTAGACTCGTTTATAAGTCATTGTGTACGCTTTTTAATCTAACCTTAACTTGAATACTTGAGACCTCATACAGTTGTAAAATCTCACTTAAAATGTAAAAAAAAAAATACTAAGAAAGTTGCACAACTGAACACATGCCCCTAGAAAAGGGGCCACACCGGTGCACAATGATGACATCACTCCTAGCGTTAGCCTATCAAAACTAATTCAGGCATGCAACCTGTGATGTCATCAGTTCTCTGATGATTTCTTGATTTACCATGAACCAAACATAAAAGGAACAGACAGAAACCATAATAAATTATATATCCATCACAATTCATTAATCAACAAGCTGTGATTTCAATCATTAATGTACAAATGGTTTAGAGAGAAATTCATTAATGTTTTGATTAATGAGCCTTAGGGACCGTAAGTGGTGTAAGCAAACAGATGTACACAGCGGTTGTACTTTATCACAAACCTCCCTAGAGCAAATCTTAATATGTTAATTCTAATATAGTAAATCTTGTCCCCTCACCAAACTTAATCTTGCAAAGGATTTATGAAAGCAGCTAGGCTCCATTGTAAGAAACCCTCTGTATAATATTGCACATTTATTAGCTAACAATCTGTTTGATATAGAGACAGAGCACTGCACTTGGAGATAAAAAAAAGCACAAGAGTATTATTTGAAAGGAAATTTGTTTTTTTTTTCTGCATGCAAATAGCTTTGGCAAGCAGGTATTCTTTATAACAAGCGTGAGGGGACTACACTGTCCATTCCAGAAGGCACAGACTACAAGTACGGAAGGTGTTAGCAGAAAGGCAGGTGGCTCGTGTAGTCAGATCTGCCTGGCGGGCTGCACGGGGGACCTAGGAGGCTGGATATTCTGGCAACAGCTGCCCTTGTATTGCTGGCCGTTCAGACTGTTACCAACCACTCTGGATAACACATGGGGAAGGAGGGCTGCTGAGTGAGACTTGAAGAGGGGATCTTTTATGCTCATCCGCCTAAAAATGACAGCTTACAAATGAGGAAGGCAATAAGCTGGGAGATCTTACTGGCAGCCAAAGTCTATGGCTAGCAGCTGGGACAGGAATAACTGGGCAGACTGGATGAACCAGCTCTTTTTCTCTGCCGTCATCTGCTGTGTTGACTGGGTCAGTCTGGCAAATCGAGAGCAGCCAGGCTGGGGGTAACAGGCCGCAGAGCTAGGAGGAGGGGGGTAATATGATGACCTGGGAGTGCTGTTCTCCACAAACCTGAGGGTGTGAAATTGTCAAAGCTTGCATAATCAATAAGCCTGCCTCCCAAGCCTCTTCACTGTAAGGGGAAAAGGGGGGAGGGGCAGGCAGAAAAGGAGGGTTGTGATAGGAAATTCAAGGGAGGGATGAGGAACGTAAGGATGAGGGGAAGGCTGGCCAGGTCTCCTTATGGTGCCTATGTTATGCCTTTATATGTAATACAATGAGCTGACTTTACTGTGACAGCCCACTGGGTGAGGCTGATCTCCCTCCGTCTGTGTCAGCCCCCCAAAGATGCTGCATTTCTAACTGGTAGAAGCTCTTCGGGCTGGGTGTGGCTGAAACTGGCCATTTGGGCCATTCATACTTGTAACATCTGACCATGTGTAGGAAGATGGCAGCTGTGTACCTGGCTTCATAGACGGCTGGGTAGTCACAAAGCTGGGTAAGGATAACTTACAGTTTCTTATTTTTGTAATCCTGGGTGGGCACGCAGCTGTCGTCGTGGTGTTACTCCTCCCCCCCACTCCCTGCTGGTACTACTGCAAGGGGAGAGTGAGGATGGCAGCCCCTCGGATGGGAGTGAGGATGGCAGCCCCTCGGATGAGAGGATAGCAGCCCCTCGGATGAGAGAGAGGATGGCAGCCCCTCGGATGAGAGAGAGGATGGCAGCCCCTCGGATGGGAGTGAGGATGGCAGCCCCTCGGATGAGAGAGAGGATGGCAGCCCCTCGGATGGGAGTGAGGATGGCAGCCCCTCGGATGAGAGAGAGGATGGCAGCCCCTCGGATGGGAGTGAGGATGGCAGCCCCTCGGATGAGAGAGAGGATGGCAGCCCCTCGGATGGGAGTGAGGATGGCAGCCCCTCGGATGAGAGAGAGGATGGCAGCCCCTCGGATGGGAGTGAGGATGGCAGCCCCTCGGATGAGAGAGAGGATGGCAGCCCCTCGGATGGGAGTGAGGATGGCAGCCCCTCGGATGAGAGAGAGGATGGCAGCCCCTCGGATGGGAGTGAGGATGGCAGCCCCTCGGATGAGAGAGAGGATGGCAGCCCCTCGGATGGGAGTGAGGATGGCAGCCCCTCGGATGAGAGAGAGGATGGCAGCCCCTCGGATGGGAGTGAGGATGGCAGCCCCTCGGATGAGAGAGAGGATGGCAGCCCCTCAGATGGGAGTGAGGATGGCAGCCCCTCGGATGAGAGAGAGGATGGCAGCCCCCTCAGATGGGAGTGAGGATGGCAGCCCCTCGGATGAGAGGATGGCAGCCCCTCGGATGAGAGAGAGGATGGCAGCCCTTCGGATGAGAGAGAGGATGGCAGCCCCTCAGATGGGAGTGAGGATGGCAGCCCCTCGGATGAGAGAGAGGATGGCAGCCCCTCAGATGGGAGTGAGGATGGCAGCCCCTCGGATGAGAGAGAGGATGGCAGCCCCTCAGATGAGAGGATGGCAGCCCCTCAGATGGGAGTGAGGATGGCAGCCCCTCAGATGGGAGTGAGGATGGCAGCCCCTCGGATGAGAGGATGGCAGCCCCTCGGATGAGAGAGAGGATGGCAGCCCCTCAGATGGGAGTGAGGATGGCAGCCCTTCGGATGAGAGAGAGGATGGCAGCCCCTCGGATGAGAGAGAGGATGGCAGCCCCTCAGATGGGAGTGAGGATGGCAGCCCCTCGGATGAGAGAGAGGATGGCAGCCCCTCGGATGGGAGTGAGGATGGCAGCCCCTCGGATGACATGGCCTCAGTGTACAGTGGCCGTGCAAGCTTTCAGTTGCGGCTGCTCTCATTGTCGCTATAGCAGCAGCAGGTTGCGCTGGCACTCCACACCCTCAGAAAGCACAGCGATGCCATGGGAAGTCACCCATCTCACTCACCCTTTCACATGAAGGCAGAGTCAATGCAAGGAGAGCAGGACCTGCTGAGGAAGATGTACATAATAGAGATGTGAATCGTGTGCCAGATCGTCTTAACGATCAGGTTCGGCTGGGGGGGGGGGGGGGGGAAATCTGATCGATAAGATATGTGAATTGGAATCGTTTCCGATTCCAATTCACATTGCTAATTGTTTTTTTAGGGAGGCTCGCGCCGCTAAAAAAAAACCCCACCCGACCCTTTAAATCGACCCCCCTTAGCCTCCCCCACCCTCCCGACCCCCCCTAAACCTTTTAAAATTAATAGGGGCTGATGAGTAAAGATGGCCGGCGCCATCTTTAAAGATGGCGCCGGCCATCCAGTGCTCCTACCATGTGACAGGGGCCGGCCAATGGCACGGATACCCTGTCACATGGTAAGGGCAAAGGGGCATCGGCGCCATTTTTTTTTTAGCGCAGCTGATGCCTGGGAATGGGAAATCGCTCCCCGAGGCCCCACTGGACCACCAGGTAATTTTAAAAGGTTTTGGGGGGTCGGGAGGGTGGGGGAGGCTAAGGGGGCTCGATTTAAAGTGTCGGGTGGGTTGTTTTTTTTATCGGGCCATCGGCGCCATTTTAATTAGTGGCAACCAAAATGGCGCCGATGGCCCGAGAGCAGGAGATCACGCCGGGACCCCCCCATTGGACCACCAGGTAATTTAACATTTTGGGGGGGTTCGGGAGGGTGAAGGAGGGTAAGGAATTGGTTTTAAAGGGTCGGGGTGGGTTTAGGGGTTGTTTTGGTGTGCCGGTTTTCCCGCCCTCCCCCAAATAATTCCCGTGCCCTATTTAACGATTTAGGACGATTTATGACGATAAATCGGGGGCATTTGTATTGTATCGTGCACTCTGACGATTTAGGACGATTTTAAAATTATCTGATGATAATTTTAATAGTTAAAAAACGATTCACATCCCTAGTATATAAGAGAACTGCACGAGGGCGTCAGTGGGCTGGAGAAACCAAGAAGAACAGATGTGACCTGTTTGAGTGTGTTGTTCGTCGGATATTTAGAGATAGTTAGGAACTGTCAGCCTTAGTGGGCTTAGTGGGTGTGAAGGAGGTGAGTGAGGGGATTGGGAGGGGTGGGTATGAAGGAGGTGAGAGAGGGGATTGTGAGGGGTGGGTATGAAGGAGGTGAGTGAGGGGATTGTGAGGGGTGGGTATGAAGGAGGTGAGAGAGGGGATTGTGAGGGGTGGGTGTGAAGGAGGTGAATGAGGGGATTGTGAGGGGTGGGTATGAAGGAGGTGAGAGAGGGGATTGTGAGGGGTGGGTGTGAAGGAGGTGAATGAGGGGATTGTGAGGGGTGGGTATGAAGGAGGTGAGAGAGGGGATTGTGAGGGGTGGGTGTGAAGGAGGTGAGTGAGGGGATTGTGAGGGGTGGGTATGAAGGAGGTGAGAGAGGGGATTGTGAGGGGTGGGGGTGAAGGGCGGTGAATGAGGGGCTTGTGAGGGGGGGTATGAAGGAGGTGCGAGAGGGGATTGTGAGGGGTGGGTGTGCCGGCGGTGAGTGAGGGGATTGTGAGGGGTGGGTATGAAGGAGGGAGAGAGGGATTGTGAGGGGTGGGTGTGAAGGCGGTGAATGAGGGGATTGTGAGGGTGGGTATGAAGGCGGTGAGAGAGGGGATTGTGGGGGTGGGTGGGAGGAGGTGAATGAGGGGATTGTGGGGTGGGTTGAAGGAGGTGAGAGAGGGGATTGTGAGGGGTGGGTGTGAAGGAGGTGAATGAGGGGCTTGTGGGGGGGGTGTGAAGGAGGTGAGTGAGGGGATTGTGAGGGGTGGGTTGAAGGAGGGTGAATGAGGGATTGTGAGGGGTGGGTATGAAGGAGGTGAGAGAGGGGATTGTGAGGGGTGGGTGTGAAGGAGGTGAGTGAGGGGATTGTGGGTGTGGATATGAAGGAGGTGAGAGAGGGGATTGTGAGGGGTGGGTGTGAAGGAGGTGAGTGAGGGATTGTGAGGGGTGGGTGTGAAGGAGGTGAGTGAGGGGATTGTGAGGGGTGGGTATGAAGGAGGTGAGTGAGGGGATTGTGAGGGGTGGGTGTGAAGGAGGTGAGTGGGGGATTGTGAGGGTGGGTATGAGGAGGTGAGTGAGGGGATTGTGAGGGGTGGGTGTGAAGGAGGTGAGTGAGGGGATTGTGGGTGTGGATATGAAGGAGGTGAGAGAGGGGATTGTGAGGGGTGGGTATGAAGGAGGTGAATGAGGGGATTGTGGGGGTGGGTGTGAAGGAGTGAGTGAGGGGATGTGAGGGGGGTATGGGAGGTGCGTGAGGGGATTGTGGGGTGGGTCTGCCGGGGTGAGTGTGGGATTGTGAGGGGTGGGTATATAGGAGGTGAGAGGGGATTGTGAGGGGTGGGTATATAGGAGGTGAGAGGGGGATTGTGAGGGGTGGGTATATAGGAGGTGAGAGGGGATTGTGAGGGGTGGGTATATAGGAGGGAGAGCGGGCTTGTGCGGGGGTGGGTCTCTCGGCGGTGCGCGGGGCTTGTGCGGGGGGGTGGGTCTCTAGGCGGTGCGACGGGCTTGTGCGGGTGGTCTCTCGGAGGTGCCCGGCGGGGCTTGTGCGGAGGGTGGGTGTGCCGCCGGTGCGCGAGGGGCCTTGTGCGGGGGGGGGATCTCTCGGCGGTGCGTGCGGGGCTTGTGCGGGGTTGGGTCTCTCGTCGGTGCGCGCGGGGCTTGTTGCGGGGTGGGTTCTCTCTGGCGGTGCGCGCGGGGCTTGTGCGGGTGTGGTGTGAAGGAGGTGAGTGAGGGGATTGTGGGTGTGGGTGTGAAGGAGGTGAGTGAGGGGATTGCTTTTCCTCGCATTCTGCCACCACCCCTATCCTTACCCATATCGATCCCCCCCACACGTAAGAAACAGTAAAGTCTGGGCAGGCTCAGCCTAGCACCGTATTCAGATTGGGATGCAGAGCTTCATTGCTTTTCTTGAGGGAAGACCTCGCTTCTTTCTCTCCTGCCTCCCCTTTATCTCCTTCTCTTTCTCTTCAGCATCCCTCACCTACATCCCACTTCTCTCCTTATCTCTATGCCTTCTTGCTCTCTCCCCGTCTCCCTCTTCAGCATCCTGTATCTCTCCCCTTCCCCTCCTCTGCTCCCCTTCAGCACTCCACATCCCTTCCCCATTGCCAGCCCTTCTTGCTCTTGCCCTATGTCCCATCCCTCCTCCTCTCTTCTGCCTGCTCCCACTCCTCTTCCTACCTCCTGCTCCCATCCTTACTCAGCTCCCAGAACAGAAAGCAACAGAGGCTCAGTGCGGTCTCAGCATGATACCATATTATGTGGGCACTGCTACGTCTTTCTCCCTGATCTTGTGGGGTTATGTAAAATAATAGCCCTCACTTCCCCCCCACCCCCCCCAGAACAATGATTGGGGCCTGGCTTAGTCTAGGACGCCGCCTTGTCTGTTTCTAATGCTCCCGTGTACCACAGCACGCAGTCGGGCTTCTTGAAGTTATCATTCTAGTTTTTGTCAGCGTATTTCTGTTTTTTTAAAATTGTGATCACTTATTTTGTATTTCTTGATGGTCATTTTGCAAGTGCGACTAAGGTGAGGTATTCTGGTAATATGTAGTTTCTGCGTAGGGATCTGTAGCAGTCTTGTTCATTGTATTTTCCCAACGGGAGGTGTATTGGTGTTCTAGGCCAGGCTTAATATTTGCATTGCTGCCTAATCATAGGTAGAGTTGTTGATTTCGGAGTCTTGTAAGCTAGTACTGCTGTAGTATGGCAGGTTTGCTACATAAATGCTGAGAGTTTTGGGGTTTTTTTTGCATGTTTTTGTATTATTTCACAACGTGCCTGTTTCTGTTACTTAGATGACACCAGAAATTTTTTTCTATGGTGAGGTATAGGGGATTGTTGGGGGGTGGCGTATGATCACAAAGTGTTTATTTACAGAATTGGAGGTGCAGGATTTCTATTGGGGTTGTCGTGCACATACAATGACAAGAATTAACCTCTCGTAACCCGGGGTACAGTATGCTGGGTATGAGCTCAGTCTCTGAAATGTGCTGCTAGTGCTCTGTGTAGTGCTTGCATTGCACCAAACATCTTCTCCTGAAGCTTGTTTAAGGTGTGACGTACAGAGGGAGCCTGGAAGTTCTGTTTCACCAGGTGAGTGCTATGCAAACAAACAAGGCTGTTTCAATATCTTGAGGTCACATGTTTTGGTCTCCTATTACACCTCTCTCTCCATACAGCACAGAATAGTCATTTAGTACTGACACTTCGGTTAGAATTGCCGTTTTTCCCGGGCTCTCTTTTGCCACTACAGTCAAGCATTTAATTGGTCTGGGAATGAATGATTATACTCTACGATTCATGTAAAGTAAAAGACAGACAGTGGGAACATGGGTAGAGAGTTGAGGCAAGCTTGGTTGCCCTCCCCCCGCTGGTGCTCTCATCGGCAAGGCTCGCGGCTCCTGCTTCCGATGAACCTGTCAGCCCAGCTGGCCTCCAGAAATGAATGATTGCATTTATCTTATGAAATGCTAATGCAACCTTCAGTTTCCTCTGAATTCTCAGCAGCCACTTTGTTCCTGGATTTCTTCATTGTTCAGTTCTTTCAGCCCTTCCCTTGTTTTGTTTTGTTTTTTTTTTTCCTTTTTAATTTTGCAGCCATGTGAAGGTCAGGGATGGGACAGCTCAGCATGCCGGAATGACCAAGACATTTGCCCACAGTTTCGGCAACCTTGGATCCACAGAATCAACAACACGCAACATAACAGAGACGGCATTCTGGCAGACAGTGAATTCAGTCAATTCAGCTTTCAAATTCCTTCCTTTTCGCTCTGAGTTTTAATATTATTACTGAGGGGATATTAGTGTGGAAGGTTTCAGTAAGCTGCTTCTGCTTAGTATTGAGCCACTTCCACAATTAGGAAGTTAAGTAGATCCAGGGGCATTGCTGTGCTGATCGTCATCAAAGCCCCATGCAGGTGTCATGCTAATAAATGTAAAGCATGAATACAGCACGGACAGCTGAAGAGCAGATCTTCATCAGAATCCCATGCATGTGCCACACTTGCATTAAAGTATGAATACCGCACGGACAGCTAAAGAGTGGTTCTTCGTCAGAGCCCCCTGCAGGCATCACACATACATTTAAAGCATAAATACGGCACAGATAGCTGAAGAGCGGATCTTCATCAGAGCTCCATGCATGTGCCACACTTGCATGTAAAGTATGAATATAGCACAGACAGCTAAAGAGTGGATCTCTGTCAGAGCCCCCTGCAGGCATCACACTGATACATGTAAAGCAGGAATACAGCACGGACAGCTGAAGAGCAGATCTTCATCAGAGTTCCCTGCAGGCATCACACTGATACATTTAAAGCATAAATACGGCACAAACAGCTGAAGAGTGGATCTTCATCAAAGCCCCATGCATGTGCCACACTTAAATGTAAAGTATGAATACAGCACGGAAAGCCCCCTGCAGGCATCACACTGATACATGTAAAGCATGAATACAGCACGGAAGCTAGAGAGCAAATTCAGGGAAGATCTTTAAGACCAGGGGGGTGTGACCTTAATATGTATACTCTACTTATTCTAGAAACAATGAGATCCATATTCAAAAGTTATTTAGATGGATAACATAATAGTTATCCATCTAAATGGTTCACTCGGCTATATTCCATCTTTATCAAGATAGTAAGTTAGGTGACTAGAATTTAGCCAGATAAGTTAAGGGCGGTCCAGGAGCATAACTGGGAGGAGCTGAGTTAACCGGCTAACTTCAATATTCAGTGAGCCAGATGACTTAGCCAGCTAAGTCTGGTCAAGGCAAAGAGCTGTCCTAAAGTTAGCCAGCTAACTAATTAAGATAGCCGGCTGTATCCAGTAGTATGGCTGCACTGTTGAATATGCCTCCAAAGTTAGACAGATAAGTTAACTTTACTATCTGGGCCTGTGTCTGAATAGAGACCTCAATATATTTTTGGACATAACAGAAAGGTGACCTGGGGATGAATGTAAAACAGTAATGAAAGATGAGCATTAGGATTTGGAATAGTTCTGCTCCTTCGGTCCCATGAGCTTCTGTAGTATTTGCTCTCTAACAGACGGGCCAGAATGTATCCTAGTGGCACAGACCCTTGGCACGGACAAAGGGGAATATATTGGTGCAGAAGGGTAATGGCTCGTTTGCTGCAAGCCCCGGGGTTCTGGAGTTGGGTTAAGGGTTAAGGCAGAGACATTGCTCAGTTACAAAACTAAATCATGGTCCACTCCGAGCTGAGTTGTTGCAGAAAATAAAACCATTTACTGATGTACAAAATGCAGATGAATAACGGCATTTGGGTCTGCTGCAACCTCTGCCGAACCTAGAACTGCAACACAGTTTGATACTTTACAGTCGCTGAAATCTCCAAGAACTGGTACTCCCCTGAAGCAATTCCTGGTTTACTAGCACTAGCAGGAAAAGGAAACCATGAGAAATCTGCAAAACACATCCAGATGAGCTCTTACTGCTTCCCTCTCAAACAGCAACTGTGCATCAGATTCATTTGACTCCAACCAGTAAATCCATGTCGTTGGTGAGATCAAGGAATCTCTGGAGCTAACTCTCCTTTCACCGTTCTTTACCTCCGGGTCTTCTCAGTCTCAAGATCCGCTTGGACCCTAAGAGACTGCCTTCTCCTGGGTGCCCGAGCATTCCCCCCTTGATCCTCAGCATATTCTTAAGATAGAAGGCAGAAGAGAAGAAGATGAGCCAAAGTGGGCTCAGGAGTTTTACAGAAACACAGCAATTTTCAGACACCTCTCACTGGGAAGTGTCTGAAAGTGTCACAAACTGCTAGCCAATGCGACCATTTTAGCTCTTGAAAATTCAAATGACCCTTAGATGACAAAAATAAATTAGAGGAGGGTGGGAGGGGAAATATTCTACTCTCAAAATTTCAGGTCCTTAAGAACATAAGATATGCCATACTGATTCAGACCAAGGGTCCATCAAGCCCAATATCCTGGTTCCATTAAGTGGCCAATCCAGGTCACAAGTACCTGGCTGGATCCCAAACAGTAGGTAGATTTCATTCTGTTATCTTGCAATGACAAGTAGTGGCTATTCCCTAAATCTGCTTGGTTAATAACAGTTTATGGATTTCTCCTCCAGAAACATGTCCAAAGCTTTTTTAAACCCAGCTATGCAAAATGCCTTGACCACATCCTCCGGCAATGAATTCCAGAGCTAAATTTTGTGTTAAGTGAAAAAGAATGTGCTCCAATTTGTTTTGAATATGCTACTTACTAACTTCGTGGAGAATCCCCTGGTCTTTGTGGGGGCAATATTCTGAGGCTTTTTCGAGTGTTTTATTTACAGTGCAGAAAAGACCAACAGTCTGCATACTCTCAGCGACACAACTTCAGGTTAAAACATTCACAGTCTTCTCACTCGAAGCCAATGCTTATACTTTTTCCTGTTTTCTTCAGATGTATCCTTTTCCCAATTTTTGAAAGTTTTTTTTTTTGGCTAAAATAGCCTCTTTCACATCACCTTTTAACCATTCTGGCAGTCATTTGGCCTTCCTTCTGCCTTTTTTAATTGGTGGAACTCATCTGGACTGAGCTTCCAAGATGGTATTTTTAAACAATGGTAAAGGCAGACAAAAGCAAAGACTAATCAACAGTCACGCATGCAGATAAGGCAAACAGAGAGGGGCGTGGCCAACAATAGCTTTAGCTGTTCCTTGTGGCAAGTTGCATCATTTGAAAAAAAGAAAAGGATTTTCTAGGGATAAGTCTAAACCCGAGAAGGCTTTCATTAGCGGGTTCAAGACCTGCATATGTGGACTCTGCATGTTCGTTATGGACACGCACACCATCTGCTCCTGCTGCCTACATCCAGACCATGATGTCTCAAATTGTCCTAGTTGCAGCGGGATGTCTCTGTGGGCAATTCAGTTTTGTGCATGGAAGATGGAAGAGCTGCGGAAGGAAGTGTCGGTTAAGGTCCTGAAGCCCCAATGCATAAGCAGGGAGCACAGCCCCTTTAGCTCCCTGAGTGAGGCCTCTTCAAAGTTCATCAAAGATTGCACAGAGACTCAGCTTCCCCGTCTTCCCATATGCCTGTTGGGAATGCTCCCATCTCCTGGTATGTCATCAGATCCCTTAAAAGGCTATGGCCTGGGACAGAAGAGCATTCTATTGGAAGCTGGATGAACTGCAACAGCCTGAAATATCCGCTCTTGCAGTCCTCTTCCTTCCTGAGGTTAATAGATAACGTAACTCACCATCTTCTCCAGGAACCAAGAGTAACTAAGATCCTTGAAAGGCAAGAACTGCTGTGGTATATAACTGGGATGAGTCAGAAGGCAATCCGGTGGATCCCTCCTCATTCAGCCATTGTGAAACCCTCATCCTTTGTTGTGTTCATGGACCTATGGGCTGAGGCAAGACTGGCTCTACCTACAGGGAGAAGCCCTACAAGTTCTCACCGTCAGCAGGCGAACCCAGAAGCAGCAGAGACCAGTCAGGAGCTTCACCTTTACCAGCCCATGTTTCCCCCGGGTTGAGCTTTTGGGTGCCAGGCCGGCAAGACTTAGGCGAGAGTCTCTGCTGAAGACTGAAGAGGTCGTCCAAGGCGAGGCTAAAGTCTTAGGCCGGCAGCGAGCAGACGTGTCAAGGGTCCAGGCAAGTGTCAAGTGCAGGTGGTGGTCAAGCGTATCCAGAGTCCAGGTGGAGGTTGAAGGCAAGTGACAAACAGGCATACCTGTGGTCCAGGCAGAGGCTAAGGACAGATAGCAAACAGGTATATCCAGGGTTCAAGTGAAGGTCAAATACGGTGCCCGTCCGAGGAAGAAGAGGAGGGATAGATAGGGCTGGGTCAGGCAGGCAAGGATGGGACAGGCTGAGACAAAGACTGGAACAAGCTAGGATGAAGACTGAAACAAGTTGGGATGAAGGCTAAGGATGTGAATCGTTTTTTGACGATTTAAAATATCGTCCGATATATTTTAAATCGTAAAAAATTGTTAGAGGCGCGATACAATAGGAATTCCCCCGATTTATCGTCAAAAATCGTAAATCGGGGGAAGGGGGAGGGGGAGGGGGGAAAACCAGCACACTAAAACAACCCTAAAACCCACTCCGACCCTTTAAAATAAATCCCCCACCCTCCCAAACCCCCCCAAAATGTTTTAAATTACCTGGGGTCCAGTGGGGGGGTCCCGGTGTGATCTTCTACTCTCGGGCCACGGCTGCATTAATAGAAATGTCTTAGGCCGGTGCTACCTTTGCCCTGTCATATGACAGGGCAAAGGTAGCACCGGCGCCATTTCCTCTGGTTGATGATGCTCCTCAAGGGGACACTGGGAAATCTCAGGGAGTCCTCTAAACTCCGTTTTGCAGAAAAAATCCTCCATCCTGGATAGGAGAGGCTCTATCCTTATTCTCTCTAGTCTTCCAGATGAAAAGAGGTAAAGAAATCCATCAACATCTCAGACAGCAGAGGGGCTCTCTGTACTGGAATAGGAAGGGAAACGTATTCTTCTGACACACAGATGGACTTCTTGTTGTTTGGTGTCACAGTGGAGCAGGCATCTAGTCCTACGGCACACTTTCTGACGATGTACCAATGAGCTCAATTGGCTGGAGTCAGGCATGCAACATTGGCTTGAAATACAGAATCCAAGCTTGTCCAGGCTTTGGTGTAGTCCAACTTCTGCACCAACCAGCTTTAAAGCAGACAAAACACTCTAGGAAGTATGTGAGGGAGTATATAGTTAAGTCCTTGCATGTGATGGTAAATGGAATCTACTCTGAAGAGAGAGCAGTGTTAGAGTGCCACAGGGATCGGTGTTAGGACCAGTTCTGTTCAATATCTTTGTGAGCGACATTGCAGAAGGGATAGAAGGTAAAGTTTGTCTATTTGTGGATGATACTAAGATCTGCAACAGAGTGGACACGTCGGAAGGAGTAGAGAGAATGAGATGTGATTTAAGGAAGCTTGAACAGTGGTCGAAGATATGGCAGCTGGGATTCAATGCCAAGAAGTGCAGTCATGCATCTAGGGTTTGGTAATCCAAAAGAGATGTATGTGATGGGGGTGAAGGACTGTTGTGCATGGAGCAGGAGAAGGACCTTGTCTAGTGATCTGAAGATGGAAAAGCAATGTGACAAGGCGATAGCTAAAGCCAGAAGAATGCTGGGCTGCATAGAGAGAGGAATAACCAGTAAGAAAAAGGAGGTGATAATCCCCTTGTGTAGGTCCTTGGTGAGGCCTCACCTGAAGTACTGTGTTCTTTTCTGGAGGCCGTATCTCAAAAGGGACAGAGACAGGATGGAGGTGGTCCAGAGCAAGGTGACCAAAGTAGTGGAGGTTCTCCATCAAATGAATTATGAGGAGAGGTTGCAGGACCTAAATATATATACCCTGGAGGTCAGGAGGTGCAGGGGAGATATGATACAGATCTTAAGATACGTGAAAAGTTTTAATGATGCTCAATCAACAGCTAACCTTTTCTGTTGGAAAGAAATCATTAGAATTAGGGGTCAGGAAATTAAACTCCAGGGAGGACAACTCAGAATCAATGTTAGGAAATATTTCTTCATAGAGAGGGTGGTGGATGCCTGGAATGCCCTTCTGGAGGAGGTGGTGAAGACAAAATCAGTAAAAGATTTCAAAGGGGCATGGGATAAACACTGTGGATCCCTAAAGGCTAGAGGATGGGAATGAAGAAAAGAGTGCATGGGGGTAACTTGCTGGTATGGCAGTTACTACCCTTAACCAATAAACCTTGATACTGTTGATGCAACTCCATCATTGCTCTTTGCTTCAACGGCAGGGGAAAAGGGGAATTAGATTCAGACTTCAGCCAACAAGGACATTGAATTGTACAGTCTGAGAAAGCAAATAAGTATGGGGGTAATTTGCTGATGCGAAGGTTACCACCCTTAACCAATAAGCCTGATACTTTTGATGCAACTCCAACATTGCTCTCTGCTTCAACGGCAAGAGATAATGGGGAACTGGAATCAAATAGCATCCAACAAGAGCCCTGACTTTGACGGTCGGGGAAACTGATAAGTGTATGGAGCATTAGACACTACCATGGACTTACTGGGCAGACTGGATGGACCGTTTTTATTGAACACCTTAAAGGACTGGCCATTGCTATACGGACTGGTCCTCCTTAAGAACCAACCCCACACAAAGTATTCTGTGTTGAAGGAGGCTCTCCTAAGTATAGGATAAGAAGTCAAAGCCCAGAAGGGTTAGTGAAGCCCCAGGAAGAAAGTCTATTCAAGGACTACCTATATTTGAGAGTTTTGGACTGATACAAGAGACTGCTGAGGCAAGCAGCCTTTATGCTGCATTATTTTTCCTTGCCTGTAAATAAACTATTGTTTGTGTGGAACCAGTCAGAATTTGTCCTCTTTTTGCTTTCCTGGCTGCTTCCCAACCCCTGCAACTCCCAGTTGCAACAGAACATTCTAACATATCATCCAGATAAGACCTGAAGACCAAGGATTCTTTTGGAAAGAAAGCCTTTCAGGGGTTGATGCTCAGTGCAAGGACTGCGGCTCACCAGCTGTTCATGGTGCAGTACATGCGCAAATGCATGGAGAAGCTTAAATCATTAGCAGGATCACAGGAGCCTCATCAGGCTGGCTTCCAAATGCATAGGAATGTTAGAAACAGCTGATCCATCCCACTTATGAGGCCCTTGATATTGTACCCAGAAGCTCACCTGGCTAAGGGTGAGTGGCTGTGGGAAGACGTTCACGATGTCCTGGTGGATCTCGTGGGCACAAAGGAGAACCTGTTTGGAGATAAGGTGCAGGAGACACTAACGCTGATCAAGGAGCACCAGTCCACTGCAGTCGCTGCCTATGGTGTTGGCAGACCAGTCCGCCATGTCTGGGTATTTCTGTTTCTCATACAAACTCCCTTTTTAACAAAGGAAGTCATTCTACCCTTTCCAGAGAGGCATGTAACTTTTCAAGGGGGTAATTTACAAAAGGTTTCAGTGTATAAAACTGGAAGTTACACATGTAAATAGCTATATCTGTGCAAATAGTATTTTGCAAATGCCTGATGTATGCATGTATGAGCAGTGTCATGTGTATGTCATTGGACTGGTTTGGGTGCATTTCAAGGTGGGCTTCAGAAGTTCGGCACAAGTTAGTAAGCGGCATACGTGCTGGTTTTACACCTGCTAATGGGGACATGGAACTGAAATCACACTTGTCTTTTGTTGGCAGTTTTTGGGTGGGAGATTTGGGATAAGTGCTGGGGGTGGATGAGAAAGAAATGGTGAAGAGTCTGGTGATTACAGGTATGCGTACAAGTATTGTCATAAGCGGCGGATGCGCAGACTTTATAAGATACCTGCCTCCGTGTAGAATTATTTTACATGCAAAATGTGTGCGCACACTTTTATAAAATAGGTGTAGAAAGCATGCGGCTCCCTGCATTAAACAAACGTGCATGTACTGAAATGAATGCAGATACTTTCGGGGTGGAGATAAGCGGTATTTCATAAACTGCAACTCCCGCCACCCAGTTCATAAAACAGAGGCACGACTTTCCCTGCATCTGCTGACTTATGCACATCGTTGAGAATTATCCCGCCTGTGAAGAGAGTGCATCAGATCTACAGAAGAATTAAGGCTGGGGGGGCTCTGTTTATGCTGCTGCCTGGTTTGCATTTGGCTGTCTGGCTGAAGCACAGATTTAGAAAAATGGAACTTTCCATGGGCTGTGAGATTCAGCTGAAGCAGCAGCAGACGAGAACACTTCAATGCACAATCAAAGGGAGGTGACTGCGCTGCCCAGGAAGTCTATACACAAGAAACAGTAAGGCAGGAAAAAATTCTCAAGTGTCCCTATCTCTTCAGAATATTTTTTATTTGTAGTTTTCAGATATATCATCAAGATGTTTCCAAATCTGGTGAAAGAGTTACACGGTCCCCCCTGAAAAGATAGGGACACTTGAGAATTGTTTTCCTGCCCTATTCTTCCTTGTGTATGGGAACATTTCAGTGATGTTTTTAACCTCCACCCCACTTACGTGTTTCTCCAGGACCCGGAGATTCTGCTCGTCGGAGTCGCTCAGCTGGCTGCAGCGCATCTGAAAGGAACAGGAGGACACTCCTAAGCATTGCTTACTCAGATCCCTACAACATCATGGAGAGCGGCAGAAAGGAAAGGAACAGTGAGCCATGACTTCTTAACATGAGAATGCTTATAGCCTGCTTACATCAACGGGATCATCACAGGCCGGCTCTAAACGATTCTATTTTATTTATTTATTTAAAAGTATTTATATACCACTTTATAAAATCGGTTTTGTCAAAGTGGTTTACATTGAAAAAGATAAAAATAGAAATAAAAATTATAAAGAAACGATAAAATAAATAAAAATTAAAATACATAAAATTAATTAATAGCTGGAACAAATTCTAGCTAGAAATAAATCAAATATCTACTAAGGTAAATAAGAATAGAATAAAATTGTTGCCGTGGGACTTGCTGTTGTTATGGGACGGAGGGGAAGGAGAGGAAAGGTACAATACTAAAAATAAGGTGAATGGAAGAAAAAATGGGGAAAAATAGGAAAAAAAATAGGGAAGGAGGGAGGAGATATGAATGAGAGTGATAGGGGCTGTAAATGAGATGGTGGAAAAGAGTTTATGTTTGGTCTTGAGTAGATGTTTTAAATGCTAGTTGAAACAGATGGGTTTTGAGTGATTTTTTGAAATGAGAAGAATTTGAAATTGAAATAAATACAAGCTCTTCTTCTACTAATGTACAGGCCCCTTACATTCCCTGTGAGTACAAGAGCATGCTTTTGGAAATAAGACTTTGCGGTATGTTCCAGCTGTAAGAACGCCTCTTTCTGTGAGTGCCACAGTGGCAGCGGAACGTGCCTCTGCAGGTTCGTAGAGAATGTAGTGTTTGCAGAAAGTCCCTGATCGCTCCTTTCAGTCCTACAGACAGCTGTTGTATGCAGGAAGAAATGGTTAGACTCCTACAATCCACCCATCACAGGTCTGCCAGTAGAGCCATCTCTATGTAAAACTCAGCAGCATGCCTTATCTTTTGCCACATAACACCTCTTCTCAACATTTTCTCCCAATCTGCTTCTGAATGCAGTTCAAGCTTCTCTTAATCGCCTACAAACACATTCATTGTGGAGCTCCTCATGAACTCTGCTTACTGGGCACATCACTTTTATCTATGCTCTTCTCCTGTATCACCCTCTCCCGACTCCATGCGTTGAGCAGACCACCTGAGTCGGTGCATCATCTTCCCCTTTTGGCCTTATTCACATCCAGAATAAAACCTCACCTTTTTGAGGCTGCTTTTAAATCTCAACACCTGATTCTCTGGACCACAGCCTTGCTGATTTAAACCATTTTCCTAATAAGTTAGCTTTCCAAAGTCTCTTTTGTTCTTTATGTTTTGTCTTGATTAAACTATCAGCTCTACACTATATATGTTCAGTAGCGATAGGGAAATGGCAAGTGATAGTAGCAGTATGAGCTCTCTCACTTTTTCAAAAGAGTTAGGGAGGGTAAGGCAAAATAGAAGCTTTCCATTCACAAGGTATCTGAGAGATGCTAAGGGGGAGTGAGAGTTTCCCAAGCATGGAAGAGAGCTCTCACACTAGTGCTTTTCCAGAGAAAGAAAAAAACCGCTATCCTTGAAGCAGGAGAGCTACAGTTTAGGTTGTCCAGAAAAGATCTGGGACCCACACAGCAGTCCCACTGTGAGTCTTCAGGGAGAAGGAGAATGTAACCCAGGTGCCAACAAGGTGCTTCACATTTAGGGAAGGAAAAGGAAGAAAGAGGTGAGGAGTCTGTCATGCAGAGAAGCAGTGCAGCTACACAGGCGTTTGGGAACCAGGGGGGGGCCCTAAAAGGCGTAGGAACCCCCAAAGCCTAACCAGTAAGGGAGCCTGCACAGTGTCTGGTTGTTGGATGTCTGAAGGGAGACCACCGATTCCTGTCAAATTACTCCTTTATCCTATCCCACCTCACTCCATTACTGTCACCCAATTCAAACAGACCAGCTCTCCCAGGGCCGGCGCTAGCTTTTCTGCTGCCCGTGCAAACAATGATTGCGCTGCACCCTCCCTCCCACCACCACACGTCATTCATTCGCTGTCTCGGGCCTGCCAAAAAAAAAGCCCAGCTCCTTCCAGCACTGTCACCCTCTACCCTCCGGGCCTTCACCCCCTCCCCCGGAACCCACTGCTGGTGCAGGAGTGTGAGGTGTCCTCAGCAAATCTTATCCCCTTGCACCCCCGCCTCCTGCTCGCTCCACGTACACGGTTACAAATTATGCATTATGAAATAGACTTTGCATGAAAAAGAATATTCAAAGGGCAGTCTTCTGAGGTAAAAACAAATATCATAAGTATTTGCATGCACTTCTTTGGAGCCAACCAGAAAATCCTACAAAAACCCCCCACGAGGAACCATATGGCATTAGGGGCTATTGTAATGCGTGTTAGGCGTGGGTTTGACCCTCAGAAAAAACATGAGTATATTACAATTACAATATAATAAACCTCCCACTCTAAAACAGCACTGACTGCCAGCACTTAAAAAAGTAACAACCCTACACCAGGCCCTAAAACACCAATACACCTCCTATTAGGAAAACAGAAGAAAGCAAGCTGTTACAGATTCCTCCCCGCTAGCAGAATACTCCTCCACATTACACATGCAGACCCTCACCAAATACAGGAAAAAGAAACCATAAAATATAAACAGAAATATGCAGGCAAAAACTGAATAGGAAACCCACAACAAGTCAGAATCTGTGCAGTGCAACAACGGATAACAGAAATCACCAATCCTCAGCCATTAAACATTAAAATCAATACATTAATCATAATAGTATAAACATACTAATAATAAATATTTCAAAACAGCTGGTGAATGGAGGAGCCAATAATTAAAAACTCAAACAATTTGTTTTAAATTTCTTAAACATCAATAAAATATTACAAAACAGCAGACACTTCAAACAGCATCCAAAAATTAAAACTAATAAGGATAAAATAATTCCCACTCTCCATACCTGGAAACTTTTGATTTCCAGTCACTTTGAGTGTGTTGTGGATTAGTAAGAGAGAGCTGCATAAACTTTCTCCCCTCTCTCATAGATATATATCTTATACATACACATACATATGTCTCTCCTTCATACACGCACATGTTTCTTCTTACATACACATGCTCACATGCACATGCTTCCTCACACACACATGCTCACAGATGCTCCTTCCTACATATACATGTTCACACACTAACATATGATTTCCAGTCACTTTGAGTGTGTTGTGGATTAGTGAGAGAGGGATGCATAAACTTTCTCCTCTCTCTCATAGATATATATCTATACATACACATACATATGTCTCTCCCTCATACATACACATGTTCCCTCTTACATACATTCTCACACACATGCTCACAGATGCTCCTTCCTACATATACATGTTCACACACTAACATATGTTCCCTCTTACGTACACACACGATCCCTCTCTCTTTCACATAAACATGCTCACACACACACGCTGACAAACGCTCACATGTTCAGACACATACGAAGAGAACACCCTATGCTTCAATACCTCAACCTTTCCTGATATTAACTGAAGAATTTACTGCTCAAAACAAACTTAATACTATTTAGACCTCTTTTCCATCATCCCTAGAGCTTGCATCTGTCTCAGTGCTCGCTCTCTCACGCAAACACTACACACTTCCTCTTTCACACACATGCCTCCTCTCACATGCACATGCTCGGACACCCACACACACTCTGCTTCTGCTCAGAATCACAAACTCATACATGCTCAGATATCCACACACACTCCACTGCTGCTCAGACACCCACACAACACACACAAGCATAGACACACGCAGGCTCCCTCCTACTCATACATAGACCAAGGCCTCTCCCAGCAGCCCTGACACTCCACTTCTTCAGTGAGGCAGGTAGGGAGATGCCTGGTGGCTTATTTTCCTTCTGGCCGCCTAGCATGTGGTCCTGCAGCTGATCCTGACCTTGCAGCTCTGCAACTCTTTGCCGTGTAGCAGGTTGGGAACCACCTCGCGGCCCTATGGCTCCCCGTGTGGCACTACGGTTCCTTCTCTGCTTCGCCGTGCAGCCCTGCAAATCTCTCATCTTTTCCATGTGGCAGGCTGCAAACCGCCGCGCGGCCCTAGGGCTTTTCTTCACCGCGTGGCGCTAAGGCTCCTCCGCAGCCCTCCGCTGCCACCTCTCCTTCGCTGTGTGGTGGGTTGGGATCTCACCCAGATGTAGCGAAGGTCCGGTAGTTTTCCGCAGCGCAGGATAGGGTGTGAACCTGAAGGGTGGAGCGAGGAGAGCTTGGAGCGTAGTCATACTCACAGGGTAGCAACGATGTTAGCTTCCTTCGGTAGACGAGTGAAGAGAAGGACCCGTGGTCCGAGGTACAGGATACCCAGAGCAGGATAGGCCCTCGAGGAGCGAGTACCTAGGAGCACCGAGGGTACCTGGAAGAAAGCAGACAAGACCCCCAAGGAGCGGGTGCCCCGATGGTTAGGCTGAATAACCCCGGAGAGCGAGTAGAAGTGAGGGACCCCCGAGGAGCATGTACCAGAGCTTCAGTAGGTAGCGAAATACCCCGGAGGGTAGTGAGGAATCCAAGCGAGCAGCTTTTAAGCGATCAGAGTAGCAAAACCGAAGTCCTTGCTAACTCGAATTGAAGCGGAGTGGAGGTTTAAATACCCGGACTTCATGCGGTGGGGCCGCCCCTGAGGTTCCCGCCATGACGTCCTTAATAACGTGGGCAGCATGCGCGCCCTAGGAGGCCTCAGGAAGAAGCATAGCGGATGGGGACGCCCATGCTGGCTCGGAGATGCTGAGGGGTTCGGCAAACAGCAGTGGAGGCAGCCATCCTTCTGGAGGAGGAGGAGAAAGGTAAAAGAGAGGTGAGGCAGAGTGGTCGCAGCCATCTACGACCAATGGATGCAACATCCATCAAGCAAAAAAATACTACTTTTCTAAACAAATCAAACTAGCGATGAATCATCTGAGTAAACTCTTTGAACTTGTATGGAAATGTTTTATACCTATTCAAACACCCACCACTGCCACAGATGATCTTTCAGTGGAAGACTTTGCTCAGTTCTTCCCAGAAAATATCAAAAAATTTAGATCTTCCCTGGATGCTCTTCCCTCCTCAACTTCACTGATCATGGCACTACATCTCCCAAACAAAGATACTAACTCCTAACAAACCTCAGCCTAACTATTCCCACTAATTGATTTTAGGAACATCACTACAAAAGAAATAGGGAAGATCTCCAAAGAATCAGTCGATTCACTAGCCCACTAGATTCCTTTCCACCAAGATTCATCTGCAACCTGAAGCAAGACTTTATCCCTTGGCTGACAACTATTATAAATGCCATCTTATCTCAAGGCACCTTCCCTCACTCACTGAAAAGTGCAAACATCAAACTGAGTCTGAAGACACCTGGGTCAGATAAATATTAGACAACTATTGCCCAGTGTCTAGCCTCCCCTTCCTATCAAAGCCAATAGAAAAAGTAGTATATCTCCAACTCCTCGACCACCTTGAGGAAAACAACATTTTACAATGTCAAAATCCAGCTTTAGGAAAGGCTACAGAATTGATTCTGTTCTATTAGCCATCACTAATAGCCTCCACTTGCATGCGGATCAATGTGATCATTCCCTCTTTGTCTTGCAGATCTCTCTGCTGCCTTTGACATAGTCGACCACCAATTTCTGATCCAGTGCTTATGCAACATCGGCATTGAAGGTATCACCTTCAACCCAGTCTGTCACTTGGGCTAATAAATCCTCAAAAATCTTGAGCTTTTACGTGCAGAGTCCCCCAAGGCTTGGTCTTTAACCCTATTCTTTTTAACATATACATCTGTCTGATATGTGACCACATTCAGGCCTTCAACATTGAGTGCCATGTTTTTGTGGATGACATTCAACTCTGCATCAAAATCGGAGCTCACCAATCACCCTCCATTTCAAATACCACTAATTGTCTTACATCAATAGCACAATGGCTCAGCAACTAGAAGCTCAAATCGAACCCCTCTAAATCAGAACTTCTCTTGATTAGTCACCAAGGTTATCCCTTAAGGTCACCACCTTATTTGTTGGTCATGCCGTTATATCCCAAAGAATCAATGTGAAGCTTAAGGGTTCTACTTGATCAAAACTTCAGTATGGAAATGCACATCTCAAAAGTAGTAAAAACGTTATTCATGCACCTGCATCAGATCCACCAACTATGGAACTACCTAGATAAACAATCTAGCTACTGTAATTCATGCACTAATCACCAGCAGAATAGACTACAGCAATTTTTTATTAAATGGCATCTCCCTATATAATTCAAAGTGCCTCTAGCTCCTACAAAATATTGCAGCAAGAATCCTAGTAAAAGCAAAGACATCTGACCATATAAAACGTATTCTATCTCGACTATACTGGCTACCAATAGAAAGCAGGATCAAATTCAAAACACTTTGCATTGAAGTGCATGGACAAACAAGCCCAGAATATCTTTTGCAACTCTTTCTCCCTTATGCCCCCAAGAAAAAATTCAGATCTTCCCAACTGGCTATATTTTCCACCACACCTCTGGCCTCTGCTAGACTATCCTGCACCAGATCTCATAATAATTTTTATAATTTTTATAATTTGTTTTAATATCCGAGAGGAGCATTGACTGGGCAGCGCTTTGCGAGCTTTTTAATGGACTGAAATAACGGAAGAGGTCGAGCTGGGATGTGTAGCGATCAAGTGGCTTCCCCTGATGAAGAAGCAATTCGAAACCTGGCCTTGTTGGGGCACACGCCGCTAAGGATTACACCAAAGCCTGAGGATTTGAATTGGAAAGTGATATTTGAGACTGGGCTCTGTTTTTTGAATGATGGGTTGGTGACCTGTGTTCCTCTGTTTTAAACTGTTTGGTCACACTTGTATTTATAAAAAAGGTTTTTGAATATAGAAAAATAGTAAAATAAATAAAAAATAAGTTTTTTGAAAAAACAATTAAAGGACTATAAGGTGGATGGTGGTGCTGATGATTAAACAAAAAACCAAGTAAGGTACACTGGATAGTGTTCTTGACGTTCTATGAAGCATCACTTTACAACTTTCAAATGTTTTTTCAAATACTTTTTCAAAAATTTTTAGATACTTTAGTAGGATATACAAGTGTGATGAATACAGTTAATTATATATAAAAAATTGAATATTAAAACAAATGATAAAAATAGAAAAAACGTTCTTAGTGTGGGTTAGTTGATGTGATTGATATTAGGATTGCCCCCACTGTTGGTGGATTGGTAGTAACTGAGTGTTAAGTAGTAATCCGTTTTGAGGCAATTCATAGTAAAACGTATAACTATTGCCAATAAATAAATAAATGCATTTCTGTTACAGTAAGGGGCAGATTTTCAAGGACTTACGCGCGTAGGGGGGTTACACCTGGAGGCAGGCGCAAAAGGTAAAATAAAGATCGGGGGGGTTAGAGTAGGGCTAGGGGGGAAAGGTTAGGGGAAATGGTGGGAAGGTCAGGCTAGGGGGAAGGGAACAGAGGAAGCCAGCGCGCAAGGTGCACAATTGTGCACTCCCTTGTGTGCGCCAACCCCGGATTTTATAACATGCGTGCGCCTGCACGCATGTTATAAAATTGGGCGTATATGTGCGCGCGCCGGGTAGCGCATGCACATATAGGCCACGCACGCTCCTTTTAAAATCTACCCCTAATAATTTTCATTGGAATACTACTTTGACTGTTTTTCCTGATTTCAAGTGATTGTACACCTAGGCATAGAGGTGAAGCTTTTCCCCTCTTAGAAACAAACCACACTTGGAGCATGATATCAATGCACTTTAGATCAACTTTTGATATGTGATGGGCCCTTTTAACTAGGGTGTCAGAGAATGGCATCGATGGGGGTTCAAAACAATGTCAGACAGCTGGAGCCTTAGCAACAGAGTCAGCCAGAGAACTGGAAGTAAACAGAGCCAGGGGCCATAAGAGACCAAGAAGAAAAATCTGGTCACCCTCCCTGGGGGACTGGATTGGCCAAAGCCAAGCTAAAAGGGGATTGCTGAGAAGAAGAAGATGTTCACAGTAAAACGAAGGCCACTCAGGCTCTCTTGTGAGGTGAACTCTCTGCTTTAATGGTGAAGCTCTCCTCCTTGTCTCAAGCTTCAACTGCAGCTCTAAGTTCCTGTTCTAGCTTCAGTCTTGTCTAGCTCCAGCACTGGCTCCTGCTTCAAGCTCCAGCAGCAGTTTCCATTTTCAGGCCAAGTTTAGCTTCCTGCCTGCCCTTGCCCTGAGCTGAAGATCCAGTCACTGCCTCAAGCTTCTGTCTTGTTCCTGCTTCCAGCTTCAATTCCTGTGCCAAATTCCTATTCCAGCTCCTGATCAGAGTTTTTCTTCCAACTTCATGCCACAATTCTAGTTCCAGGTTCAGCTTGGACTTCTGTTCCTGCTCCAAGTTCTGGCTTCAGTTCCACATTTCAGCTCTAACTCCACTTCTTGCTATGAGTTCTGGTTCCTGCTTTGCCTTCCAGGTCTAGCCCAGCTCCCAACTCCAATTCCAATTCCAACTCCATCATGCCGGGACTCCTCGCCCTGCTTCAACCCCAAAATGCCACTCATAAGTACCAGCACGGCTACAGACCCTAACATGGGGTTGTCCAGAAATTCCTTCTGCTAGTTCCATGGTTGGATCTGCCTCTGTCTCCGTCTCCTAGGTTCCTTCATCTCTCTCTGGTTCTGGTATATGTACTGGCAATAGCAGAATGACTGGGTAAATGATTTATCCACCCAAAGTGGTAGAGGGCCAGAGTGGGCAGACCACCTCTGGGGGGAGAGTAGAGAGATCTTTATATTTTCTTATTCAGCCTTTGATCTCTTTCTGCTGCCACTTCCAACTAGGAGTCAACATGGTGCCAGTTCAAATGATCATAGTGTTCAAGACAGACATCTTAAGCTCTCTAACATCATGAAGGGAGAATTGACTCAACAGGGAGGAACAACTCTTGGTAATTTTGTCTAAACAGTGCAAACTGTTTTAGACATGACTAGAACCCTATTCTAATACTCTATGACTGCAGATGGAGAATTATGCTTCTCTATCCCTCTCACCACCTAATGTTTCCAAGCCCACGCATGATCTTATGGATTGCAGGCAGTTATCTGTCCTGAACTTCGGTGCACAGCTTTCAATCCTCAACAGATGAGTGAAGTCAGAAATGAGGGTTGCAAGGGCAGTACTTATTTATTTATTTGCCAGGCGTGGCGTCTAGGCGACTTACAAAATAGTACATACATAATAAAATTCCACATCAAACAATAAAGCAAAAAAGAATAGCTGAAAAACTCATATACGACAAAGTTTCAAACTAAAGGCATTATGCAAAGGCCAGCTGAAACAGATGTGTTTTCAGCAGGTCCTTAAAAAGTTTTGTACATATTGTGAACCGCAGACATTTAGACAGAGTGCTCCACAGAACGGGAGTTGCAACAGAGAACACTCGCTTCTGAGACTCAGCCAGGCATGCCATACAGACAGAGGGAACATCTAAAAGTCCTCTTTAAAAGGAATGTAATGTGGCAGGTGCATTATACAGATGGAGCATTGCATTGCCCATGGGAGAGAATCCAGACTTATTTTATGGACTAGCATTAATGTCTTCTACTTGATTTGCCAAGACATGGGGAACCAATGCAAATTAATTAATACAGGGGTCATGTGATCCATAATAGTGAAACCAGAGATAAACTGCACAGCAGCGTTCTGGAGTATCTGCAAGGTCCTTAACACGTAGTCAGGAAGTCCATGATAGACAACATTGCAGTAGTCCAGAAGAGGAAGAATAAAAGCCTCACAACAGGCCTGAAATCTGATGGGTTCAACCAGCATCTGAGGACTGAAGAAACAATCTTTCACTACAACCTTGATTTGGTGTTGAAAAGAAAGATGTGTATCAATAACAACTCTTACATGTTTGACATAAAACGCAACTGATAGCAAGGTTTTATCAATAGGTAATGTCAAAGTGGAGGAAATAGGACTATGCAAAAAGATAATGATGCCTGTCTTTGTCGGGTTTAAAGCTAGCTCATTATGAGTAAGCCAGCTCTTAATGACAGAGCTACAGACTGACATAGATCCAGTGGTCTCATCCCAAGATGAAGCCACTGGAATGAAAAACTGTATCGTTGGTATAAAAGCTCTGTCCCGCACATAGGTCTGATTACAAAACGTAGGGCTGAGAGAGCTGGCTTTTGCGGTATTTCTCACTTGGTACAACTGTTATTAATTCTGATTTGTTTCAATCTCTGCACCAAAAATGAGCCACACCAATTCAAAACTCTTTCAGTTACTCCACATTCCCTCCTAATGATCAAATGTATCAAATGCCGAAGTAATGTGAAGCAGTATTAAAACACAAGAGGTCTCAGAACAAGTGAATGTGTGCCTCAGACTATGAATGCTAAGGTCAGTATCAAGAGATGGAAATTACATGGTGCCAGCTGCTATGAAGCTGCTTATTCCTGCCGGCACCCAGAAATACTTTCACACATATTTCCTAGTCAGCTGTGATTGGCTACAGATTCCCATAAAAGTGTATGTTCCCTCCACATGCTGTAAGTGTCAAAATATCTTAGGACCTTCTCAATTCCATTAAAATGTGTCAAGTATCAATGTGCTTTGCCTGAGTGTCATATTAAAACCAATGGGATACATTAACAAGGCTGGCGGGTGCATGAGTAGTTACCTACTCTACCAGTCTAGCAGTAAAGAGCTACTCTGTACCTGTGGCAAAAGAATAGCATCCATTTATACAAAAGCAACCACTCTTTGCCACCCCAAGCACGAATGGGTTAAAAACGTGGAAGCAAGGATAAATTACTCCATACAACACACTGCACAAAGATATGCTGAACTAATTTCCCATGCAGTCTTGTAGATCAGTCCTGAAGCTACCGCTGAGAAGCACTTGAATGGCTCCGTATATGATTCACAGAGGCTCTGGACAGCGTGCTGGAGCTAGCAAGCTTGAAGAGCTGCGCTTTTGAAGGTATGAGACTGCCTTTTAGTCTGTCGGCATTCAGACTACCAAAATGAAACAACAGATCCAGTATCTCTCATGTCCCATGGCTCCCTGCTGGACACTGCTTTAGTCTACTTGCATTCTGCTCAACTCCTATTAGCTGCCCTTCATCATGTACCAACTTCACTGAAAACCTGGAGTTACTTTATATTCTCTAGCCCAGTGGTTCTCAACCCTGTCCTGGGAATACACCTAACTGTTCCGGTTTTTAGGATACTTGTAATGACTATGCATGAGATAGATATGCATACACTGGGACTCTAATGCATGCAAATCTGTCTCATGCATATTCATTGCGATTAACCTGAAAACTAGACCATTAGGTGTATCCCCTAACTAGGCTCTGTCTCGTACAGCTACAACTGATAAGTTGATCAGCTACCATAACGCCCCTGAGTATGTGTTAACAAGCTATCACTGGTGACCTGGATGTTGTGCACTTGAACCTCCTGGTCTTCTGCTGCTGCTTTTAGCAAGTTCTGTCCACTCAGCCATCATATTTCAGATCCTCATCACTACCTACCCCTCCTGAAAATATACTCCCAGCCCTCGGGGGGGGGGTGGCCAACCAGACCATTTACTGAGCCACATGGCTGGTAGAAAGCTGGGGAAGCAGGTATTGTGGGCTGAGGCTCATTGGCCCACAGATAGACCCACCCTTGTAACACACCTGCTTTTTAAGTTCTAGCCAGCACAGACACAACGTTTTCCTAGTCCATAGGGCCGACTCTGAAAAGGCTACACTGAATACTATTAAACTGTTTGCATCTCCCACTTCGCTTGCCTGGAAAGGGAAGCCTTCTCCTACATTACTGTAAGTCAGGAAGCACAGATTATGTTTGTTTTATGTTTTCTTCATTAAAACTACTGGTGAAGCAAGTTTATGGTGCCGGTACATAAGAACATAAGATAAGCCATACTGGGTCAGACCGAGGGTCCATCAAGCCCAGCATCCTGTTTCCAACAGTGGCCAATCCAGGCCATAAGAACCTGGCAAGTACCCAAACATTAAACAGATCTCAAGCTACTATTGCTTATTGATTAATAACATTTTATGGAGATTTCCTCTAGGAACTTATCCAAACCTTTTTTTAAACCCAGTTACACTAACTGCTATAATCACATCCTCTGGCAATGAATTCCAGTTCATAACTATGCACTGAGTGAAAAAGGATTTTCTTCGATTTGTTTTAAATGAGCTACATGCTAACTGCATTGAGTGTCCCCTAGTCCTTCTATTATCTGACAGAGTAAATAACCAATTTATATTAACCTGTTCTAGACCTCTCATGATTTTAAACACCTCTATCATATCCCCCCTCAGCCGTCTCTTCTCCAAACTGAACAGCCCTAACCTCTTCAGTCTTTCCTCATAGGGGAGCCGTTCCATCCCCTTTATCATTTTGGTCGCCCTTCTCTGTACCTTCTCCATCGCAATTATATCTTTTTTGAGATGCGGCGACCAGAATTGTACACAGTATTCAAGGTGTGGTCTCACCATGGAGCGATACAGAGGCATTATGACATCCTCCATTTATTAACCATTCCCTTCCTAATAATTCCTAACATTCTGTTTGCTTTTTTGACTGCTGCAGCACACTGAGCCAATGATTTCATTGTACTATGATGCCTAGATCTCTTTTCTGGGTGGTAATGCCTAAGATATAACTTAACATTGTGCAACTACAGCAAGGGTTATTTTTCCCTATATGCAACACCTTGCACTTGTCCACATTAAATTTCAACTGCCATTTGGATGCTCAATCTTCAAGTCTTGCAAGGTCCTCCTGCAATTCATCACAATCCGCTTGAGATTTAACTGCTCTGCATAATTTTGTGTCATTCACAAATTTGATCACCTTACTTGTCATACCCCTTTCCAGATCATTTATAAATGATCTGGAAAGGGGTATCCTTTCCAGATCACTTATCCAAGTACAGATCCCTCAGGCAGTCCACTGGGAGGCCCCCCTCTTGCTGCTGGACTGCTGCCAGATTGCTGTCTTCATCTTAAACTTGTTCAGTTCCTAGTTAAGTTTAGGTTGCTATGGGAATAGGAATGCGTACAATTAGGGTCCTTTAAATATATTAGTGTAGTCACTATTTATTAGGGATGTGAATCGTTTTTTGACGATTTAAAATATCGTCCGATATATTTTAAATCGTCAAAAATCGTTAGGGCCACGATACAATACCAATTCCCCCGATTTATCGTTAAAAAATCGTAAATCGGGGGAAGGGGGAAGGGGGAGGGCAGGAAAACCGGCACACTAAAACCCCCTAAAACCCACCCCCGACCCTTTAAATTTAAATCCCCCACCCTCCCGAACCCCCCCCCAAATGCTTTAAATTACCTGGGGATCCAGCGGTGGTCCAGAACGGCGGCGGTCCGGAACGGCCCCCTCAATTGAATCCTGTTGTCTTCAGCCGGCGCCATTTTCCAAAATGGCCGCCACAAAATGGTGGCGGCCATAGACGAAAACGATTCAGCGGGGGTTTCGGACCGCCGCTGAACGACCTCCTGCAGTCGATCTCCTGCCGGCGCCATTTTCTGTACGGAAAACGATTCGCGGCAAGAAATCGCTCCCGGAACCCCGCTGGACTCCCAGGAACTTTTGGCCAGCTTGGGGGGGCCTCCTGACCCCCACAAGACTTGCCAAAAGTCCAGCGGGGTTCCGGAACGACCTCCTGCGTTGAATCGTTTTCGTCTATGGCCGCCGCCATTTTGCGGCGGCCATTTTGGAAAATGGCGCCGGCTGAAGACAACAGGATTCAATTGAGGGGGCCGTTCCGGACCGCCACCGTTCTGGACCACCGCTGGATCCCCAGGTAATTTAAAGCATTTGGGGGGGGGTTCGGGAGGGTGGGGGATTTAATTTAAAGGGTCGGGGGTGGGTTTTAGGGGGTTTTAGTGTGCCGGCTCACGATTTTAACGATTTTCACGATAGTTTACACACCCAAACGGCAACAATACGATTCCCTCCCCCTCCCAGCCGAAATCGATTGTTAAGACGATCGAGGACACGATTCACATCTCTACTATTTATATGGTAGTGACCTACAAGGGAATGATTAAACTCTTGATAATGCATGGGGAATTTTTAAATTTATGTTAAAAGGATGATTATTATTTTTTTTTTTTTAGTGTGAAAGTATCACCTGCCTATAAATAAAAGGATGAGCTAGGGGTGAGCGGGAGAGAGGTGGGAGGGAGGGAAAAACAAACATACAAACTCCTGGTTTTTGTCTGCCCTCTGACTAGCTATTTATAAAACACACTAAAGAATATACCCCAATAGTTTATTTCTCCCCAAAACTTTTAAGTTCTAAAATGTCCCCAACAGTACTTACCAATTCTTTTCAGCCACCAGCAAGGTGATTCTCTTCTCTCAGTGCTCCCATTGGATTGTGGGTTACTGAGCTCTGGATTGGTATTTATTTTTGTGTATGTTTTATTCTAAGTATTATAATTTTAATTTTTGTGCACCACTGTGGGCATCCAAATCAGGCTGGGAAGGTGATTTATAGAGATAGATAAATATGGGATGCTCCAATTTATAATCAGAGGCTACAGTCAATGATGACCATTTTCTCTGACCTTGACCCCACTTTATCTTCATTGGCGAAACCATCCCAACTCAGATGAGGAAAATGAGGCAGCTGAAGCCTGCTCGTGGTCTTCCATGGTCACCAATTAGAGCAGCAGCTCATGATGTGAGGAGGACAGCATCCCGCTTTCCTGAAGCTGGGATCACAGCAGAGGCTAAAAATAAGAATATATTAAAAAAGCAAAACGGGTAATGAACTCATTACCTCCTCTAGAACAGAGCTTGACTTTTAGTTGGGGAAAATTCAATTTGCTCTGCAGCATAAAATGACTTTATTACAGCTGGACACTTTGCAAATCTTTTGCAATTATCTCCTTCAGATTTAGTCTAGAATATGGAAATATCTCTGGGCCAAGATGGTACCAAAAATTAGCATTTTCCTTTTTTTTTTTTATTTTTTGAATTCATGTTCATTCGGGATGATTGCTTTAGAGGCCTGTGACATCACCGTACTAAACTGTAAATATTATCATTAAATACAATTAATGCTTCATTGGAGGCTGGTCTTGTGCCTGATATATTAAAAAGAGCTATAGTTTGTACCGTGAAAACGAAGATCTCCTTGCTTGTGAGTGATATAATGAAATATAGGCCAATATCAAACTTACTGTCTTTAAGTAAAATAATGGAGAAATAGGTCCTTCATCAGTTGGAGGAATATATTGAGTGTAATCAATACGGTTTTAGTAAAAACCATGGGAAAGAGACATTGTTACAATACCTGAAGATGGATACAGGTACTGCTGTGTTGTTAGTGGAATTAGATTTATCTGCAGCTTTTGATACCTTGTCACGAGTTCATACTTTTCCAGCTAAAATCTATTGGATGAAAAGCTAAAGTGCTTGTTCGATTCACTTTTTTAAGGAATGGAACACAACAAGAATGAATAGGTAAACAAGGATTCGGAATGAAAACCGAGGAGCCGCAAGGATCAGCATTGTTCTTTTTAATTTTAAAATTTAATTTTAATTCATCCCCTAGGGAAAGTTTTGTCATCATTAGGAATCCAATATTTTATTTATGTAAATGATGTTCAATTTATTTTACCATGTGAATCGCCTGAGAAGCCACCATCTGAGCTAGTAATAAAATGTTCAGAGATGTAAGAACGTGGACAAATAGGAAGAAAAGGGGTAGATTGGCCTACTGGGGTATCGAGCATGCCCCAATGGGCTGGTCTGGTCAATCACAGTGGCCCCATGCTCGGGGAAGCCTTTGTGACCAACACCAGCCTGGAGCTTCTCCTGAGGTTCTCCGTGGTCTGCTTTTTAATTTTTATGGTGGTGGTAACAGTATGGGCTGGCTCCCCATTTTCCTTCCCAAGCAGCACCGTGACAGTATGGGCCGGCTTCCTGCTCTTCTCCCCAGGCGGCAATGCGGCTCCGTGGACTGGCTCTCCGAGCTCCTCCCCAAGTAGCACTGTAGCGGTATTGTCCATCTTCTCACGCTCCTCCCCAAGCAGCACTGCAGCAGTATGTGCCAGCTCCCCGTGCTCCTCCCCAAGCAATATTATGGTAGCAAGGGCCTGAGGCCTGCTCTCCTCAGGTATCCCTCCCTCTGAAACACTTTGGCAGCAGGAAGCACTCTCGTGGCTTCCTCTCCCAGCTCTGCTTCTATCATTTCCTATGCCAGCGGGCTGCGACCAGCAGATATCCTATGCTGTTGCCTCACTGCTGGCTGAAGAACTGCCAGCCCCTCCTTGTAATTGCCTACAGCAAAAAAAATAATGATCCTTTCCCCCACTTCCAGCATCGGGGCCTTTCAGCCCTCCTCTTCCCACATCATGGGACACCTCCTGGATTATCAGCAAGCAGCCCTGCCTGCATTCCTCTTAAGACCAGTGCAAGTAAAAGAGCTTGTTTAAAAAAATATATTCAGAGGCCAAGGAGGTGAAAAATGCAAGATAATGCAGGTGAGTTAGTGAATGAGTGTGTCTGAGAGAGTGTGTGAGCAAGCGTGCATGTATGTGTGAGCATGAGAGAGCATATGAGGGAGTGTGGGAGAGAGCTTTGAGTGAGCGTGCACGTGCGAGCAAGCGTTCATGTGTGGTAGCATGAAAGAGCATGTGTGTACAGGGGCGGATTGGCCTATCGGGGGATTGAGCATCCCACGGTGGGCCGGTCGTGCTAGTCACGTGGTCTGCCGAGCGCGGCCGTGACAGAGTGGTATCTCCTGGGCGGTGAATCCCCGGGCCGGTCTTCATCGGGAATCCGCCACTGTGTGTGTGTGTTTGAGCATGAGCACATGAGAGATAGCAAAAAGGGATCTATAACGGCCTGGCCTGTTCTGTTTTCCTTATAGGAGGTGTATTGGTGTTTTAGAGCCTGGTGTAGTAACTGCAGTTTTTCCTTTTCATAGGTAGGGTTGTCAGTGTTTAAGTGCTGGCAATTTGTGTGGTTTTGGTATGGGAGGTTTACTGTATTGAAATTGTTTACTCACGGCTTTCTGAGGGGTCACACCCAACATGCATTACAATTTGCTTAACACAATATGGGCCGGATTTTAAAAGGGTTACGCGCATAAGGTACGCACGTAACCTTTTTAAAACCTCCCTGCAGGTGCCGAGCCTATTTTGCATAGGCTCGGCGGCGCGCGCAAGCCCCTGGACGCGCGTTAAGTCCCGGGGCTTGCAAAAAGGGGCGGTCGGGGGCATGGCCAGGGGCGCGGTTTTGGATCGGGGGTGTGTTCGGGGGCGTGGCTGAGTGCCCCGACACAGCGGCCTGTGTTGGGGCCTGCAGCTCTGTTTGTTCACCCTTGGTATAGGATGCTATACTACTTAGTTATTTAGGAGAAATGTGAAATTTATGCTGGAAATTTTTTGACTCAAGTCTTGCCAGATTCTAGGTCACATGATGTACCTCTCAAAGATCAGTTTCGCTTGTTTTTGGGAGCTGTGGAAATATGTGCTGCAGGGAAAATGCACAAGAGTGTCAGATACCTCCCAGGCTGATGTTTTTCTGCAATCTACCCCTGAGGAAGAGGTTGATTTTAAATTTGCAAAAATCAGTATTTTTGTGGCTTGGGAGGATCAATCCTGGAAAGGGCTATGTGGTTACATCTGGATAAGTCTCTGTTTCTGATTGCATATGAAACTCAGGATCTGAGAGATTTCACTAGATTCAAAGTTAACCTTTACATCTCATGTTAAGCAGGCGGCTAAGTCCTCTTTTTATACGTTGAGGGGTAGATTTTCAAAGGGTTACGCACGTAATATACGTGCGTAACCCCCAAAAACCTACCCCTGCATGCGCCAAGCCTATATTGCATAAGAACATGCCATACTGGGTCAGACCAAGGGTCCATCAAGCCCAGCATCCTGTTTCCAACAGTGGCCAATCCAGGCCATAAGAACCTGGCAAGTACCCAAAAACTAAGTCTATTCCATGTTACCGTTGATAGTAATAGGAGTGGCTATTTTCTAAGTCAACTTAATTAATAGCAGGTAATGGACTTCTCCTCCAAGAACTTATCCAATCCTTGTTTAAACACAGCTATACTAACTGCACTAACCACATCCTCTGGCAACAAATTCCAGAGTTTAATTGTGCGTTGAGTAAAAAAGAACCTTCTCCGATTAGTTTTAAATGTGCCACTTGCTAACTTCATGGAGTGCCCCCTAGTCTATTATCCGAAAGAGTAAATAACCGATTCACATCTACCCGTTCTAGACCTCTCATGATTTTAAACACCTCTATCATATCCCCCCTCAGCCATCTCTTCTCCAAGCTGAAAAGTCCTAACCTCTTTAGTCTTTCCTCATAGGGGAGTTGTTCCATTCCCCTTATTTATTTATTTATTTATTTAAAATTTTTATATACCGGCATTCATGTTGCAAACACATCATGCCGGTTTACATATAACAGGGGTGTACAGTGAACAATTCAATAACCTATTTGTGTAGAAGGAAGCAGTTACAAATAACAAGGTAAAAGAACTGGGAGGAGAGAAGAAAAGGGAGAGAATAACATTAGGTATAGGTATCATTTTGGTAGTCCTTCTCTGTACCTTCTCCATCACAATTATATCTTTTTTGAGATGTGGCGACCAGAATTGTACACAGTATTCAAGGTGCGGTCTCACCATGGAGCGATACAGAGGCATTATGACATTTTCCGTTTTATTCACCATTCCCTTTCTAATAATTCCCAACATTCTGTTTGCTTTTTTGACTGCCGCAGCCCACTGAACCGACAATTTCAATGTGTTATCCACTATGACGCCTAGATCTCTTTTTTGGGTTGTAGCACCTAATATGGAACCTAACATTGTGTAACTATAGCATGGGTTATTTTTCCCTATATACATCACCTTGCACTTATCCACATTAAATTTCATCTGCCATTTGGATGCCCAATTTTCCAGTCTCACAAGGTCTTCCTGCAAGTTATCACAATCTGCTTGTGATTTAACTACTCTGAACAATTTTGTATCATCTGCAAATTTGATTATCTCACTCGTCGTATTTCTTTCCAGATTATTTATAAATATATTGAAAAGTAAGGGTCCCAATACAGATCCCTGAGGCACTCCACTGTCCACTCCCTGCCACTGAGAAAATTGCCCATTTAATCCTACTCTCTGTTTCCTGTCTTTTAGCCAGTTTGCAATCCACGAAAAGACTTCGCAACCTATCCCATGACTTTTTACTTTTCCTAGAAGCCTCTCATGAGGAACTTTGTCAAACGCCTTCTGAAAATCCAAGTATACTATATCTACCGGTTCACCTTTATCCACATGTTTATTAACTCCTTCAAAAAAGTCAAGCAGATTTGTGAGGCAAGACTTGCCTTGGGTAAAGCCATGCTGACTTTGTTCCATTAAACCATGTCTTTCTATATGTTCTGTGATTTTGATGTTTAGAACACTTTCCACTATTTTTCCTGGCACTGAAGTCAGGCTAACCGGTCTGTAATTTCCCGGATCGCCCCTGGAGCCTTTTTTAAATATTGTGGTTATATTAGCCACCCTCCAGTCTTCAGGTACAATGGATGATTTTAATGACAGGTTACAAATTTTTACTAATAGGTCTGAAATTTCATTTTTTAGTTCCTTCAGAACTCTGGGGTGTATACCATCCGGTCCAGGTGATTTACTACTCTTCAGTTTGTCAATCAGGTCTACCACATCTTCTAGGTTCACCGTGATTTGATTCAGTCCATCTGAATCATTACCCATGAATATCTTCTCCAGTACGGGTACCTCCCTGACATCCTCTTCAGTAAACACCGAAGCGAGCCCCGGGACGCGTGTATGTCCCGAGGCTTTAAAAAATGAGCGGTCCGGGGCGGCGGTCCGGGGGCGGTTCAGAGTCCTCCGGCACAGCGGCCGTGCCGGAGGTTTGTGTGCTGGTAGCCGGCAGGCAGGCGTAACTCGGCAAAATAAGGTGGGGGGGGATTTAGGTAGGGCTGGGGGGTGGGTTAGATAGGAGAAGGGAGGGAAAGGTGGGGGGGAGCTAAAAAAAGTTCCCACCAAGGCCGCTCCGATTTTGGCAGGCGTAACTCGGCGAAATAAGGTGGGGGGGGGGGGGGGATTTAGGTAGGGCTGGGGGGTAGGTTAGATACGGGAAGGGAGGGAAATGTGTGTGTGGGGGGGGAGCTAAAAAACGTTCCCACCAAGGCCGCTCCGATTTTGGCAGGCGTAACTCGGCGAAATAAGGTGGGGGGGGGATTTAGGTAGGGCTGGGGGGTAGGTTAGATACGGGAAGGGAGGGAAATGTGTGTGTGGGGGGGGAGCTAAAAAACATTCCCACCAAGGCCGCTCCGATTTCGGAGTGGCCTTAGAAGGAACGGGGAAAGCCATCAGGGCTCCCCTTGGGCTAGGTGCACCCCCTTGCGCGCACCAACCCTGGATTTTATAACATGCGTGGCAGCGCACGCATGTTATAAAATCGGGTGTACATTTGTGCGAGCCGGATAGCGCGCACAAATGTACCCCGTGCGCAACATTAAAAATCTGCCCCTAAGGTTGTTAATATAAGTACAAAATTTTATTCCAGCTGAGGACTTCCACATGGTTCTCTAGGTAATGGTTTTGAGTCAATTGGAGTAGTATAATACACTATGTCTGGGTCTCCCTGAAAAATATTTGAAAGTGTTGCAATTGGTGCAGAATGGAGCAGTGCGATTAATTACAGGCAGTAGGCATTATGGAATTTGAGAAAAAAATGACCTTTTTCTGGGTTCTTAAAGGTCTCTATATTTGATGGATCGGCTAATGAAAAAGCACAGTGGATTCATAAAAACAGAAACATTTTAGATTTTGTAGAGCTTAGCAAGCTTGTTGTGTTCTGAGTTGCTGTTATCTTAAGAAGTGAATGTACTGTTAGATTTTGTTTGGACACGTTATAGTCAAAATATGGAGCAGCCTACATGCTGACTTAAAGGATGTGTTGTGCAATGTTGCATCAGACTTTGTGACTGACACCTAGCATGATATAACTGATGACACCTAGTGTGTATGAAAAATGGGTGTTGTTTCAGTATTCAGGCTTAGTTACAATGAGACAATAAATGATTGGCAGCAGACCTTAAATTGGGTCTGTGATTGGATCAATTATATAACATTATGAATAATGATGTGCTGTAAGAATGCCTGTCATCAGGGAATGAAACTCTGATTGGTTGCATGCCCTGTTAATGAAAGTTATTAGAGATGAGCCCCGGGAGCTAAGGGGCTCAGATGGGATGAATATAGCAACTGTGCCATAACCATATAGAATTTTATCTCTAATAAATATAATGAAAGATGAAGTGTTGCATATCATTTTTTTCTCGTCTGTGAAATGGAAATTAAAAGTTGCTTGGTGGAGACGTGGTCTTCCCACAGCTGCGATTAGACCGGGAGGTTATTTTTTGTTTGACTCGTAAATCAATCTCCGTCAGAATAGAGATAGAATTACTCCACAATTAAAACTGCTACAATGGCTCTCAATAAAACTGAGGGTCAAAATGTAAAATATTGCCCAAAATTTAAAATTGTTTATTGTGATGGGACACACTGTTTATCCCATTTATTTACCTTGTTTGCCTGTTAGGCCTTTGAGATCTTCTGGACTAAATTTGCTTTTGGTCCCCTCAGTCCATGAATTACATCAGAAAAAATCCAGAGCCTTTTCAACTGAGGGCCCAGTGTTATGGAATGCTGTGCCTGAACAATGCAGATTACCCAAGTTTTAGGAAAAAGCTTCTTTTTTCATAGGTATTTTATTAAAATCCTGTATAGGATATAGATTTTATGAACTGCGTTTTATGTTTATGTATGTTTGTTATGCTTTTTTTTAAATGATTTTATAAATGTTTTACCATGAGCTGCAGTGATCAACTCTATATTGGATATGAGGGGGTTTAAAAAGCTGTAAATTAATAAATAAAAAATAATTAGTAATCACGCTCAAACATTTTCTTGGTACTTCTCCAAGAACCATATTATAGATTGATTTATCCAATTTACTGAAAATGCTGTCTTGGAGTCTATATCAAGCAAAATATGAGGAAATGCAGATGGACCATGCCAGTCTGGGGACCTGGGCATCTAGATAGTGCAGGCTATTAATTTTTAAAATAGGTAAATAGTGACAGATGCTATTTAATTGGAGAAGTGCAAAGTGAAGGACATAAGATTATTTTTCCCTAACTCAAAATACACACTGCTGGGCTCCATATTGGGAGTCACCATCCAGGAAAAGTATCTTGGAATCCTTGAGGATAATACGTTGAAATCCTCAGCTCAGCGTGCAGCAGCAGTCAGAAGAGCAAGCAGAATGTTAGGAATGATCTGAAAAGGAATGGGGAATAAAAAAACTGTGAATATCACAATGCATCTGCACTATGTGCAGTTCTGGTCACTGCATCTCAAAGAAGATACAGCAGAATTCAAAAAGGTGCAGAAAAGGTCAACAAAAAGATAAAGGAGTTGGGCATTTCTCCTATGAAGAAAGACTTAAACAGGTTAGAGCTCGTCAGCTTGGAGAAGAGACAACGGAGAGGGGATATGATAGAGATTTATAAAATCATGAGTGGGGTGGAACAGGTAAATAGGGAGTAGTTATTAGCCCTTGCAAATAGTATAAGGACTAGGGGACACTTTATGCCACTAATAAGTAAGACATTTTAAACTAACTGGAGAAAGTATTTTTTCATACAACATGCAATCAAGCTGTGGAATTTGTTGCAGAGGGAATGGTAAAGGCATCGAGCATAGCTGAGTTTAAAAGGGGACTGGACAAGTTCCAAGATGAAAAGTCCATAAACTATTATTAGCTAGGTAGACTTGGGGAAAAGCACCAGCTAGCAGGGATCTTCCGTGAGTCACGTGGACTGTCTGGAAAGTCTTCACAGCACTATTTATTTATTTCAAAAATGCATAATCTGCACCGCTACAATTCTACATGGATAACATTTTTAAACATCCAAAAAAACCAAATAAAAATAAAACATAACATACACATAAAAGAAATATAGAAAAGAGACAGAAAACTGACAGCTTACAGATTCACTCTGCCTATTAAAATGGTATTTATCATCAATGAAATGACATAAATCCATTGATAGCCTGTGCAAACAGGCTTGCAAAACCGCAGCACAGCAGGTGAGCTCTCAGGGGTGAGCTCTCTTTGAAGCCCCGTAAAGGACTGCAGGTTAGACACTCTAGGTCCTCTCGGCTCTATGGCTTGTTTATCCTGCAGGCGACCATGTATTTCCTGTTCGGTTTCACATACAGGAAGGATCTTCATTTTCATTTTTTGTTTTATTTTCCTGTGACTTCCAACGTTACAACAAAAAGAAATCGGTGGAAGAATAACTGTTAAAACACACAGAGGAGGAAATCAGTGGGAAAAGTCATTTTTCTTCCGTTTTCTTTTTTGTTATAACATTGAAATTCACAGGAGCTGAAAATGAAGGTTCTCACATGTAAGCCAGCCTCACACCGTGCACACTTGCACAGCTTGGCCTTGGTCTCTGGCTCCAGTTCCCGACACAGTCCTTAGTCTGGGCCTCATGTTTGTCTTGCTTATGTATTCTTGATTCTCGTTCGTCTCTAACCTGTTTCTGCTAGAGCTTTGGATCCTAGTCATGGTCTTATCTTGTTCCCTGTTTCTTGTGGCCATGCATTCTGCCTTGTTTTGTCTTGTAGGCATCCTTTTATTCCCGTTCCTGCAGCGGGTCTGTTTCACTCCTGTGGACTCCTTTTAGGACCCTAGTGTGTGTCTCTGCTTCCTGAGGGGGGCTCAACATGAGGGGAAGCTGGCTGGTATAAGCAGAGGACTCTTGCTCCAGCCTGCTCCACCAGCATCCAGCCCCACTCCTGTCCCAGAACTTATAACATGAGAAATATAGAAACATAGCAGTGATGGCAGAAAAGGACCAAATGGTCCATCCAGTCTGCCCAGCAAGCTTATGGTAGCATCTGCCACACCGTGCAGATTAGCCCCATGCTTATCACTTTCCCAGACCATAAACATCAGGGCCCTCGTTGGTTGCTGTTTGAATCCAATGCCCTGTTACTCCTCGCTGCTGAAGCAGAGAGCAATGTTGGAGTTGCCTCATAGTATCAGGCTTATTGGATAGGGGTAGTAACAGCCGCATCAGCAAGTTACCTCCATATTTATTTGTTCCCCAAACTGTAAAAGTCAGGGCCCTTGTTGGTTGCTGTTTGAATCCAATTCCCCTTTTCCCCGCTGCCACTGAAGCAGAGAGCAGCGATGGAGTTGCATCAACAGAATGAAGGCTGACACCTCTAGTCTGACCCAATATGACCCATTTTATGTTCTGTGCAAAGTTAGACTGGACATCCACTTTCAGAAATATAGCTGAGGAGAGGAGAAGGAGTTTGGCTGAGAACAACGCATTCCGGGGGTAAGGGCACTTCCTGGCCCCGACGGCTGCTGCCTAACCACGCCCTCCTTACCTTGTGACGTTGACCGGAGGCTTCTTTAAAATTGAAGAGCTGCTTGCTGAACTTTGAGAGGAGAAGGAGTTTGGCTGAGAACAACGCATTCCGGGGGTAAGGACATTTCCTGGCCCCGACGGCTGCTGCCTAACCACGCCCTCCTTACCTTGTGACGTTGACCGGAGGCTTCTTTAAAATTGAAGAGCTGCTTGCTGAACTTTGAGAGGAGAAGGAGTTTGGCTGAGAACAACGCATTCCGGGGGTAAGGGCACTTCCTGGCCCCGACGGCTGCTGCCTAACCACGCCCTCCTTACTTTGTGACGTTGACCGGAGGCTTCTTTAAAATTGAAGAGCTGCTTGCTGAACTTTGAGAGGAGAAGGAGTTTGGCTGAGAACAACGCATTCCGGGGGTAAGGGCACTTCCTGGCCCCGACGGCTGCTGCCTAACCACGCCCTCCTTACCTTGTGACGTTGACCGGAGGCTTCTTTAAAATTGAAGAGCTGCTTGCTGAACTTTGAGAGGAGAAGGAGTTTGGCTGAGAACAACGCATTCCGGGGGTAAGGACATTTCCTGGCCCCGACGGCTGCTGCCTAACCACGCCCTCCTTACCTTGTGACGTTGACCGGAGGCTTCTTTAAAATTGAAGAGCTGCTTGCTGAACTTTGAGAGGAGAAGGATTTTGGCTGAGAACAACGCATTCCGGGGGTAAGGGCACTTCCTGGCCCCGACGGCTGCTGCCTAACCACGCCCTCCTTACCTTGTGACGTTGACCGGAGGCTTCTTTAATATTTCACTTTCCTGCGGCGCATTGCGTCCGCCGGCGCGTCGCCTAAGCCGCGCGCGCCCAAGGGGCGCGCGCGACTTAGTTGCGACTTTGTTGCAGACTTGGTGCTGACTTGACTTTCTTCTCCTCTTCACGAAGGGTTGTTTCGAATATAAAAGGAGGATACGCGGAGGTAAGCCCACATCCACTATTACCTATTATCATGCCACATACGAAGCGGAAAGGACGCCTGAGGACGGAGTCCTCTACAACCGCCTCAGGTACCCCTGCTCAGTTGAAGATTGAGGGCTTTTTCTCCCCGGCAACAACCTCCACACCTGGAGTGGGGTCCGTTGAGGGGAAAGGCGAGGGACATAGCCTTTCCCCACTGGACAATCAGACATCGTTGAGCCCAGGTGCTCCTGTGACACCCTTACCTCCAAACCCAGGAGAGAACCAGGACTTTCTTCAGAGAAATCAGTTAAGAGATCTGATGACTCTGAATGTAGAGGGAGGTTCTGGTGAAACAACTGGAGAGTCTTTACATGGACATAAAGACTTGTTGAAAGAACTAGAGAGGAAGGATGAAGCGACTAGTGAAATGCTTCTGATTTCACAAGCTAGTCGAACGGGGTTGGTGAATTTGGATCTCTTAATGCCCAAATTGGATAAACCTGATATCATAACCCTCGACTCAATATGGCAAGCAATTGTGACCTTAGAAAAATCTGTCTCTGTGTTAGCCGGGTCATTGAATAAATCACAAAATGTGGTACAAGAGTTAGAACCTAGGGTAAAAATACAAGAAGAACATACTAAAGATATAGAGAATAAAATATCTGTAATCCAAGAGGTACAATCTACATTTATACAATCTGAAAATATGTTGAAGAGGAGGTTAGAAAATGTAGAAAATAAATTAAGATATTTAAATCTGAGAGTCCTTAACTTCCCAAGTGTGAAGTTAATTTCACCAAAGGAACAGTTTAGAAAATATCTCAAAGATATTTTAATGGTACCTCAAGGTAATATATTAGATATATCAAAAATTTATTTTATTCCCTCAAAGAAAAGTGGAGGTGAGATGAGTATAGGAGATTGTAATGTTAATTTAGAAACAGATCTTACCGCATACCTAGAGACTCCATCAGAGGAGCAATTAGAACAGAGAGGAACATTATTGGTATCTTTTACCCATTCGGCAGATAGAGATTTGGTCCTTAGGACCTTTTTGAAAGAGCGTGAAAAGTTGTACTACGGACAAAAACTCTGGATGTATCCAGATTTAGTGAAAGATACTCAGGCTCGCAGGAAGATATTTGTGGGACTTGCTAAGGAAGCTAGAGATATAGGGGCTCAGGTTAATATCAGGTACCCCTGTAAATGTTTAATGAGACATAGAGGAAATAGGTATATCTTTTATGATCCTCAGGATATGAAAAATTATTTGGAGAAAAGTAAATTAGAAGTCCAATAACCAATGAAGTCAGGAGAAATATGACTAATTAAGGTTGTTGTTTCCTCCTTATAAGTCTACTCAATTACCTTATTATGTGTTCTTAATTATAGAGAAATAAACCCTTCTTTCTTTCTTTATACGTTTATGAAGCTGTATTACAAGGTTTATTGTATTATTTGCTTACTTCTTGAAAATTGAATTTGAATGTGTAAAATTCAATTGTATAAACCATTTGCTTCATTTGTAAGATTGAAAAAAATTGATAAATAAAGAATTATATAGCTGAATCCTTATTTTAATCAACTGCATTTTCTCCAAGATGCTTAGCAAAGAGAGAAAAGAATGGTTGGAAGGTGTCAGATTCAGCCCCTGCAAGGCAAGCCGTTCTCATTTGGCATGGCTTCCTGTATACAGAAAGCTAATAACAGTATCCCTTCCCCTTCTTCCCCTTAATTAGTTTCATTCTTGCCTCCCATAAGAACTGTGCCAACTGCTCCGATGCTGCCCCTCTGGGCTTCTGAGATTGCAATTTAATTAAGATGGCAATTATTACCTTGTTGTATTTAGTCTACTGGAAATGTGATCACCTACAGAATATCCTGGAGATGTCACTTTGCCTTAAACATGACGAAGAGAGAGTTCAGTAAAATGGCATGGCATTGAGGTAGAGTTTTTTTCTCAGTAAATAATGGGTGAAGTAACTAAGCAAAGCTACGGTGAAAATCCAGACCCTTCTCTTATAAGGAAGGCATTAGGCTTGGGCCAGCCGCTGTGGCTCAGGGAGGCCATTGTGCTGCAGAAAGCTCAAATTCAGGCTTTCCTTTCTTCCAAAGGGGATGGCAGGAGTCAAACGCACCATATAGCTGGAGGGCGTAAGCCCAGGGAAAATGGAGAGATGGCTGTTACTGCTGGGGCAACCTCGCCAGCCACAGAGCAATCTCAAGTGTCCTTCCAGCGCTCAGGGCTGGCTTGGCGAGTGTTCTGGGTGGCACCAATGTTTGAATCCAATGCCCTGGTAAAAAAAATAACAAGGGTGGATGAGGAAGCATGGCACTAGGTTTAAGCTGTGGATTTCAGTATTCCAGAGATGTTTGGGTCTGTTTCCTGCTGAAAACTGGGCCACGACAAGAAATGTTATAGAACGGTGAGACGGAAAACAATGCTTTAATTGGGTACTTTTCAGATTTAGTACATAACTGTCAGAGCAGTTTACGAAATAAACAATAGCAATCCTCAATCCATGTGGGGCACACTTAGGCATGGACAATCTCCAGAAGGGAAAGAAACTGTCGGTGTTCCTTTTTAATGATGTAACTGGCATCTACCGATGTGCTTCCTACACAAAGATATCTCATCACTTGCCAAGTCTCTAATGACACCTCCACTTGAGTTTGATTGTATTCTATTTGTGGACCCTTGGGCCGAGGCAAGATTGACTCTACCTGCAGGGAGGAGCCCTAAGGGTTCCCACTATTGGCCGGCAGAAACAGGCGAAGCACAGACCTTCACCTATATCAGCCCACATTTCCCTCGGGTTGAGCCTTTGGGTGCCGGGGCTGGCAGGATTCAGGTGGGGTCTCTGCTGATGGCAGAAGAGCAGGTCTGTTGTAAACTGGGTCGTAGGCAGGGTTCAGGCAATGGTAAGAGGCAGGTAGCGGTCAATTATATGTAAGATGCAGGTCGAGGTCAAACCAGGTATCCATCTGAGGCCTCCCTCAGGCAGGGCAGGTAGGCAAGAACAAGAATAAGTGGGCAATGTGTCCCACAACTAATAAGTGGCCAACTAATGTCCCACAACTTCAAGTTCTATGACACAACCAGCTCAATTTTCTATTCGTTGTAAATATTTCAAATGTTATTAACCTTTTCTTTTCATTCCTCTCCCAGTTTAAGCATCCCTGTTTTTTGTAACTGCTGTCTTCCGCACTATAGTTCCTGTTTGTATTTTTTATGCACCACTGTTTTACTGTAAACCAGCATGATGTGATTTTATCATGAATGCCGGTATATAAAAACCTTAAATAAAATAAATAAATAAATAAATAAATGTGGATGGAGCAGATAGGGATGAAGACAGACAACAAACTGAAGTCAGCTGGACGAAGACTGAAGACTAGAGTGCTGGAAGAAACATGCACTACTAGGAAGTAGTTGGTCCTGTGGCTGAGGCGGTGAGGGAGAGACAGCAAGGGCCTTTTATAGGCCTGAACATGTGATGTCATCAGGAGGCGCTGTGGGGCTTTTCCCCCCACTGGCCCTTTAAATGAAATGACATTGAGCATGCATGCGCTTAGGAGGAGTGCAGCTTCCTCCTGTGTCGGCGGCGTCCTGCTGCGAGGAGGACTGAAGGTATTTGGCTGTGTCGGGAGCCAGCAGGGACAGCCAGGCCAAAAAGGTGAGTGCGGTGGTTTGCAGGAGCAGCTCGCGGACCGCCAAGCTTAACAGATTGAGACAGGTGGATTGCAATACAGCTCCAACACTAATTCCTCTTTGACTCTATTTTTTCCTGCAATAATTCAATAAATGTACATTGGCACCATCATACTAGGCGTCATTGAGAATGCTGTTCACATATTGTATTTCTTATTTTATTTATTTATCGAGTTTTATATACCGTCGTTCGGGTTCGCCATCACAACGGTTTACAAAGTTTCGATGTTTAACAGAGTGTACAAAAATTCATGTGCTTGTTAATAAAGTTATCTTGGTCATTAAAACATAGTTTGGCTGTTAAATTGTACAGGTAAATTACTTGCTTTTCTGCATTATAAATAATCATTGGTCAGTATGTGATGACTTTTTTTGAGGAAAATTGTAAGCCTTAGCCAGAACGGCCTTAGGGGCTAGTGATTGGGGGTGACCACACTTGATGCTGCATGCGTGGGGTGGAACATAGAAACATAGAAATGACGGCAGAAAAGGACCGATGGTCCCTCCAGTCTGCCCAGCAAGCTTCCCGTGCTAGTATCTGCCGCGCCGTGCAGGGTACCCCCAGGTATCAGTCAGCTTTGCTTATGGACTTGGCCATAGAAGCAGTCCTGTGTCTTTTTCATTACATCTGTGCATCAGTACCCCAGACTGGAAAAAGGTCAGGGCTCGTGATGGTCGCCTCTGAATCCAAATTCCTCTTTCCTTCCACCCCCACCCCCCTTGGAAGCAGAGAGCTATGCTGCAGATGCAGCTTGCTGCTGGCCAGCTCATGCTGGAGCTCCTCCCTTGCCATCCGTCAGCTGCACGCTGACTTATCCCTCTCTCCCCATACCCCCACTAGGACCTAGCCCCACATCCAAACCTGAGCTTGACAGAACAAAGCACCAGTATCACTTCACAGCCACGACTCAAGGCTGATGCAGAGTCTGTGCCTGGGTACTCGTCACTCCTGGTTTGCAGAATAGAGAAGGTAAGAATGGATTTTGATTCCTCGCTGTCTGTCAGGCCATCTGAACACATTGTATGGAAACTTCTTTATTTCATGCCTTAATAAAGTTTAACAAAACACGACCTTAGTTGTATCTCTCTGGCACTTTCAGTCCTGCCACCACTAACAGATCTCTCATTGGAACGGAATGCACTGAAGGGCACTATAGAAATAAAACAGACAATTACAGGGAGGAATCCCAGCAGATCATATTTTCTCATGCAAAGCCATTAATCTAACTCATTCTTCTGACAAACAGTTTAACCTGCAGGACTACAAGAGCGGATCCTTGATTAGCTCAGTACTAAAGGTTAACTGAAGTCATTGCTCTTCCTCCACTGCCCCCCCCCACAAGTGAGCTGTGCAAAGCCTTTCAGATCTGACAACAGAGGTCCCCTGTACATTAAATCAAATGTCAGACTGCAGATTGGATATCTTTTTACTTCGTGTAATGTCCTGAAAACAGGCTTCCTTTCCCCGCCAAATACATAGATGCTAGCTCTGTGGGTATCCAGATCTGCCTCGCACATCAGCTTTTCAATCTCATCTCTCAGCTGCCATGAGTCCAGGAGATTGAAAAGGTGACACGGGGAGAAGATCTGATATTGGGGCTGCTCAAACACCCACCGCACCCGCTTTGCCAGTGCCTGTGGTGTGACTGGATGGGCCCAGAGATCAAGGCTAGTAGTGCCAGCAGCTTACTGCCTATCATTAGCATGAGTACAGTGAGGCCAATATAAAAAAAAATAAACAACTACATTGAGGCACTCTTAGAAGTCTAAATTTTCAGCTGAACAGTCACCTAACTTTAGTCCTAAAACTTAAGCATCTAAATAAAGTCCTGCTGTTCCTTTGCCCAGTTTTAGGCTCCTACGTTAGAATCCTGATGCTGAAAATCAGTGCTAACAACCTAACTTTTATTTTCCCACCCTCCAGCCACACCTGTAGCCACCCATTTTTTAGGGTCATACCGAAACCAAGATCCTAAAGTTAGGTACCTGAATGCTTTGAAAATCTTCCTCTTGCGTGTTTCCTCTTTTATGACATTTCTGTCGCACCACTAGATACACACAGTACAATAACACATACTAGTTGCTCCTGGTTGGCTACTTGAAGCTATTGTCGGTTCTCATTGGAGCATTAATAGGATGAGTCAGGAGGCATCTCCAGACCTTTTTTTTAGTAAGGGGCAGCTGCATCTTTGGAGAGAGAGGAAAGGCCAGATCCACTAAGGTATGGAGAACTCCTGCAGCTCTGGACATTAGGGCTAAGGGACGCAAGCTTTTGAATGACTGGAACTATATTGCTGACTGATTTTCTCCCAGTAAACACATTTCTGGAGTCCGAGCTTGGCTCCACTATCTGGAAGGAATCTTAAGGTCAGAAGCCCATGTTTGAATTTTTACTTTTCAGCTGAGAGTGTACTGGGTGGAGGCTACTGAGATGTCACTGTCAAGTCTGGGATCTTTTCTGGCAAGGAGCTGCACAGCAGGAGCCAAGAGAACTGCCTAAGCTTGCTGGTGGAGAGGCTGGGAGATGCACTGAGAAACCAGTTCAAAGGCCTCATGAGGAAGGCCTGTGGGCTCTGAAGAGGTCCCAGCTAAAGAAACCGATGACTAGAAGGTTGAAACTCTTACATAAGAACATAAGATATGCCATAGTGGGTCAGACCAAAGGTCCATCAACAGTAGCCAATCCAAGTCACAAGAACCTGGCAAGTACCCAAACATTAAATAGATCCCAAGCTACTATTCCACATCGATTAATAACAGTTTATGGACTTCTCCACTAGGAACTTATCCAAACCTTTTTTAAACCCAGTTACACTAACTGCTGTAACCACACCCTCTGGCAATGAATTCCAGAGCTTAACTATGCTCTGAGTGAAAAAGAATTTTCTTCGATTTGTTTTAAATGAGCTACTTGCTAACCTCATGGAGTGCCCCTAGTCCTTCTATTATCTGAGAGTAAATAACTGATTTAAATTAACTTGTTCAAGTTCTTTCTTGATTTTGTAGACCTCTATCATATCTCCCCTCAGTCGTCTCTTCTCCAAACTGAACAGCCCTAACATCTTTAGCCTTTCCTCATAGGGCAACCATTCCATGCCCCTTATCATTTGGTTGCCCTTCTCTGCACTTTCTCCAGTGCAACTGTATCTTTTTTGAGATGTGGCAACCAGAATTGTACACAGAATTCAAGGTGCGGTCTCACCATGGAGTGATACAGAGGCATTATGACAGTCACCATTTTATTTTCCATTCCCTTCCTAATAATTCCTAACAAACTGTTTGCTTTTTTGATTGCCACAGCCCACTGAGTTGACGATTTCAATGTATTATCTATTATGACACCTAGATCTCTTTCCTGGGCGGTAGCTCCTAACATAGGACCTAACATTGTGTAACTGTAGCAAGGGCTATTTTTCCCTATATGCATCACCTTGCACTTGTCCATGTTAAATTTCATCTGCCATTTGCATGCCCAACCTTCCAGTCTCAGAAGTTCCTCCTGCAATTTATCACAATCCGCTTGAGATTTAACCACTCTGCATAATTTTGTGTCATCCACAAACTTGATCGCCTCACTCATCGTACCCCTTTCCAGATAATTTATAAATATAGTAAAAAGCACCAGTCCAAGTACAGATCCCTGAGGCACTCCACTGTTTACCCTTTTCCACTGAGAAAATTGACCATTTAATCCTACTCTCTGTTTCCTGTGTTTTAACCATCTTGCAATCCACAAAAGACATCTCCTCCTATCTCATGACTCTTTAGTTTTCTTAGAAGCCTCTCATGCAGGATTATTTCAAACGCCTTCTGAAAATCCAAATACACCACATCTACTGGTTCACCTTTGTCCACATGTTTCTTCACCCCTTCAAAAAAATATAGATTTGTGAAGCAAGACTTCCCTTGGATAAATCCATGCTGGCTGTGTCCCATTAAACCATGTCTTTCTAAATGTTTTGTGATTTTATTCTTTATAACAGTTTCCACAATTTTTCTGGCATTGAAGTCAGGCTCACTGGTCTATGGTTTCCTGGATCACCCCTGGAGCCTTTTTAAATATCGGGGTTACATTGGCCACCTTCCAATCTTCAGGTACAATGGATGATTTTAATGATAGGTTACAAATTTTTACTAATAGGTCTGAAATTTCATTTTTGAGTTCCTTCAGAACTCTGGGGTGTATACCATCCGGTCCAGGTGATTTACTACTCTTCAGTTTGTCAATCAGGTCTACCACATCTTCTAGGTTCACCGTGATTTGATTCAGTCCATCTGAATCATTACCCATGAAAACCTTCTCCATTACGGGTACCTCCCCAACATCCTCTTTAGTAAACACTGAAGCAAAGAAATCATTTAATCTTTCCACTATGGCTTTATCTTTCCTAAGTGCCCCTTTAACCCTTTGATCATCTAATCATCCAACCGGCACCCTTGCAGGCTTTCTGCTTCGGATATATTTTAAAAAGTTTTTATTGTGAGTTTTTGCCTCTATGGCCACCTTCTTTTCAAATTCTCTCTTAGCCTGTCTTATCAATGTCTTGCATTTAACTTGCCAATGCTTATGCTTTATCTTATTTTATTTATTTATTTAAAGGGTCTTCTATAACGATATTAGTAGAGACATCATATTGGTTTACAGCGAAACTGTAGAATGAAAAATTACAATAAACAGGGAATGGGGAGGGGATACAATGAACCAAGGAAAAGCGAAGAAAGAGCAAGAACAATCGCAACGGGCAACTTGAAAACAGGAAAAACAAGTGCAGGTGCAATTCTAACATAACTATGTGCAGGTTAGGATAATAGCTGGTGTAACAGGAGGGAGCGAATAGGCAGGGGGCTGTTAAGGGTTTTCTTCTGATGGATCCTTCTTCCAATTTTTGACCTTCCTTCCACCTTTCTTAATGCATAGAATACATCTGGACTGTGCTTCTAGGATGGTTTTTTTTTTTTGTTTGTTTGTTTTTAACAATGCCCATATCTGTTGCACACTTTTTACCTTTGCAGCTGCACCTTTCAGTTTTTTTTTAAACTATTTTTCTCATTTTATCAAAGTTTCCCTTTTGAAAGTTTAGAGCTAGAAACGTGGATTTACTTATTGTCCCCCTTCCAGTTATTAGTTTAAATTTGATCATGTTATGATCAATATTGCCAAGTGGCCCCACCACCGTTACCTTCTCTCACCAAATCCTTCGCTCCCACTGAGAACTAAATGAGGCAAAGCTTCAGTTATGTGTCTTCCCCCTCACAGACGATCAGCTTATCTCAGACCTGTGCTAAAGGCTGCTTGACCGGCAGTGGAAAGCTGGGCACAGTCACTCAGAACCTGGGTAGGTCTAGATTTTCATTTTCTTCTTTTGGTATTGCTCATGATATTTAAAGAGCCACTACCTTCCATGTGGGCTTTCAAAGGCTATAAAATAAAGCATTCCATTTTCTGGGGCTGTACATTTTGGGTCTCTGATTTCAGCAGACCCTAGGGGGACATCCCATCAAATCCACAAAGGGCAGCGATTCACAGGGATACTGATAGGAGGTAGTTCCACCAGAGCAGAATGATGATATATAAGACCGCATGCAGCACTGAAGTTACTACCTGGGTCGCAAAAAGAGGTGATTTAAGGCTGAAGATCATCAAGGGGAACAGTGCATAGCAGAAAACTGGAAATCCACTGCACTGAATTCCATCCAAGCCAGGACAAGTAACTAACGGAGATGAGGGGAAGGCCTGGGTCTTCTCAAAGGAAACAAGGGGGCTGAACCCACCCAGCCCGTCTCCCAGGGAGAGAGAGGGAATGTAAACTAATCCTCAGCTGTGACCGTTCTGTCTTTCCATATCGCACGGGTTTGAAGCAGAGATAGGGCTGAACACAAAGGTTATCTGAAGAACATCTCAAGGTGTTAAGAGAGCTGCACACTGCTTGCACTGTTTATCAGCTGAGACCCTGTTCTACCCCAAGGACTCCAGCAGAAAGAAGACCTTGCATGCAGACTGAATGCAGGCGGGCTTGGACAGGGGTAAGTGGTCTTGAACAAGTCAAAGGAGGTGTAGACTGCACTGCAGCCTCCTGTCACCTGCAAGACAACCAGGATTAAGAAGTCAAAGTAAGGCAGGGTCTGTAATCAGGTGCCTGGCACAGCAGCCCAGCTCTGCATCGAGTACAACGGTTATATTTGAGGGACAGAAAGGAGCCTGGGGCAGCAACCTCTTCCCTGAGCTCTCGATGGCACCGCCCTCAGTATTAGGGGCAGCTTGTTTCAGCTGCACACTGCCATCATTCTATTAAAAATTAAAGAAGCTCGCTCCCCAAGAAGCTCGCTCGCTCGTTACTCAGTCTGAAAGCTTTCTTCCTGTACAGGAACTGGTTTCCACCACAGTCACTGTTCCTGCTTTTTGGTCTCAGGAGAGTAAAGGCATAAAATCAGAGAAATGGTGTGCAAATAGAGTGTCTGTGTGTGTGCATGCATGTGTCTGGCACTGTGTATATGCTATGTGTGAGTGTGAGTATCTGTTTGTGTCCTTGGTTTTTTTTTTGTTTTTTTTGCTGTAATCAGGCTGCAAGTCCCCACCAGGATATTCCGGCAGCACATTTGTTTCTGGAAGGTCAGGGGCTGTTAATCATTTTAATTCCCTTTTAATAAGCTCAATAAAAGAGAGGAAAGCTGTATATCTTGTCTGTGATGTGTTGCTGCTAATCCACTTAGGCAGTTCCCTCTGGTCCCTGTCAACTGATTAACAGGAGTCTTGTTCTGAAGTGATGGCACTGCCTTTTCCAGCTCCGGTGGCCTATTAGGTACTTACTGAAAAGAGGTGGTCTACTTAATTAACCTTTTCTTTAATCTCTCCATGCCCCCTCCTCTGACTGCACTGGTACCCTCTGCATGGCTCGCTGCACCAGCTAATAATTGCCCATCTTCAGACCTGATGGGCTGATAGCAAGAAGCAAAGAACCCGCCAAGGAAAGCACAGGACCAGCTCACTACGATGCTGCATCCACCCCCTGGCCATCACTAGCCAGATGAGAATATACAGAAAAAAATCGAGAAATTGTACAGAATCCAGACTGGCAACTTAAACTTGCTAGATTAGAAATAACTCGTAAAAGAGCTTTCTCGGTAGCAGGTCCCATTTTGTGGAATTCATTGCCAGATTCTTTATGTCTCGTACCATCAACACAACAATTTAAGAAACTGTTAAAAACGTACCTGTTCCAGAAAGCATTCAGTTCCCTGACCAACTCCCAATCCTAAATCATCCTTCCTCATCACCCCCACCGCTTAATCATGCTCCCTTTTAATCATATCTTCTTCATTCCACATTCTGAAGGCACTATGGGGCGGATTTTAAAAGCCCTGCTCGCGTAAATCCACCCGGATTTACGTGAGCAGGGCCTTGCGCGCCAGCGCGCCTATTTTCCATAGGCCTGCCGGCGCGTGCAGAGCCCCGGGACTCGCGTAAGTCCCGGGGTTTTTTGTCGGGGGCGGGGCCGATCGACACGGCGTTTTGGGGGTGGGACGCAGCGTTTCGGGGGCGGGCCCGGGGGCGTGGTTTCGGCCCGGGGCGGTCCGGGGGCATGGCCGCGCCCTCCGGAACCGCCCCCGGGTCACGTCTCGGCGTGCCAGTGGCCCGCTGGCATGCGTGGATTTACTTCTCCCTCCGGGAGGCGTAAATCCCTGGACAAAGGTAGGGGGGGGGGGTTTAGATAGGGTCATAATGCGTGTTAGACAGCAAATAGGGCGATATCGCGAGATATTCGAGCACGAAACCAGCCCCTATTATAATGACCTGTTTTGCATGGCATTTGCATGCATGAATTTTGCAAAGCAGTTCATGTAAATAAATAACTTGGCTGAATTAGAAATTTGTCAGCCCCGTTATTTTAATTACACCTTTTCTCAAAATGCTTTTCTACCATGGGAGCACCGAGACCCTACCTTGGGGCCTGCAGTAGAATTAAGGGCCCTGCAGCCCAACGCGGCTCCCGTCCACAAGTGAGTAAAGAATCTCCAGGGGTCTAAAATGGCATCGAGCTGACAGGGCAAGGGAGTCTGGGAGCGCATAAGGAGGGGCGGGGTCATCCTTGCATGGCACTTTTAATCTATTATTTTACTTTTTTATGTGGGGCCGCCTCAATTTGAGGTCCTGGGGTGAGTAGGGGGTCCTAATAAGACCACTGGTGATGTTTACTTTGCGGGGGGAGCCATGTTGGGCCACAGAGTCCATTAAGGCAATGGCAGCTCCGTGTGTTGGGGACCTTCCTCGTGTTTTGAATAAGCCTCAGCCATGTTCTTTTTTCTCGTAGGCTTTTCTGCCGCAATGTTTAGTCAGGGAGGGGCAAATTATTGCGGGACCGCTCTCCTGCAATATTAGGCCCCTCCGACGATAAAACATAGCGGCTTAGTGAATCCAGATCTTAGACTGTAAGCTCTCTAGGGAAGGGACCCAACAAGTGTACCTGAATTTGCAACTCATCTCGATCATGGATTTGTAAAGGTGAGGAACAAAATCCAGATCCAGCCTGGTGTCCTGTCTTGCCCAAGCATTTTACTCCGTTTACAAAGAATCTAGTTACATTCCTAGAAATCTGTACCCCATCCTAATATGCCGATAGTATGTTAGCCTTCAGGAGAGGTCAGAAATTGACTGCTATGGACATAAGAACATAAGGAATTGGTCAGACCAAGGGTCCATCAAGCCCAGCATTCTGTTTCCAACAGAGGCCAAACCAGGCCATAAGAACCTGGCAATTACCCAAACACTAAGAAGATCCCATGCTACTGATGCAATTATTAGCAGTGGCTATTCCCTAAGTAAACTTGATTAATAGCCATTAATGGATTTCTCCTCCAAGAACTTATCCAAACCTTTTTTGAACCCAACTACACTAACGGCACTAACCGCATCCTCTGGCAACAAATTCCAGAGCTTTATTGTGCATTGAGTGAAAAAGAACTTTCTCCGATTAGTCTTAAATGTGCCACCTGTCACTGATGTTGCTGAATGCCTTCCTCTGTCATTCAGAATTTTTTTAATGTGCAATGCAGAGGTGGCCACACAGGTCATTCACAGTCCCGGGTTGTGCTTTGCAAATATTTTCAAAGCAAAATGATACAGGTGAATTTCCCTTTTTTTTTTTTTTTGCTGGTTTTGCTTCTGCAGATTTTCCTTTTTTTTTTCACAAAGAAACTTTGTAGCATCTAATGAAGCTTCTGGTCCTTTTTCAGCAGAAATCGGAGGCCTTCCATGGAATCCTGATGGCTCATGCCATTATTTCCCATCGTCTCAATTCTGTGAGAGTTAGGGATTTCCCATGGGATTTTCCCCAAACTGTTACCTGCAAGCTTTGCTTGTCTCTGGTTCCGTACGGTGGAAAATGTTTCTGTAAATTAATTCACTTCCATTTCTGAGCATCTTAAATTCCAGCTTGGTGGGCCTGCACGGAGGCTCGTTGATCCAGTGACCGGATTTTACCAGGATTTTACACGTTCTATGTTCAGAAGCCTTGCAGCATGGTTAAGGAAAGCAATGAGACGGATGCACCGCATTTTACAGCAAGAAAATAGCAGAGGGAATGGCACGCAGCACTGGCCCCTTCAAGCCAAGGTCAACCTGAGGCAAGCTGATCTCAGTGGCCACAAGCATTTGTTGCCTTAGTAGCCTGTCCCATCAGCAGGCTGCCAGCAGCATCTGCAGTATACATGGACCGATTCTGTTTTATCAGACAAAGTTATGGGCAGTATTTTCAAAAGAGAGCAGAAGACGTGCTCCAGCTGTCAGCTACCTTGGCTGCTGATTTCCACTCTTTGGCTGCTTGGTTTTCTATGCAGGTCAACACATCCTATACTCAGGCACCAGCATGCACTAATAAAATGGGCTTTCCCCCTACAGGTATAGAAGGTGAGTCTCCTGGACTTACCAGAATAAGAGCGACCACTCCTCCAGTGTCCTGGTCCACCAGCGGAATTATTAACACTGGAAAGAAGAAGAAACAACCAGAAGTTAATAAGGCACGGGGGGGGGGGGGGGGGGGGGGACTGCTCTTGTCTCTAGCGTGAGCTTTACAGGTGCTGTGATGAGAACCTCTTGACATCCAGAGAAGTGGGCTGGACATTTCTCTCGAGGCTCTGAGAGGATTCCCGGTCCCAGTTATCAGTGGACAGTTGGGGGATTTTTACGGGCTAACCCTGGATGCAATGGAGCCATGCAGCACTGGGAGGGGATTGCTGCACGGGGAGTCTCCTGCAGCAAATGCTAAGGACTGTTGTTGAAAAGCAGGCAATGAAGTGCAGAGACAGAGTGCATGTCAGATGGCAGGGCCAGGCAGACAGCGTGCCTTATATAACTGGCTGCTGAAATAGACAAGATCAGGAAGATTTCCCTCTCACTCTGATTTTTATTTCATAATTGAAGAGAACATAAACAGCTGGAGTGCTAACTGTGCAAATCTTCATCGGAAACCCATGCAAGCATCTCACTGATATATGTAAAGTGTGAATACAGCACGGACAGCTGGAGAGTGGATCTTCAATACAGCCCCATGCAGGCTTCACGTTGATACATGTAAAGCATGAATACAGCACAGACAACAAAAGCGATCTTCATCAGAGCCCCATGCAAGTACAACACTGATACATGTAAAGCAGGAATACAGCACAAACAACTAAAGAGATCATCATTAGAGCCCCTTGCAGGTGTCACACTGATACATGCAAAGCATGAATATAGCACAAACAACTAAAGAGATCATCATTAGAGCCCCATGCAGGTGTCACACTGATACACATAAAGCATGAATACAGCATGGACAGCTGAAGAACAGATCTTCATCAGAGACCCATGCAGAGCATGATTACATGACGTAGAGCTGAAGAGCAGATAATCATCAGCATCCCATGAGGGCATCACACTTCTACACTTAAAGCAGGAATGCTGCACAGACAGCTGAAGGGGAAAGCTAGATTTCCCTAAGAAATCTAGCTTTGTACAAGTCCATACATGCAATAGGGCAAAATCTGGAACAGCATGCGTGAGTTTGAACTGGATGAAGTGGCAGCCCTAGCTCTACCTGGTACCACTGCAGAATGAATGCAAATGGATGGGGTAATCACATAGTAAATGAGGCGGGGACTTTCTTTGCAGTTCCAAGCATGGAACAATGACCTCACTGTTGTCCCATGTAGGGAGGAGCTGCCTTCGTGCAGTGAAGTCAGCAGATCACTTCCCACTGTCTCAGCACCGTTGGACTCAGTTACGAGCACTGCACTAAACCAAATGGAAAAGGGAGCAGCGATTTTTAATATAAGAGCCCCTGCTGGGCTCACATTTGATAACAACCCACACGGCCCACATCTGAATGTGTGTTTTAAGAGGGAGTGCGATGCGTTGAGGACGCACGACTGGACAGCAGCTGCCCGCTGCACCGTCCCTCCAAGAACTGCCCCGGTAACTTTAGCAGAGAACCCAAAGCGGGCTCCTCTGGCACGCTCATCTCCAATCATGCAAAGGCCGTCTCCAAACTACACGGATGCATTTTCAAAGCCTTTTGCTCCTTTTAAGTCCACAGAAACATTTTGATCTCGCCAGGTCTAAGCAATGATCTCTCCAGATGGACGCCCTCTGAATGAGAGATGTTAGCTTTTCTCAGGCTGAGCTAGGTCGTGTGTCTGGTGGGCCAGTGCATTACTCCCGTTCTACATGTTAAAGCCCTCTTGTGAAAAAAAAAAACCTGGTAAGAAGGCCTCTGCTCAGAAAAAGGCTAAAGATGACAAGTAGTGGTTTGGTTTCCCATGGGAATGAGGAAATCATCAAAGGTTTACCCGCGTAAAAATGTGTTTTAAAAAGTGTGAGCCCTCCCCCATCCAGTATTAGGACGATGCAATATGGAGGCGCTAAAAATGGGCATCCAAACCGGTCACCCGTTTTCTTAATGTGCGCCCATCCACCTCTCCTGGGCGCACGCCGCGATACGCAAAGGAACAGCAGCGTTAAAAAGGATGCGCGAGGGGAAACCGCGCGTCCCTAGAAAGTCCTCGGCATCGGGTGCGCAGCCATGAGTTAGGAACTGGACGTTCAATTAACGAGCTTCTCTTTTCCCAGCCTGACCGCCGTCAAGGGTCCTGTTACTGATTCCTGTGGCTCCTCCTACTTAGTATCACGACGCTATTAAGTCAAGAGGAACCACAGCAGAGCAGTTATTTTCTGCTTTTCTGTTGATGGCTTGGGGCGCCTCGAGGCTTAATGCCAGCTCCGGGGCCGGCGTTCATTTTTGAAGGTTAAAAGGTGCGCATCGGGTGCACAGCGATCTTTTACATCAAGGGTACTATCTAAGAGCCTCATCAGCATGGGAGGAGCGCTATTAGCTACGCGCAAGTTTGGAGGCGTGTTTTGGAGGTGCTAATCCCGTTATTGCAGCGGGAGTTATTCTAGCTCGTCCAAAACGCGTGTCAAGATGCGGACTGGGCCAAGCGCACTGTACTGCATCGGGCCCTATGTGAGTTAAAGTGTGCGCACTTTACCAGCATGAAAAAAAGAGGCGGGGTCAGGGCGGAGTCTTCTTTTACAAACGCAGCTGCGTACAAAGGACAACTCTGCGATACCGCAAGCAGTATGGAAGTTTCCCCTCTGATGCATCATCTCTGCTCACCTCTTATTCCTTAACTGGCTTGTTTTCAGCAGGTTGAAGTGGAGATGGGCGCACATACATTTCACACGGAGCAAAGTGGGGCTATTTCACCCTGGTTTGGGGCTGAATCTGCTTAAAACACTGCCCGTGTGCTGGAATCTGCTGTAGACTGCCAGGCTGGAAAACCTCCTGCCCATTCATGGCAGCTTTGTGCTGTACCCGGTAGACTTTTTAGCAAAAAAAAAAAAAAGAAAAAAGTTTTGTTTTGTGAGGAAGTCTGCGGATTTTGCATGCAGCCCAATTCGTAAGGGGCGCCGGCTGGGAAGGCAAGCTCAGCGCACTTTCCTCACCACAGAAGGCCTGTCACTTTGCAAAGAGCGACCCGCTTCCAGTCCCAGTCCCTTTATCGCAGCAGGTCTGGATGCGGTACTGCCAAACTAACGTGATGGCACTGCGACAGCGGGGACTTGGTTTCTGATGCCGGTGTAGGACGGTGGGGAGCTTAGGAGATGGAGTGGGGAGGGGGGTGCTCCATGAAGCCCTTCTCTACCTTGTTTACTGGGAGGGAGCGGTGCAGCCAGGTCGCTCATCTGTGGGCCCAGCAGTTCCGCCTGGGGCAGGCCGCTGCATTCCATCCGCTTCTGGCGCAGAACAGCGTCTCTGCAAGAACAAGGACAGAGCGCCACTGAGAGCAGGAACAGCACCACAGCTCCCAACATCTGCAATTCCTCCAGAGCCATCAGCCCACACAGCACTGTGCAACAAGCTTACCACCTAGGCTGAAGAACGATTAAGAGGCTTGCTCGAGGTCAGGGAACTGAACCCTGCTCTCACTCACTGGCTTACCTGTAAAACTCTCCTCCAGAGCCTCCAGGAAACTCCAAGCCACGAGGGACACAGAGTTACTTCTCTGGTTCTGTGGGACCTTGAGCGTTGCAAAACCCACCATGCTTTGAGAAGAGTTTTAAAAACCCAGGATTAATCCCAACTGTGTCTCCCCTCTCCCTCCATGGATCAAAGTTAGCCAGCAATGCTGTTACAGAAATAAGATGCCGTCATGTATCAGGTATTGAAATACCTGGTTAAGATGCAGCTGATACGCAGACATTAGGGAAAAAGCACAGGACTGCTTCAATGCCCAAAGCACATTCAAGCAGCATTGGCTGAATTTTCAAGAAGGCTCCTCATCCAGCTAATTTTTTATGGGCTTGACAGGTGCTTGATTTAGATTGTAAATATTACTACCCTTAACATAAGGCTTGGGGGTGACCTGCATGGAGTGGCAGTTACTACCATAAGAAGCTTGCTGGGCAGACTGGATGGACTGTTTGGTCCTTTTCTGCCGTCATTTCTATGTTACTATGTTACCATAATTTACAATTTAGGATACAAGGCAGGAACCCGAGGAAAAGGCAGATTTCCTGTCAGGTTAAGGTTTCTACCTGGCTCTGTGTCAGAAAGAAGAGGCTAATTCAATAGCAGCTTTACTCTTTGGCAGTGGTTCCCGAACATATCCTGGGGGATCGCCAGCCAATTGAGATTTCAGGATATCCACAATGAATCTGCATGCAGTGGAGGCACTGCATGCCGATTTATCTCAGGCACACTAAATGTGCATATCCTGAAAACCTGACGCTGGGGATCCCCCAGGACTGTCCTATAGAATGCATAGATTTGTAGGTCTGCTTTTCATTAAGCTTATGCATGCCACGAGGTAAAACCAAGACAGGATTCCTTCCGGCATGGAGCCAGGTAGCAAGTCACTAGAGTATAATATTGAGATGGGAAGGTAAGGCACTGAGTATAATATTGAGATGGGAAGGTAAGGCACTGAGTATAATATTGAGATGGGAAGATAAGACAATAAGTATAATATTGAGATGGGAAGATAAGACAATAAGTATAATATTGAGATGGGAAGGTAAGGCACTCAGTATAATATTGAGATGGGAAGATAAGACAATAAGTATAATATTGAGATGGGAAGATAAGACAATAAGTATAATATTGAGATGGGAAGATAAGGCACTCAGTATAATATTGAGATGGGAAGATAAGACAATAAGTATAATATTGAGATGGGAAGGTAAGGCACTCAGTATAATATTGAGAAGGGAAGATAAGGCACTGAGGGGGGATATGATAGAGGTGTTTAAAATCATGAGAGGTCTAGAACGGGTAGATGTGAATCGGTTATTTACTCTTTCGGATAGTAGAAAGACTAGGGGGCACTCCATGAAGTTAGCATGGGGCACATTTAAAACTAATCGGAGAAAGTTCTTTTTTACTCAACGCACAATTAAACTCTGGAATTTGTTGCCAGAGGATGTGGTTAGTGCAGTTAGTATAGCTGTGTTTAAAAAAGGATTGGATAAGTTCTTGGAGGAGAAGTCCATTACCTGCTATTAAGTTCACTTAGAGAATAGCCACTGCCATTAGCAAGGGTTACATGGAATAGACTTAATTTTTGGCTACTTGCCAGGTTCTTATGGCCTGGATTGGCCACTGTTAGAAACAGGATGCTGGGCTTGATGGACCCTTGGTCTGAACCAGTATGGCATTTTCTTATGTTCTTATGAGTATAATATTGAGATGGGAAGGTAAGGCACTGAGTATAATATTGAGATGGGAAGGTAAGGCACTGAGTATAATACTGAGATGGGAAACATAGAAATGACGGCAGAAAAAGACCAATTGGCCCATCAGTCTGCCCAACAAGCTCCCACACTTATTTTCCCAAACATATCTGTTTCACCAACCACCAATTTCAGGGCCCTTGTTGATAACTGTTTGATTCAAATTAAGGTAAGGCAATGAGTATAATACTGAGATGGGAAGGTAAGGCACTGAGTATAATATTGAGATGGGAAGGTAAGGCACTGAGTATAATACTGAGATGGGAAGGAAAGGCACTGAGTATAATACTGAGATGGGAAGGTAAGGCACTGAGTATAATACTGAGATGGGAAGGTACGGCACTGAGTATAATATTGAGATGGGAAGGTAAGGCACTGAGTATAATACTGAGATGGGAAGGTAAGGCACTGAGTATAATACTGAGATGGGAAGGTAAGGCACAGAGTATAATATTGAGATGGGAAGGTACGGCACTGAGTATAATATTGAGATGGGAAGGTAAGACACTGAGTATAATATTGAGATGGGAAGGTAAGGCACTGAGTATAATATTGAGATGGGAAGGTACGGCACTGAGTATAATATTGAGATGGGAAGGTACGGCACTGAGTATAATATTGAGATGGGAAGGTAAGGCACTGAGTATAATACTGAGATGGGAAGGTAAGGCACTGAGTATAATATTGAGATGGGAAGGTAAGGCACTGAGTATAATACTGAGATGGGAAGGTAAGGCACTGAGTATAATACTGAGATGGGAAGGTAAGGCACTGAGTATAATACTGAGATGGGAAGGTAAGGCACTGAGTATAATATTGAGATGGGAAGGTAAGGCACTGAGTATAATACTGAGATGGGAAGGTAAGGCACTGAGTATAATATTGAGATGGGAAGGTAAGGCACTGAGTATAATACTGAGATGGGAAGGTAAGGCACAGAGTATAATATTGAGATGGGAAGGTAAGACACTGAGTATAATACTGAGATGGGAAGGTAAGGCACTGAGTATAATACTGAGATGGGAAGGTAAGGCACTGAGTATAATACTGAGATGGGAAGGTAAGGCACTGAGTATAATATTGAGATGGGAAGGTAAGGCACTGAGTATAATATTGAGATGGGAAGGTAAGGCACTGAGTATAATACTGAGATGGGAAGGTAAGGCACTGAGTATAATACTGAGATGGGAAGGTAAGACACTGAGTATAATGCTGAGATGGGAAGGTAAGGCACTGAGTATAATACTGAGATGGGAAGGTAAGGCACAGAGTATAATATTGAGATGGGAAGGTAAGACACTGAGTATAATATTGAGATGGGAAGGTAAGGCACTGAGTATAATACTGAGATGGGAAGGTAAGGCACTGAGTATAATATTGAGATGGGAAGGTAAGGCACTGAGTATAATACTGAGATGGGAAGGTAAGGCACAGAGTATAATACTGAGATGGGAAGGTAAGGCACAGAGTATAATACTGAGATGGGAAGGTAAGGCACTGAGTATAATACTGAGATGGGAAGGTAAGGCACTGAGTATAATACTGAGATGGGAAGGTACGGCACTGAGTATAATACTGAGATGGGAAGGTAAGGCACTGAGTATAATACTGAGATGGGAAGGTAAGGCACTGAGTATAATACTGAGATGGGAAGGTAAGGCACTGAGTATAATATTGAGATGGGAAGGTAAGGCACTGAGTATAATACTGAGATGGTAAGGTAAGGCACTGAGTATAATACTGAGATGGGAAGGTACGGCACTGAGTATAATATTGAGATGGGAAGGTAAGGCACTGAGTATAATACTGAGATGGGAAGGTAAGGCACTGAGTATAATACTGAGATGGGAAGGTAAGGCACTGAGTATAATACTGAGATGGGAAGGTACGGCACTGAGTATAATACTGAGATGGGAAGGTAAGGCACTGAGTATAATACTGAGATGGGAAGGTAAGGCACTGAGTATAATACTGAGATGGGAAGGTAAGGCACTGAGTATAATACTGAGATGGGAAGATAAGGCACTGAGTATAATACTGAGATGGGAAGGTTAGACACTGAGTATAATACTGAGATGGGAAGGTAAGGCACAGAGTATAATATTGAGATGGGAAGGTAAGGCACTGAGTATAATACTGAGATGGGAAGGTAAGGCACTGAGTATAATATTGAGATGGGAAGGTAAGGCACTGAGTATAATACTGAGATGGGAAGGTAAGGCACTGAGTATAATACTGGGATGGGAAGATAAGGCACTGAGTATAATACTGAGATGGGAAGGTAAGGCACTGAGTATAATACTGAGATGGGAAGGTAAGGCACTGAGTATAATACTGAGATGGGAAGGTAAGGCACTGAGTATAATACTGAGATGGGAAGGTAAGGCACTGAGTATAATATTGAGATGGGAAGGTAATGCACTGAGTATAATACTGAGATGGGAAGGTACGGCACTGAGTATAATATTGAGATGGGAAGGTAAGGCACTGAGTATAATACTGAGATGGGAAGGTAAGGCACTGAGTATAATACTGAGATGGGAAGGTAAGGCACTGAGTATAATACTGAGATGGGAAGGTAAGGCACTGAGTATAATACTGAGATGGGAAGGTAAGGCACTGAGTATAATACTGAGATGGGAAGGTAAGGCACTGAGTATAATACTGAGATGGGAAGGTAAGGCACAGAGTATAATACTGAGATGGGAAGGTAAGACACTGAGTATAATACTGAGATGGGAAGGTAAGGCACAGAGTATAATACTGAGATGGGAAGGTACGGCACAGAGTATAATACTGACATGGGAAGGTAAGGCACTGAGTATAATACTGAGATGGGAAGGTAAGGCACTGAGTATAATACTGAGATGGGAAGATAAGGCACTGAGTATAATACTGAGATGGGAAGGTAAGGCACTGAGTATAATATTGAGATGGGAAGGTAAGGCACTGAGTATAATATTGAGATGGGAAGGTAAGGCACTGAGTATAATACTGACATGGGAAGGTAAGGCACTGAGTATAATACTGAGATGGGAAGGTAAGGCACAGAGTATAATATTGAGATGGGAAGGTAAGGCAATGAGTATAATACTGAGATGGGAAGGAAAGGCACTGAGTATAATATTGAGATGGGAAGGTAAGGCAATGAGTATAATACTGAGATGGGAAGGAAAGGCACAGAGTATAATATTGAGATGGGAAGGTAAGGCACTGAGTATAATACTGAGATGGGAAGGTAAGGCACTGAGTATAATACTGAGATGGGAAGGTAAGGCACAGAGTATAATACTGAGATGGGAAGGTAAGGCACTGAGTATAATACTGAGATGGGAAGATAAGGCACTGAGTATAATATTGAGATGGGAAGGTAAGGCACTGAGTATAATACTGAGATGGGAAGATAAGGCACTGAGTATAATATTGAGATGGGAAGGTAAGACACTGAGTATAATACTGAGATGGGAAACATAGAAATGACGGCAGAAAAAGACCAATTGGCCCATCCAGTCTGCCCAACAAGCTCCCACACTTATTTTCCCAAACATATCTGTTTCACCAAACACCAATTTCAGGGCCCTTGTTGATAACTGTTTGATTCAAATTAAGGTAAGGCAATGAGTATAATACTGAGATGGGAAGGTAAGGCACTGAGTATAATATTGAGATGGGAAGGTAAGGCACTGAGTATAATATTGAGATGGGAAGGTAAGGCACCGAGTATAATACTGAGATGGGAAGGTAAGGCACAGAGTATAATATTGAGATGGGAAGGTAAGACACAGAGTATAATATTGAGATGGGAAGGTAAGGCACTGAGTATAATACTGAGATGGGAAGGTAAGGCACAGAGTATAATATTGAGATGGGAAGGTAAGACACAGAGTATAATATTGAGATGGGAAGGTAAGGCACTGAGTATAATACTGAGATGGGAAGGTAAGGCACTGAGTATAATATTGAGATGGGAAGGTAAGGCACCGAGTATAATACTGAGATGGGAAGGTAAGGCACAGAGTATAATATTGAGATGGGAAGGTAAGACACAGAGTATAATATTGAGATGGGAAGGTAAGGCACTGAGTATAATATTGAGATGGGAAGGAAAGGCACAGAGTATAATACTGAGATGGGAAGGTAAGGCACAGAGTATAATACTGACATGGGAAGGTAAGGCACTGAGTATAATACTGAGATGGGAAGGTACGGCACTGAGTATAATATTGAGATGGGAAGGTAAGGCACTGAGTATAATACTGAGATGGGAAGGTAAGGCACTGAGTATAATACTGAGATGGGAAGGTACGGCACTGAGTATAATACTGAGATGGGAAGGTAAGGCACTGAGTATAATACTGAGATGGGAAGGTAAGGCACAGAGTATAATATTGAGATGGGAAGGTAAGACACAGAGTATAATACTGAGATGGGAAGGTACGGCACTGAGTATAATACTGAGATGGGAAGGTAAGGCACTGAGTATAATACTGAGATGGGAAGGTAAGGCACAGAGTATAATATTGAGATGGGAAGGTAAGACACAGAGTATAATATTGAGATGGGAAGGTAAGGCACTGAGTATAATATTGAGATGGGAAGGTAAGGCACCGAGTATAATACTGAGATGGGAAGGTAAGGCACCGAGTATAATACTGAGATGGGAAGGTAAGGCACAGAGTATAATACTGAGATGGGAAGGTAAGGCACAGAGTATAATATTGAGATGGGAAGGTAAGACACAGAGTATAATATTGAGATGGGAAGGTAAGGCACTGAGTATAATACTGAGATGGGAAGGTAAGGCACTGAGTATAATACTGAGATGGGAAGGTAAGGCACAGAGTATAATACTGAGATGGGAAGGTAAGGCACTGAGTATAATACTGAGATGGGAAGGTAAGGCACTGAGTATAATACTGAGATGGGAAGGTAAGGCACTGAGTATAATACTGAGATGGGAAGGAAAGGCACTGAGTATAATATTGAGATGGGAAGGTAAGGCACTGAGTATAATATTGAGATGGGAAGGTAAGGCACAGAGTATAATATTGAGATGGGAAGGTAAGGCACTGAGTATAATACTGAGATGGGAAGGTAAGGCACTGAGTATAATACTGAGATGGGAAGGTAAGGCACTGAGTATAATACTGAGATGGGAAGGTAAGGCACTGAGTATAATACTGAGATGGGAAGGTAAGGCACTGAGTATAATATTGAGATGGGAAGGTAAGGCACTGAGTATAATATTGAGATGGGAAGGTAAGGCACAGAGTATAATACTGAGATGGGAAGGTACGGCACTGAGTATAATATTGAGATGGGAAGGTAAGGCACAGAGTATAATATTGAGATGGGAAGGTAAGACACTGAGTATAATATTGAGATGGGAAGGTAAGGCACTGAGTATAATATTGAGATGGGAAGGTAAGGCACTGAGTATAATACTGAGATGGGAAGGTACGGCACTGAGTATAATATTGAGATGGGAAGGTAAGGCACAGAGTATAATATTGAGATGGGAAGGTAAGACACTGAGTATAATATTGAGATGGGAAGGTACGGCACTGAGTATAATATTGAGATGGGAAGGTAAGGCACAGAGTATAATATTGAGATGGGAAGGTAAGGCACTGAGTATAATACTGAGATGGGAAGGTAAGGCACTGAGTATAATACTGAGATGGGAAGGTAAGGCACTGAGTATAATACTGAGATGGGAAGGTAAGGCACTGAGTATAATATTGAGATGGGAAGGTAAGGCACTGAGTATAATATTGAGATGGGAAGGTAAGGCACAGAGTATAATACTGAGATGGGAAGGTACGGCACTGAGTATAATATTGAGATGGGAAGGTAAGGCACAGAGTATAATATTGAGATGGGAAGGTAAGGCACTGAGTATAATACTGAGATGGGAAGGAAAGGCACAGAGTATAATACTGAGATGGGAAGATAAGGCACAGAGTATAATATTGAGATGGGAAGGTAAGGCACTGAGTATAATACTGAGATGGGAAGGAAAGGCACAGAGTATAATACTGAGATGGGAAGGTACGGCACTGAGTATAATATTGAGATGGGAAGGTAAGGCACTAAGTATAATTTTGAGATGGGACTGGACTGGGAACCATAACAATTGTCTTATTCCAGGTCTTCGATGGCAACAATGCTCCTAGTGCTAGGATCCCGCCATCTGGGGGGATGACAGCATTCTGGGGATTTGCCCAATGTGCTAAGGTCAGAGAAAGGAAGCCCAAAAAGTTCCTTTATATGAATATAGAAGGCTGAAGAGGCTTGGGCCTGTTCTGATCCCATTCTCAGTACAACGTTTCTGTCTGTAAAAAACAAAGTCTGTGCTAGTTTACCAGTTTATCCAAATCTGAAAGCTCAGAGGACCTTACGTCCTTCCAGCTAGTGACATTTCCCAATCCTCAGTTCTAATTAAGAGGCTTATTTCTAAATTACAATCAATCCCTGTAAGGCAGAAAAAAGACCTAAAAGGCAAGGGTCGCACCACGTGCTTGGAATAGACTTTCTGAGCTGGTGCCTCATGCTCTCTCTCTCTCACCTTGTTTAAATCCCATCTAAAAACCCACCTTTTTGAGGCTGCTTTTAAATCTTAAACTTGTTGACTTGTCTTCACCTTCATTAACCAATTCTAACAATTGTCTGTGGACCTGTATGTTTGTCTTGATTAGACTGCAAGCTCTATTGAGCAGGGACTGTCTCTTGTGTGCTGTTTGTACAGCGCTGCCTACGTCAAATAGCGCTATAAAAAGGTTAAGTAGTACTGGCAGTAGTGGCAGTAGTAGCGATGCTGGAAAGACCACAAAGACATCTCCAGGCTCATACTCTGGGTTTAAATAGTGTTTCTCTTCTACAGGCACAAGGCAGTCAGTTCATACTAAACTCGGTAACTCCTGTAGTGATCCTGTGTGACCATGCTCCTCATAGCCCTTCACTGCCACACTGCATCCTGTCTCCATTTTCACAACAGCCTCGTTGCCATCCTGTCAGTATTCCCCTGACAGTTATCTTATTATGAACTTTCTCCCCACAGTCTATCCCTGCCACACTGCATCCTGTGACCATTCTCCCGACAGCAGGTTAACAACTGCAGAATTGAATCTTTTGCTTCTTACTCTAATCAAGCTCTCTGGCGTACCTCGGGATCTGAGGATGTCAGTCAGTGCCATTACTGCCAACTAGGCTTATCCAGTCCTCTTACCCTGCTGCAGATGTGGACTTGCAGGTCTAATTCCTCTACGAAATCATGCATGCAACAGGATAAAACCAGGCCTGGATCAGCCTGACAAGCAAAAACAGGACAACTGGCACCCCTACCTGGATCAGATCCCATGGGATCCTGCACTTGAGGGTTTCAGGGTTTTCCAGCTAGTTCCATTTCTCCTGTCCCCCCAAGAAGGCTGATCCAGTCCCGGTTTTACCCCAAAGCAGCTAAGACATGTAGTTCTGATGCAGACATAATGTCTGCAGATTTATGCATATAATGGGAAAAACCAGGACTAGATCAATTTATTGGGATAAAAATAGAGCCAACTGGAAGAGGGCTGCTTTTTGACCTAGGTTACACTAGAAAGGCAGATCCACTCCTGGTTTTGCCCAAATACGTATATAGAGGTATAAGAACTACATTTCCATGCATTCAATGAGGCAAAGCCAGGACTAGATCAGCATCTCTGGGATAACCTGAGCTAGATGGCATCTTTACCTCGAGGGTTTGTAAAATGAGTTTGTAACTGCGACCATTTATCTTGGCTGGTATGGAGCCGCTGCGCGCACACAGTCCATGTGCAATTTCTGAGTCAGAGTGGAAGCTATTTATTGTGCTACCCAGGGATTTTGCACAAGGGGGAATCATGTCAGAGATAAGCCGGAGGGCTTTTTCCTTAGAAAGAAAAATAAAAGGAATAAATCAACCAAATGAGGCTCTAGCCCTTAGCCCATTCTTTCTCCTGCTCCCATAGAATTGAGAAGGAAAGTGTGGTCAGAATACAAGGAAAGGTACAGTCCGCAGGACACGCTCTGAACACCTACCATCAGACTGAATGCACTTTATAATTGGGCAGAGCGGGTGGGCCGGTTACTTTTTATCTGGGTTTCCATACAATCCCACCACCACTGCTGCTAGTCATAAAAAAAGAATCCCTCCACCAAGACTGGACGTTAGAGCCAGAGACGCATCTAATTCATTCAGAGAGGAACTCAATGCGCTTTAGGGCTGTTACGTTAACATGAGAAGTGCCAGGCTGGGTCAGACCCAGGGTCCATCGAGCCCAGCATGCTGTCTCCGACAGTGGCCAGTCTGGGTCACAGTACCCGTCAGATCCCCAGTACTCGGTCTGTTCCTTGCATCTCACTCCCAGGGGTTAAGCGCCGGCTTTCCCAGGTCTGCCTGGACTTTTCCTTCAGGAACTTGTCCAATCCTCTTTTGAACCCCACTATGTTACTTGCCTTGACCTCGTCCTCCAGCAACAGATTCCGCAGCTTCATTCCACATTAAATTACACCTGCCATTTAGATGCCGAGTCTCTTAGTTACTTGAGGGATTAGCTCATGACAAGCCAGGAAGAATCCATCCTGTTTCAGTGTGCACCTTCTGACCTGCTTGGCCTTCATGATGACCATGCCTGGCTGTTTGTTTTCAAGTGGGCCCTTGCAGTGATGGTGGGCTGACTGTGAAAATTATGAAGGGTGATACCATCAATGTGTACGTAGGCAAATCGGCATGGAGAAGAGAGGCTAAGGTGATGGAGGCAGTGGACTAGAAGGGCGTGAGAGGACTCCCAGCAGCTCATTATAGTAGTGGAGTCTCCCAGTATCCCCATGAAACTACAGGAAGTCTACAAGCTGTAGGCCTGGCAGTTAGCTTATCTAGCGCATGTTCACGTGAAATGGACCTTTATGACGCATCTGCAAATACTCTTTAAAAATACTATTTGCTTTCAGACAAGCAAAAGCAAAGAAACATCTTACTTATGGTGCTAATTAAAACATTGAATTCATCTATGAAAAGTTTAAAGTGAGACATTTTATTAGTTCATAGTTTGCCTCTGCTGTAAACTTGCCTGCTCTGTGCATCTGTTTCTGTTTTGTCCAGCATCTGCCTCAAATATTGGTTCATATTTTTTTAGATATTTGAAGCTCTAACACAGCAGTTGTTGTGAGGTTAATTTGATCAGTTTTAACAGGTGAACTCTTACTGCACTGGGGTAACTTTTAAGGAGCTTTCTAGCTTTGTCTTGCAATTCTTGTAAGCCGATGGGGTTTTTTTTTTTAAAGCTTTTTAATTAATCTTGGAAAGGTTTACTTCCACGTTATGTCCTGCTGCCGCCATGGACATTTGTTCACAGCTGTGGTGCAGCAGAAAAACTATGCAAATTCTGCTACCAAGATTAACTAGCAATCCCCATATTACTAACCCTGGATAGTGGCCTTTTAACTCTGTATCCCTGATGACAGATAATTGCTGATATGGTGATGATGTTAATCTTATTTAGTAAGGATCCCACTCCCTCAAGACCTATTGAGGTAGGGGTATGAACACCCATACCTTGTATATCCATTTAACCTATAACTTGGATTCGGTCTGTATTTCTTGTCAAACCCTCAGTGCTTAGGAAAACAAACAGTGGGGGCCAGTCAAAGTTCTGGAAACTTTGACAGAAGTTTTCCCTGACTGGGCTCCATCCTGATGATGTCACCCATATGTGAGGACTACCATCCTGCTTGTCCTGTGAGAAAAAATAAAACGAGGGATGTTCAGTTTACACATTGTAGCAGTTAAAGCCTGGGTTTGGTGTGCAACTGCCTCAGAGAGAGACGGGAAACTTTTAACAATTCGTTAAAGTGTTGCAATGCCGCTCGGGGGACCAGGGAACTTACTAGAAACATCAGTTTTAATCTGGAGGCTCAGAGATGGGAGGAAACCTTTTTTTTTTTTTTCACCTGCTTGTTGCTTAGTTAGAAATCCTTCGGTTAGTGAACTCTCCAGAACCTACAACTTTATGTGTGCGTTGTGTTACAGAATATTTCTTTTTTATTTTGTAACACTTGAGCTGAAAGTGGAAATGCTTTAAGTTAAGCAAGAGCCAGTTCTTTTCTGCTGCAAAAAGAAAGCCAAAATTAAGTAAGCAGGTGAGCATGGATGTGGTTGGACTTCCTGGCCTTCGGCATCTGGCACAAGCATTACACTGATACTAGGGATATGTTCTCTTTTTAAAACGACTGGGAACGAACATTTTCACACAACAGAAATGAAACCGAAAAGAAAAAAAAGAGAAAATACAAGAGAAAATGAAATGAAAACCGAAACGACGTTGATTTTTTTTTCCCATGCACACTCCTAACTGGTCTACATAAAGCATAAACACAGCGCAAATGAATAAAATGGAGAATCAAGCAAAGAGACTGGGGGCACTGAAAGAGGCACCAATGTCCATTCCAGAAAAGCACCTGAAGGTAGGATAATTAAGATACACAAAAAGGTGGAAGGTGGCCACGCAGGCAGTTTTACTCTACACAGTTGATCAGTTTCTGTTCTATTTATTTTGCGGCAATGTCAAGTGTGTGTGGGGGGGAGGGGGTCTAATGAAAACAACTTTTTGATTTGACTTTTAAAATTAGATGGAACGTTTCCCTTCTCAAAAATACTGTGATTCAGTAATATTTAAAAAAAAGGGCCCTTAATTCTGTCAATGCCAGAGATGGGCGGTGAATAACCCTGCGTGGAAGTAAAGAACCACATTTCCTGACACAATATATCACCAACTCTCTTTGAGTTGACCCAAATAGCATTTTTTGCTGGTCAGGAAAACCACCACTAAGCCCATATTTGCTGGTATTAAGTGCAACTCCAGAATTTTTCAGAGTTGACACCCACACGCATAAAAGCCAAGTGTGAATGGACACAGACAACTGGTATAATGCTGAATGATTCCGGTCATCTGACTACTCTGCAAATTTTATTTCAAGATAATTACAGTGTGATGCAATCACCACAACCATACATATATGTAGGAGCCATTTCTATGCATAAAACACAGTTTTGTGCCTGTAAATAGCTCTCATAGAATACCTCGGGGCTCAGAGTGCATATAGCAGCTCTTCTAATGTTGCATACATGGAAATGACAGTAGAAAAGGACCAGATGTCCCATCCAGTCTGCCCAGCAAGCTTCTTATGGTAGTATCTGTCACTCCATGCAGTTACTCCCAAGCCTTGTGATAAGGGTAGTAATATTTACAATCAAAATCAAGCAACTGTTGAACCCATAACAAATTACTGCAAGCAAAATTTTTTCTGAAGGAGGAGCCTTCTTTATAAATCAGACAATGCTGTTTGACATTCTTTGTTTTGGACTTGGCTACAGAATTAAATACTAGGGGATGCCACAAATATTCTTAAAAGCATAGCAATTTTAACACAAAAAGTTTTACAAAAATATAATATTGCATACAAACAACTCCAAGAGCATTAAACTTATATTTAAAAACACCTACATCCCATCTAGGACCCTAGTTTCAACAACCATTTGCTGGCAATGCCGTTGGAGGCAATGCCAGACTTAGTGAAAGCAGGTGCATTACTAAATTCAATCAGATGAGTTGTTTTTCATGAGAAATTTTTTTTAACAACATGAGCAAAATTGCCTTCAAAGACGGGATTTCATTGGACAAATTGTTTCTATGACAAACTAACAATGTGAGCAAAATTGCCTTTAAAGACTGGAAATTTAAAAAGTGATTCATGATAGATATGTATGAAGACGTGGTCCCTTTAAGAGGCGGTGGACATACTTACCTGTATGGGATGTGAAAGTGATGTTGGTCTCTATAGGTTGAGTACACATGATAGTGATCTATATAGAGGTTTTACATCAAATCTAACTCTCTATGTAGAGCGGAAGAATATTATCTAATAAATAGCTATCTAGCATGAAGCAGAAAATTGGCATCTAAGGAACATTTGGATCTGAACATATAATAGATTGTATAGGTTAGAGCAATATGTTGGATACCTTTTGGATAACTAGTTTTTAAGGGTTGTGTCATCCCCTGTAGAAAACGGCATATGGTCGCCAAAACTAGAGTCCTAGTTGGGATGTGGGTGTTTATAAATATATGTTTAATGCTCTTGGATTTGTTTGTATGCAAAATTATATTTTTGTAAACATTTTTTATTAAATAAAATGTATATGCTTTTAAGAATATTTGTGGCATCCTCTAGTATTCAATGTAAATTACAATGATGCCAATGTTTTTGGTACTTTCAACATTATAGTACCACTTGGATATAGATGCCATCTTGTGCTTTTTCCCTTACATCTGCGTCTGACTGTAAAAGTTAGGGACCAAGTTGATGTCATTTGTATCCAGTTCCCTTTTCCCCACCCCAAAGTGAGGAGTGATGTTGCAGTGATGTCAAAAGCATCAAGGCTATTGATTGAGGGTAGTAATCCCTAGTAGTTAATGTAAATCAGTTATTTACTGTCTCATAATAGAAGGACCAGGGGGCACTCCATGAAGTTAGCAAGTAGCTCATTTAAAACAAAAAAAAAAATCTTTTTCACTTAGCGCTTAGTTAAGCACTGAAATTCATTGCCAGAAGATGGGGTTACAGCAGTTAGTGTAACTGGTTTTAAAAAAGGTTTTAAAAAAGGATATTGTTTTATTGCATCACCCACCTGAGTTCTTTGTAAACCGGCATGATGTGCTGCACGAATGTCGGTAAATAAAAGTTAATAAATAAATAAATAAATAAATAAGTTCCTAGAGGAAAAAATCCATAAACTGTTATTAAGGTAATTAATAAGCAATACAGTAGTAGCTTGTGATTTATCTAATGTTTGGGTACTTGCCAGGTTCTTATGGCCTGGATTGGCCACTGTAGGAAACAGGATGCTGGGCTTGATGGACCCTTGGTCTGACCCAGTATGGCATATCTTATGTTCTTATCCCCATGCCTTCTGTTAAGGGTAGTTTCCTCATGTTGGTTCTGAGTCATCCCCCCTGGAGTTCCATTTCCTGAACCCCTAGTTCTACGGTTTCAGACGGAAAATGTTTGACGTTTGTGCATCATTAAAACCTTTCAGGTATCCGAAGGTTCGTATCATTCTCCCCTGCATCTCCTCTCTTCCAGGGTGTACATATTCAGAGCCTTCAGCCTCTCGTCTTCAGACTCCACACCATTTTGGTCACCCTTTTCTGGACGCCTCCATCCTGTCTCTATCCTTTTTGAGATACAGCTTCCAGAACTTAACACAGTACTCCAGGTGAGGCCTCACCAAGGACCTGTAGCAGGGCATTATCGCCTCCTTTTTCTTACAGGTTATTCCTCTCTCTATGCAGCCCAGCATTCTTCTGGCTTTAGCTATTGTCTTGTCATATTGCTTTGCCATCTTCAGAACACCAGATAGCAGAGTTGTTTACCTGTAACAGGTGTTTTCCTAGGACAGCAGGATGTTAGTCCTCACAAATGGGTGACATCATCAGATGGAGTCCGGCACAGAAAACGTTTGTCAAAGTTTCTAGAACTTTGACTAGCACACTGAGCATGCCCAGCATGCCACTATCCGTGCGTCTACGCGGGGTCCCTCTTCAGTCTCGTAACATAGAATTCACGAGCGAAAAGTAGAATAACAAATCGCAGGAGAACCCAACTCTGCAGGGTGGCGGGTGGGTTTCCTGGGGACTAACATCCTGCTGTCCTAGGAGAACACTTGTTACAGGTAAACAACTCTGCAAGCAGGATGATAGTCCTCACAGATGGGTGAATACCAAGTTACAGGCTGCTCCTGGGAATGACCTGACCAACAGACACCGAACCAGGTGCCAACAGGCACAAAACTAACTGCAGTGCTGATGGTAACATACGAGACAGCCTGAACCCGCACAATGGGCCCTAGGTAGGGAGAGTTAAGTTTAAGTCTGGAAGGAGTTGCGAAGGACAGATTGGCCGAAGCTACTGTCATGTTGACCCATCCTTGTCCAAGCAGTAATGTGTAGGGAACTCCATGTTGCGGCCTTGCAGATTTCGGTAATGGGGAGCGCCCGCAAGTGGGCAACTGATGCCGCCATGGCTCTCACAGAGTAAGCGCTCATGCAGCCACCAACCTGAAGGCCTGCCTGGGCATAGCAGAAGGAGATACAATCCTCCAGCTAGTTGGACAGAGTTTGCTCGCCCACCACGATGCCCAACCTGTTCCTGTCAAAGGATATAAAGAGTTGTGAGGACTGCCTGTGGCCTGCTGTGTGTTTGAGATAGAAAGCTAAAGCCCTTTTGCAGTCCAAAGTATGCAGAGCCCGTTCGCCCTGGTGAGAATGAGGTCTCGGAAAAAAGATGGGCAGAATGATGGACTGATTAAGATGAAAATCAATCACCACCTTAGGCAGGAACTTAGGGTGCTTATGCAGGACCACCCTATCATGATTTTCTTGATATAACCAAATTTCTTTAAGAATCAAATCCGAATGTCTAGGATAGAGACACTTTGTTAGTGATATTTGCTCAGGAGTGTGATAAATATTGGACTTTAAAACTGTTTCTTTGTTTGAAGGAGACTGCCTTTTTGAGATACAATATCGCCATATTTCCAGATGTGGTTAACGAGACCCAAGCTTGCAGGAGATAGCTTTTGAATAAAAAGTCCAGAGTTTTGGCTTTGGATGCTACAGTTCTTATGAAGTTTCTTTGCAAGTGCTTTATCAAACTGTAGGGAAAGAGTTATCTTTGTTATGATCCCATACAACTAGAAAATTTCCAACAGAATAGGCACTCTCCAGCTGTTGTCACTGCTGTTAAATGATTCTAGGACAAGCCTATATGAGTTAATTGCTGTATTTTCTTAAAGCTTATTTCTTTTTTGTTCTCTCTCCTTTTAATGTGGTTGGAATTGAATTGACTTTGTCATATGGATGTCTTGACTCAAGATTCTTTTTGAAATGTTATTGTGTGCATCTAACAAATAAATAAATAAATAAAAGTGAGTGTGTGTAAATGAACCCTCGATAGTTATGCCCACGATACAGCAGGGATAATTCTGTGCATATACCTGGGCATTTACAGGGAGATTTTCAAGGCAAAACATGAAAACATGGGGTAAAGTCTGCGTATAAAAGTTACATGCACCTCCTCACAAAGGGCCGATTAATTCCTCCACTGCCATATATATATATATATATACATACATTACCTGCATGTATACTGATAAAGGCAGTGAAGGTCCAGATGTTGATTAAAAATTGAAACGTAAATCTGATACATTTTATTTTCTTCTGATGCCGATGGAACATATTAAAGACGGTTTTCCTATCCACTGCTGCCTTAATTTTTTTTTCTATCGCATTAGGAAAAGGTCTGTTTGGCTCCTAGGCTGCAGAGAAAATAGCATTGAAATTTCATTTTTCTCTGCTGATGTAATCAGTCAGGTGGTCTGCTCTATTTCTCTCTCTGTCTGTTTTCTGCAATCATTTTTTATTATTTTAATGCCCTTTTGTTTTTGTTTTGGCCAAGCAGCTTTCCTCCTGGCTCCACTAGGTTTGCAGCTCAAATGGAACCGAATCGTCATGGGTTACGGCGCCATGAGCCTTCATTTGCAACTATCTGCTCTCCCCCTCCCCCACTTTCCCATCACGCACAGTCTTCACAGTGAGAAGAATCCCCGGGACCACAGACCACAGCTCTCTCTGTGTAATTCTAAATCTGACCACTAGGTGTCGCTGTTGTACACTTGCTGGGCTTTCCCTTTCCCTACAGGGGCCCATTGTTATTATTCCTGCCCACGGAGTTCCCCCCATGAGCAGGCCGCTTACCTTGTGCTATCTTCCCGATGCGGCCAGAGGCTGCCAATGTCAAAGCTGCGTTCCGCGGCAGTCAGGGCCTGCCGCTGACGTCTTCTCCCGCAGCCCGGACCGCCGCATTTGGGGCCTACTCTCGCGGCAGGGAGCCACGAACCAACTTGTCTTCCGCGGCATAGGAGCCGCCACCGCTGGGGCCTGCCTAGCAGCCTGGGGCTGCCCTTAACTCTACCTTCGTGGCAGAAGCGCCGTAGTCAGCCTGCCTTCAGCGGCTGGGAGCTGCCAACACCTGCCCCAACCTTGCTAGCAGCCTGGGGCCGCCCCTGAACTCTCCCTTGCAGCAGGGACGCCACCATCAGGCTCTCCCTACTTCTGCCTGCCGTGCCTCCTTACTAGATTTAAAGGGCCCACGGCCAAATATGCCCTGGGTCCCACCTGGTGACGTCATCCTGAGCGTCTTCCTTGTTAGCCCTATAAAAGGGCTTCTCCAGCACTCTTGGTTGGCCTTGCATCGGAGTTCCCTGGTCCTGGAAGTCTCGTCTTCCAGCGCTCCGTCAGATCTTCATTCCTTGTTCCTCATTGAAGCGCCATGTCCTGTCTCGCCTGAGTCTTCGTGGCTTCCTGATGTTCCATGTCTTCATGTTCCAAGGTTCCTAGTCCAGGCTTCCTGATGTTCCATTTCCTGATGTTCCAAGGTTCCGTTCCCCCTTCGCTTGTTCTGAGCTCTCTTGACCCTCCAAGCTCCTTTGGTTCTCCAGATGACATCTTGTTGGGGTAATTCCGTCTTGTCGGTTCCTGTTCTCATCACTGGAGTTTCGTCTCGGCTGGATTCCCTTCCTGTGCTTGTCCCGCTCTCCGCGTGGTCCGTGACCAGCCTCTCCAGGTTGTGTAGGGCGCACAGTGGGACAGGGTGGTCCGTGACCAGCCCTTGGGTCCGCCCGTGTCGGTGGGCTGTGTAGGGCGCCCTGCGAGACAATGTTAATGTCTGAATCTTCCAAGCTCCTCGTCTTGTCCAGAGTCTTCTATGTCACAAGGCCTCCGTTTGCCCTCATCCTCAGTCCGGCCTGCTGCTTCTTGCCGATACTTAGCGGCAGGTCTGAAAGGGCTGGGAACGGTCGGAGGACTGTTCAATATCCAACACTGCGTTGTTGGCTTTCCAGAAGCATGCAAGTCCGGCAGAGGGTCAGACTTTGTCTTCACCCATGCTTGGACATGCCTCGCCTACCTTGGTGCTGCCCTGGAGTCTTCTGGGGTCATGCCGAGTCCCAAGGGCACACAATCCCCTCAAGATGGGACCGCTCTCCTAGCGCTACCAGAACACCCATGAGTGCTGCCTCCACAGTGGGCCCAGGGAGCAGGAGCTGGGTCTGGGATTCAAGCTGCAGTCCTTCCATTTAATACTTTTGAGCAAATGTTTCACCATCGCTTTTGCTTGCACGGTTTCTCTTGTGAAATGTTTTCTCTTCCTTAAGTTTTAGGAAATTAAAACTTTTGGCAGAAGAGTTTCTGCTTCAAAAAGATGCTAACATGTTGATTTGCTGGATTGCTGCACTATTTTGCCTTACTTTCACTCAAAGCTAATATTTTGTCCTAAATCTTTACATCTATGTTGTATAGCGAGTGCTCACACTCCAGAAACTGGCCGGCACATAACTGCATTCAGCGTGTGCCACACGGGCATCGGGAATGAGCCGAGCCTCAGTTTCTGGAGGGAGCCTTAAGACCAGTCCTGGTTTTCTGACATGCTCTCCTTCCTGTTGCATTATGGGATTTGTAGTGTTGATTGTAAACAGAAGGATCAAGTCAAGTTTACCAAACCCAAGTGCACGGAGATGAAAGCTTAAAAACCAGAAATGACCAAGATCTGCCTGTAGAAGCTGGGTCTCATGACATCCCTGAGACAGTGAGTTGCGCTGGTGGTGTCACTTTACGCCCTCCAAGATATTTTGCAAGTTCTGTTGTTTCTTAACCCTTCTCCCAATCCTCGAAGCCCCCTCATTCTAAGGAAGCCCACAAAGCAATACCTCAGAGGCGCAGAGGGAGGTGGGGATTTAGGAGCCCAGTGAAGAGAAAGTTCCTGGTGAAGTGACCATGGACATACAATAACAATAGGAAAAACACAGTGTCCGCCGTCTTCCCGCTCCTTAGAGTCATCATTTCACTCAGGTCAACCCAGAGATGCTGATCCAGGTCTGGCATTGCCAGGTTCGCATCCATGGGATCACTGTGCTGAACTCTCTAAAAAAGGAAGGGAAGCTCTATGGAGGCAAATCCAGGACTGGATCGATGGCTTTGGGTTGACCAGAGGTGGTAATCGTAGCCACGGGGAGGCCTGCTCTGTCTCCATGGCGTCCTCACCACGTCCTGCTGGAGAGGCACCATAGACTTCCATGGAAACACATTATACTTTAGCCTTATTAAAACAGAAAATCTTTTATAAGGTGAGGGTGCCTGCTGGCAGATGGACCTTTCCATTTGTTTTATTTTTATAACTGTTTGTTCATGACGATCCCATTGTACCAAAACATATTTTGCAGCCTGGTGTACAGAAGGCATGCCCTCTTTTGCTGCCATTCCTCCTTAGCAATTCTTTTCAGGAGCTGAGGTTGTAGCACAGAGGTTTTGAATTTATAGTATGGCCTGATCATCCCATCACCAGCTACACTGAATGCAAAGAGCAAATGAGAGACTGCTCCAAAGTCTGACCCTGAGGGATCCCCTGCCTAGAGCTGCTCCCCCCCTCTCTCCAGGCTCATCCCCATTCCATGCGTGCACCTGTCGTTCTGCTTTTCTTAGGGCAGGGGCTCTCTCCCCAGTCTTCAGGACACACCTAGCCAGGATATCTGCAATGAATATGCATGACATAGATTTGCATGTGCTGCCTCTACTGTATGCAGGTCTGCCTCATGTATATTCACTGCAGGGATCGGGAAACTGGACTGGTCAGGTATGTCCCAATGACTGGGGTGGAGAACTATTGTCTTAAGCAAATCAATGGGAAAATCAATGCTGAAAATCCAGGCATGCAATGGGGTGAAATGAGGACTGGACTGGCTTGTTCAGCTGATCTGGGGTGAGGTAGCAAGCCTACCCCCAACCAGTCTCACTCACGGTTCTCCTAAAACTGGATTTTGGCTAAAGAACAGGCCCAAGTTTCACCTATTTCAAACCCATGCACCACGTCGCCTACATCATCCTGAACAGGCTGATTCATTCATTTCCCCACTGCACACACAAAGCTGTGATTCTGATTTCGCTGGGCAAAGTAGGAACTACACCTCCCCGCAGTGGAACAAAACCAGGAATGCATCAGTTTCTCCAGGTTGACCCTAAATGCCTTCTGAACACCAGTCTGAAATATGCTCCTAGGTCACTGGCAGCAGCTGCTTTCTCGGTCTTTAACTGGTTTCACACTTATGTGAGCACAGGGCCAGGACTGGGGAGGGGGGGGGAGGCAAAGGGGGCAGCAGTCCTGGTGTTAAGCCCAAGGGAGCAGGATCAGAAGGGCTGCTTTCACATAGGGGCATAATCTCAAAAGGCTCTGCCCCGATAACTCTGTTCCTGCTCCAGCCCCTCCCCCTCCCATTCCGGGCAGTGTGCAGGAAACAGGACGGAGGGGGTGAGACTGGAGCAAACAGAACACAGTGCTCCCTAATCCAGGCCCATCCCCTCCTGGCCACAGCAGCAGGAACGGCAGGGTGAAGCTGGAGTGGATAGCAGAATAAAGAAAGGCTCAGCTTCTGTCTGTGCATTTCTATTTCTAATTTGAGGTCCTGTATTCTGTATTTAGTGAGGGTCTGTGTTGTGGATGCATGACCCAGGTGAAGCGTTCTGCTAGGTTCTGTACAGGGATCTGTAGCGGCCCAGCTTGTTCTGCTTTCCCACTGGAAGGCGTGTACTGGTGGGATATCTGCGGCGTTGCCTTTTCATGCAGGGCTGCTGCTGCTGTTTGAGTTCTGGGAGTTAATGCTGGGGGTTGCTATGGCGGGCTTGCTATACACTAGAGGTTCTGAGGGACGTTGTGCAGGGTTTGTGTGTTACTTCACAGACTTTGTAGCACTGTTACTGAAGTGACAACATCATTTAGATTTTCTTCCTGTGGCGAGTAGTAAGGAGAAACAATCCAGTTCAACCCAGCCATTTCTGAGATTACCTTTAACCAATGTAGTATGAATTTCTTTTAATTGATAAACGTAGGTATTTCTTGGGATGTTTTCCGCAGTCTGTTTCCAAAAATCACAGATGACACATTCATCTGTCTCTTTGACATAATTTCGCAAACATTTGTATTGTGTGTATGTGTGTGTATGTGTGTGTGTGTGTGTATGTATGTGTGTGTGTGTGTGTATTGTGTGTGTGTATGTGTGTGTGTGTGTATTGTGTGTGTATGTATGTATGTATGTGTGTGTGTATGTGTGTATGTGTATGTGTGTATTGTGTGTATGTGTGTGTATGTGTGTGTGTGTGTCTATGTATGTATGCAGCGTCCTTGCAGCGTCAGCGAGCCCGAGCCAGAAGGGAGGCCTGCGCGGTCGGCGCCTAGACCCGCCGGGGTAAGGCCTTGAATTTCCCTCACCCTCGGCGAGCCCGGACCCAGACCACGCGGCAAGTCCTCGGGAGCACCTCCGACGCCGCTCCTCCTACACGCCGCCCCTCCGCTCGGCCGTCCAGCCCGCCCACAACCCAGGCGGACCAATCGGAAGCCGCGAGAGAGACCTTTAAATTTACAGCTCACCAGGCGCCGCGCGCCTGCGTCGTGCACCGAAGGAGCACAACAAAGGGGCTGGCCCCTTGGTGCGCCCCTTCGTGCAGACCCTGAGAGCCCTTGAGCACACCCTATACTACCTCCATATACCCTAATTGGAAGACGGATGGAGTTCCTCTAAAATCCAACAAGACCTCCGTGCATGCTAGAACCAGGGCTGTAGACATCATCCAAGGCAGCCAGCGACATTCCTCACCAATACCTCTAATGCTCAATCTCAAACAACTAAAGCAGGACCACACATCCAGAGTCAAACGGCTTCACATGTGCCTTCATTAAAACGCCGAATTCTCCTCACTCCAAACGCCAGCAATCACTCTTATACTAACCTGCTCTCCTGGAACCCGACAACCACTCATCAACTCCAGACTCAGACAATCAAACCTCACTAACGACTCCTCACTCGGACAACTCTGCAGGACCCCAACATCCACTCAACAACTCCACTCAGACGAATACAGCATCCTCTATAACAACACCACAATCAAAATGGATCAATCCTCTAAAATGTATCCAACATTCTCAATCCCAATCATACATCACAGTTTCTTACAGAAAAGAAATCTAACTAGACAAGTACACCTTCGCAACCTAAAATCACTCACCCCAATCCTAATAGCTCCGATAACCCAACTACTAGGCCTCACCCTATTCACACTAACGCTATTCAATGCGCAATCTATAACTAAAAAATCACTAATCCTCAATGACTACCTCACCGATGCTAAGCCAGATATTTGCGCAATAACAGAAACCTGGCTGAAACCTACAGATACCGCAATAATAAACCAACTACCGACGCTAACTTACGACATCTTCTCCCTTCCTAGACTGAAAAAGAAGGGAGGGGGAATCCTCCATGCAACAAAAAAAGACCTCAGATTCTCACACCATCCAGTCCACTCCGATACTAAACTTGAAATTGGCTTCTTCACATCACTCCAACTACAAATCCTTCTCATCTATGCCCCACCAGGACTCTTAGAATCTGACGTCTCACCCATCATAGAAATAACCACAACACTCCTCAACCTGGACACACCAGCAATAATATTAGGAGATTTCAATCTACACATGGATAACCCTGATCCCTCCCCCAGCTGCCAAAATCTACTACTAGCATTCTCAGCGATGGGCTTCACCCAAATAGTCAAAAACCCGACACATAAAGCAGGACATACGTTGGACCTGATCTTTATCAACAAAGGCATAAAATCGTCTTCCCCACCAAAAAATATGAAGGTACCCTGGTCGGATCACTCCCTGATTTCTACCTCATTCTCACTGGAAAAATCTATTGCCCCTCATACACCTACTCCCTCCTTTAACTACAGAAAATCTTGCCACCCCGACGACCTCACCAATCAGCTGACCAAACACCTTCCTGCTATAGTTCTCACCGATCCCAATACTGCCTTACAATCCTGGAATACTATCACAGAATCCATAGCCAACAAGCTCTGCCCTCTAACAACAAAAAAATCCCACCCAGACGCCTCCAAAAAACAACCATGGTTCACCGACGATCTCAGAAGGCTAAAACAATATCTAAGACAAAAGGAATCTAACTGGCGGAAAAATCCTAGTGCTAGCACACTCTCAGCCTACAAACTCACGCTACAACAATACAAGGCCTGCACCTCCAAATCAAAAAGAGACTTTTTCGCCTCCAAAATTCACAACTTAGTCTTTGACGCGAAAGCTCTATTCAACTATGTTTCCTCCCTCACTCAAATACCCTCACCAGAATGCCCTAGTAATCAAGCTCAAGCCAAAGCAGATGAACTCGCTCTCTTCTTTCAAAACAAAATCACGAATCTTCTTACTCAACTTCCCTCCAATATCGCCCCCCCAACACCAGCTCTAATGCCTCACATCAAAAACATTCATCTAGAAATGTTTGAACTTACTTCTTCCTCCAAAATCCAAACCATGCTTAGAAGAATGAAACCATCTTCGCACCCGGCAGACCATATACCCACAAAACTTCTCCTCTCAATACCAGACACCATCTCCAAAACATTAGCGGACATCATCAACTGCTCGCTTTCCCAAGGTTCCTTCCCAGAAGACCTCAAACAAGCCTCACTCAAACCACTTTTAAAAAAACCCAACCTGGACCTAAAAGACCCCAACAACTACCGTCCAATAGCTAATCTTCCTATCATAGCTAAGATTATGGAAAGGCTTGTGAACACCCAACTATCGGACTTCATTGAAGACAACAAAATTCTATCCGCCTCACAACATGGATTCCGCAAAAATCGGGGCACTGAATCCCTACTTACCTCCCTTACAGACCTCCTCATCTTAGGTACAGACAACGGACAATCCTTTCTATTGATCCTTCTGGACCTTTCAGCAGCTTTCGATACCGTAAATCACGCTATCCTCATCAACCAGCTAGCTGCGATAGGTATCTCTGGTTTAGCGCTCTTTTGGTTCAAATCGTTTCTAACCAACAGAGGCTACAAGGTAAAAATCCATAATAAAGAATCATCACGCCAAGACTCGACCATCGGAGTCCCACAAGGTTCCTCTTTATCCCCCACACTCTTTAATATCTACCTCCTACCACTCTGCCGACTCCTTACCAACCTCAATTTAATACACTTTCTCTATGCAGACGACATTCAGATCCTGATACCCATCAAAGAATCATACTCAAAAACCCTCGAATACTGGGAATCCTGTCACCAAGAAATCAAAAGCCTCCTCAACAGCCTAAACCTGGTACTAAACTCTGCCAAAACTGAAGTTCTACTCATAACTCCTGACAACAATCTCACAGCCTGTCTCCCAACCAACCTACAAACCACTCATGTGAGAGATCTAGGTGTGCTAATCGACAATAAACTGAACTTCAAAGCCCACATCAATAAAACCACCAAAGATTGCTTCTTTAAACTGCAAGTCTTAAAAAGGATAAGACCACTATTCCATGCCAAAGACTTCAGAACCATCCTCCAAGCCCTCATTTTCTCTAAACTGGACTACTGCAGCTCTACTCTACTTGGCCTCCCCTCCTCATACACAAAACCACTCCAAATGGTTCAAAACGCAGCAGCCCGTCTACTGACTAACACTAGGAGAAGAGACCACATCTCCCCAGTTCTACAAGACCTCCACTGGTTACCAATCCATTTCAGAGTCATTTATAAATCCATCACCTTGATATACAAAATCATTCACCAACATACCATAATCGACCTACAAATTCCGCCCTGTTTACACAAATCCACAAGACCAACCAGGGAAGCCTACAGAGGATGCCTCATTGTTCCACCCACGAAAACCACTAAGCACAGCACCTTAAGAGACTGAGCCCTTTCCACAGCAGGACCACCGTTATGGAACTCCATCCCTCCAGATCTCAGAAACGAACCATGCCTCCTAACCTTTAGGAAAGGCTAAAGACATGGCTTTTCAGGCAAGCCTTCCCGAACTCCACCTAACATGCACCATCAACAATTTCTCTGCTCAGAAGCTGTATATATTGGACTCCATATTTATATTGTACATTTGTATATAATTAACCCCCTCTATCTCTCTTTATTTCTTACAATCCCAGTTCATTAGCCCTTGTTAATTGTAACTGCTTCTTTTCATCACGTTTTATTATGTTTTTTGGTTGTATTCTTCGCACCCCTGTTTTCTGTAAACCGACATGATGTGAACGAGTTCATGAATGCCGGTATAAGAAAACCTTAAATAAATAAATAAATAAATAAATAAATAAATGTGTGTGTATGTGTGTGTGTATATGTGTGTATGTATGTATGTGTGTGTGTGTATGTATATGTGTGTGTATGTATGTATGTGTGTGTGTATGTGTGTGTATGTGTGTAGTGTGTGTGTGTATTGTGTGTGTATGTGTGTATGTGTATGTGCTGCCACTGCACAAAGATCCATCGCACTGCAGCCCAAGGAGCACAGGAAACAGAAAGAAAGGGGGAGGGGAGGGTGCGGCCACTGAGAGGAGGGTGAAGGGGGGGCCTAAGAAAGGACTCCTGCAGGGCGGAAGGATAAATGGAGAGCAGAGAGATAGGGGGCTGCTGTTTCTGGGCAGAGGGTTGTGGGGGAGAGGGGGCCGCTGGAGTTGGGAGAGAGAGGGGAAGGGGGAAAGGGGGGTTGGCTGCTGGACAGGGGGTGAGGAGGAGAGGAGAGGGGGAAGGTAATAGGCAAAGGATGGGAGGTAGAGAGAGGGTGCTGCCAGGCAAGGGGTGGGTGAGAGAGCGCGGATGCTGCTGGACAAGGAATGGAAGGGGAGAAAGAAAGACATGCAGAGCAAGGAGTGGGAGAGAGAGGAGGATACAGGACAAGGAGTAGGGAGAGGGGGGGGAACGCAGGGCATGGAGAGGGAGGGGGAAGGAAAGGAGGATACAGGACAAGGAGTAGGGAGAGAGGGGGGAACGCAGGGCATGGAGGGGGAGGGGGAGGGAAAGGAGGATACAGGGCAAGGAGTAGAGAGAGAGAGGGGGGAACGCAGGGCATGGAGGGGGAGGGGGAGGGGGGAGTAAAGGGCCATGCAGACTAATGAGTGGGTGGGTGGGGGTGAAAGGAGGATACAGGACAAGGAGTAGGGAGAGAGGGGGGAATGCAGGGCATGGAGAGGGAGGATTGCAAGGGAGGGAGTTGGGGTGAGAAAGGGGATGCAGGGAGGAGGGGAGCTTGGCTGCCAGAGGAGAAGGCGCCGTGCAGGAACAGCGGTCCCGGGGGCACTGCTTGAGAGGCGGATGATCCCAAACCTTCTCTGACATTCCCCGCATGGCTTTACAGAACAGGAGACATGCACAGGCAGCGACTTCCTAACCATCTCTCCCGGGGACACAAGCTCACATGCGCTGCTTTTTGGCGCAAGTGGAAGCTTTGCTGGAAAAGTGAGAACAAGGATTTGAAAATGCCATCGATGCAAGGACATTTTCTTCCCCCCAAAAACCAATTTTTCCTCTCAAGATGGCTTCACGTTGGTGCCTCATGGAGGGAGGGTGACTTTCTGACGGCCAGTTTCCAAGGCTTAAATTACTTTTTATCCGCAGCCCACGCAAAGGCAATTTGATACCTTGGGAAACTGCCAAGTTAGGGCGGGAGACCAGAAAAAAGTTAGATGCTCAGTTACAATGCATTTTTCCCATAGACACAGAATGGGAGAAAAGCCTTAGTAAATCAGGTACCTACATTTAGGAAAATGACTCGCAGGCAAACGTTAGGTGGCTAAGTTTTAGGCTCCTACATTGAGAAGAATTTTCAGCTAAAAACTTCCCTAAACTTGAGGCTCCTAATTTAGTAACACTGTGATGTCTGAAACGATCTTTCAGATTGTAGGGCAGGCTACTTCACACATCCTTGGGTTATTTATTTATTTGTTTATTTATTTATTTATTTAAAGTCTCTTCTATACCGATATCCGTTCGCACATCGCATCGGTTCACAAAAAACAAGAACTTTTGGGCGGAGGCCTTACATATAACATGAAAAATACAATTAACTTTTGGGCGGAGCCCTTACATATAACCGAATAAATACACTAAACAGAGGGAGTGTATAATACTGATTAGGCAACGCAATATCAATAAATCAATAAATGGATACAACAAAAACTATAAACATAACTATAAATATGAATTGCAATGTACAAGGTACATTGCAATTCATATTTATCTGGGCAACAGGATACCTGCTTTCGTTTGCAGAGTATCAGAGTATTATCTCAGCACCGTCTATATCTCTTCTCTTTACACAGTCACAGGCGCTGCACGCCTGCCCTGCGTGGAAGTTTCTAGAGCTCCTTTCTGTACCCTGTCTTGCTGTGGATGGCATGGATCCAGAGTCCGCAGGAGGAGCATGCTCCTATTGGGAACAGCGGATCATCAATCGCCCAGGGCACAAAGAAATTGTTCCAGGCAGATGTGTTAGATTAATGAGGGTCATTAGAAGTGATGTCATATTTTCATTGCATGGGAAGATTAATGACCCATCTTCACTTAATAAGAACTGGATGTCAGCGCTGCAGCGGAGGTCATGAAAATTAAGCAACTTAGGAGCCAGGAAACTGTCAGGGAAGAGAGGGAATCGCTGTTCAGTTTGGTATACACGCATTCATGAAAGGAATGGATGCTGCTCTCAGGGAATTGACACACGGAGAGAGAGCCTGAAGGCTCAGGAGACTGGTCTTGCTTCTCTAGGACAACCTGTGCCGGTAGATCAGATACCAATGGACTTGTCTCTGGGTCACCACAGTACCATGCACCATGTGTCTGGAAGCTGCAGGTTTCTACGGTCAGACACAAGCAGCTGCAGTGATTCGCAGTGGAACTGTTCTCAGCTGATTGTGGTTTGCCTGGAGTGGCTGCAAACATTTCTTTGAATGGTCCTAAAAAACAACCATCTGATGGATACTACGTGTTACTCTTCTTTGTAGTTTTAGTAGCCAAGACAAAAGCTGGGCATGAAAAATGCACTACCCTTTCCCCTTTAGAGATGGTTCCTGAAGAAAGAGCTGAAGTATTTTATTGGGGGAAGTGTATATGGATGCATGCACTTTCACTGCCCCTGATCTCCTGGTACACAATTATTGTCCCTCATCTCTTGGTACACCATCAGTATCCCCTATCACCCGATAAACCATCAGTGTCCTCTAATCTCTTGGTACACTGTCACTGCTCTTGATCTTTGTTACACCGTCAGCATCCCCGATCACTTGATAAACCATCAGTGAATTACCATGAGGACTGCCCCTTGCCTCCCTCATATACTCCAATGTATATTATACTCTTTCTTCGTACCCCTTCTTATTTCCTACTCCAAGTTAACACATCCTTGTTATAATGTAACTTTATACTCCTTCAAACTGTCTCTATTTTTTTGGTTGGTTATAGTTTCTACTTGTTCAATGTAAACCGAGTTGATTTGATTTGTATCAAGAAAGTCGGTATATAAAAGCCTTTAAATAATAATAATAATAATAATCTCTTGGGACACTGTCATTGCCTCTGATCTTTGGTACATTATCATTAACCTTTGATCTCTTGGTACAATGTCACTGCCACTGTTCTCTCTAAGCTGTGATCCCTACACACATGGCAAATCACGGTGTGCACAAGAAATACTGATATTCTTTGAATTATACTGGCTCGTAGCGCACAAATTTAAACTCAGCTTATAAAAAGTTGCACAAAAGAACGTTTTTGCACAAGTAGTCTTTCAAAAATTAGAGAGAACTTTAGTCACTGCCCCAATGTTTGTTACACCATCAATATTCCTGAGCACCTTTTGTACCATCACTATCATCTAATCTCTTAGCATAATGTCACCGCCCCTGATCTTTGGTACATCATCAGTATCCCCGTCACTTGATACAGTGTCGCTGACTCCCGATCTCTTGGTACACCGTCATGATCCTCTAGGTACAATATCACTGCCCCTGATCTTCGGTACACCATCAGTATCCCCGATCACTTGATACAATGTCACTATCTCCCAATCTCTTGGTACACAGTCATGATCCTCTTGTTGCGCCAGAGGTGGACCCTTGGGCTGAGATGGGGTTGACGCAACCCTTAGGTAGGGACCTATGGGTCCCCACCATCGGCAGGCGGAGTGGGCTGATGAATGGAGGCCAGCTGGCGCTTCACCAATACCAGGCCTTGTTCCCCGCGGGTTGAGCCTTTGGGTGCCAGCTGGACCTAGGTGGGCCTCCGTATGTTGTTGTCGATGAAGAGATAGAGGTCAGATCAGAAACAGAAGGAAAGAGATGGTACAGTCTCGTACTGGACAAGGTTGTGTACCGGAGACCCAGGCACCAAAGGAACAAAGGCAAGCAGGGGTCGCCCGAGCAAAAGCAGGCCGAAGCCTGAATAGGCCAAGTCCAGGACGTAGGCTGAAGAGGCATCGTGGAACAAGCTGGAGTCAGGGCTGGCGGCAATCTGGAAGCAGTGGCAAGCAAAACTGAGGTCTGAACACGGAGATAGTCAAACAACATAGTCAGGCAATGCAGAGGTCTGGGTCTGGAGAGAGGCAACAACGTAGTCAGGCAATGCAGAGGTCTGGGTCTGGAGAGAGGCAACGAAATAGTCAGGCAATGTGGAGGTCTTGGTCTGGAGAGAGGCAACAACGTAGTCAGGTAATGCAGAGGTCTGGGCTTGGAGAGAGTCAAAGGCGTGGTCATGCAAAGCAGAGGCTGGATTGGAGAGAGTCAACAGGATGGTCAGGCAAAGCAGAGGTCCGGGCTTGGAGAGAGTCAACGGCGTGGTCAGGCAATGCAGAGTCAAAGTCCGTGTAGGCAATCCAAGGAAAGGTGAAGAGCAGGAACGTAGGAGCAAAGGAATCAGGAACCAGGATAAGCGAGAAACAGGAACATAGGAGTGAGACAAAACTCTCAGGAGGCAACAGGTACTCGACCAGCGAGGAGACCTGTTGCAAAGGCAAAGCTATGGGGCAGAGCCCGGGCTTAAGTACCGGTGCTCCGCTGACGTCATCATCCGGGGCTGTGGTTTGGTTGCCGCCGCGGGCCCTACTTAAGATTCAGTGATCTGCGCGGCGCCGAGTAGCAGTGTTTCACCATGGGGCATGCGGAGAGGCCAGACATGGAGCAGTGGAAGTGGTAGCTGGACTGAGAACACTAGGGGTTGTAGCTGAGCCGGAGGCACCAGGGGTGGCCCGAGGACCGAGCTGGTGGCCTACTGCCATCAGGGACGAGGAACCAGGTGCTGGAGTTACTGTAGAGAGGTGAGGGGGCTGTGCCGCGCATCTGCTGTGGACGGCATGTGTAACCTCTAGGAACATTGATCTTTGGTACATTGTCATTATCCTTCCGTCTCGTTAAACTATCACTATCTATGATGTTTGGTACAGTATCATTATCGAAAATGAGGAGAGGCACAATCACCACAAAAAGGAAAGCCCAGAAGTGGAAGAACTAATGAAGTAAAAGAAAAGAAAAATAAAGTTTCAAATGAATCAAATAAAAACTAATCTTCCCTGTCAAAAAAGATAGTAATTTATATGAGAAGGAAAACCATTTATAAACCATAAATTAAGCAAGCCTAAACTCAGAGACACAGCAGAAACAGATATCTGCGTAAATAAAATCAAATCAAAGAACCACTTGAAGACAAAAACTGAAGTTCAGACATGGTCACATTTTGTCAAAATGGCTGCTTCAGGGAAATGCTAAAAATTATGAAATTTCACCATGAAAAAGCACACTCAAGATATTTCCTGTTAATCAGATTCCCAATGCTTTAGTTAATCATAATCTTCAGGAGGATAGCAGTGTTAGTCTGGTAAAGCAGAAATGACATGAGACGGGTGGTACCTTAAAGACTCACCAATTTACTGAGGCAAGAGTTTTGAGGAGAGAGTCCGCTTCGTTAGACGCATCAGCTTTCAAGAACAAATCCACTTCATCTATATGATATGATAGAGGTCTTTAAGATCATGAGAGGTCTTGAACGAGTAGATGTGACTCGGTTATTTACACTTTCGAAAAATAGAAGGACTAGGGGGCATTCCATGAAGTTAGCAAGTAGCACATTTAAGAGAAAATTCTTTTTCACTCAACGCACAATAAAGCTCTGGAATTTGTTGCCAGAGGATGTGGTTAGTGCAGTTAGTGTAGCTGGGTTCAAAAAAGGTTTGGGTAAGTTCTTGGAGGAGAAGTCCATTACCTGCTATTAATCAATTATACTTAGGGAATAGCCACTGCTATTAATTGCATCAGTAGCATGGGATCTTCTTAGTGTTTGGGTAATTGCCAGGTTCTTGTGGCCTGGTTTTGGCCTCTGTTGGAAACAGGATGTTGGGCTTGATGGACCCTTGGTCTGACCCAGCATGGCAATTTCTTATGTTCTTATAAGGTGCCACCTGCCTCTTGTCATTTTTGTTAGTGATGATTCTTTTATTGTTCCAAAAATGTTCTGTAAGGTGATAGAAACCATACCTTTGTTTGGCATCCTAACATCTTTGCAGAGGACTTGACATTGAAAAGGAGAACCTTTCATGTACCCCCAGAGCGGACTCAATGATAAATATGGAATGCTGCACCACATCAAGTAGACAAACAAATGCCTGGATTGTGGTCCCAGGACTACAGTCTTCAGAGACTGCCCTATTAGTCTCCTCAACAATGTTTAAATCAAACCAGACGCAGTAATCAAATATACTATACTGCCCAGTGGGACTTTGCACAGCATCCTGTTGAGGAGGGCAGTATATGCTGCTAGGTTCTCTGATGATGATTTAGATATTGTTGAACGGGTGAATAATGGAATCTCTGAAGGTTATTGGCCTGGGACAGCAATCCAGGAATTCGATGTGTTTACATAGTGGGGTGCAGAACTCCATATTTACACGAGTCTGCTCTAGCAGTGCAAAAAAGGTTCTCCATTTGGACATAAGGTGCACTGCAAGGAGGTTAGAAACCACCTCTTTTTGAGGAATCCTATCCCCGATCTCTTGGTACACCGTCATCGTTCTTCAAACTCACAGTAAACTGCCACTTCCCTAGATCTGTTGGGGCACTTTCGCTCCTGCCAATGTCTTGGATAAGCTTGTAGTTCTGATTTCTTTATTAATTTCCCTAAAGTAAATCAGAACTACATATCCATGCATGAAACAGGGTAAAACCAGGACTACATCAGCTTGTTTGGTGAACATGGACTGAGGTGGAAGTCCTGGCCTTAAGTTCTGGGAAAGGTTTCCTGCAAAGAGTCAAAGTAGCCTTCCTTGGACTTCCTGCTTGAATATGTGGATGTAGTCTGTAAAAAGAGCAGTCCTGGCATCTTTGGGGGATAGGCCCAGCTTGGGGCTGGAAGAAGCAGAGGAGTCAGGATTATAGATTTGTTTCTTATCCTGGTTTTTCATTGGGAGTATACCCCTGTAGGAAGCTGCCAAGGAGCCTGAATCCCTGTGGAAGCTACGTATTTTGTGTATTGGACTTAAGTTCCAGCTCAGTCATAAACCAGCTCCTGCTGGCCTACAGCTCCAGAAGTCTTCCTTGGCAACTTCATGGAGCGATTTCCCCTGTTTTTATACTCCCCCCCCCACCCTGAACACTGCAGCAAGTCTGTGGTAAAGGCCCCAAACCACAGCCCCCCCCCCCAGACCCCAGTAAATGCACACAGTAAATCGAGCTGAGAGAGGTCGCTATTAAGTGACGGCTGGGGCGCCCTCTTCCCAAGGGCTGCCAACATTGTTTCATAGTTTACCCAGCCCTGCTTGGCAGGGACACAGAAGCCATGTTCTGAAATCTAACCCAGGTCCCTTCACGCTTGCCGCTGAGACACCAAACCAGCCTGAAAGCACTTGAGATTTTTAACAGCAAAGATAGGAAAGAGGCCACTGAAGAGACATCTGCCACTGAGCGGGCGAGGGAGAGAAGGGCAGTGTGGGCATGAGGGCATGGCAAAATGAAAAGTGAGAGGGGGAACCAAACAGAAAAAAAAAGTCAGGGCAAGTGATAAGAGAATAACAAAATCTGTATCCGCCATGAGCTGTCTAATAAGGTCCCAGAAGCAGGCAGTGATTGATGCTCACTCTTTATCATGTCAAACTTTTACTCCCAAATCATACATTTTCTCATACTCCCAGCTGCTCTCCTGTGGTCCTTAGAACCCCTGGGAGCAGCTGTGGTCTAACGAACTTGGCATATGACTTCACATGGAATGGTATGTGGTTAGCACAGGAAGCGCGTGAGGTCATTTGTGACATCATAGCTAATAAGAACTAGTTGGTGTGGTCAGGGTTGAATTTAGGGTCCAGAATGATTGAGAGAGAGCAAGTTTCCCGCCTCTCCCCTCCCTTCCTCCAAGCTCTTGGGCAAGTGGGGGGGGGGGGGGGTAGGGTCCCCCTGAGATTTAAGGGCGGGGTTGGGGAGCACTGTACCTCCTGGCCTGGTGTTATGTTCACTGCACAGGTTGCTGCAATTCCTGGCCTGCCAGTACTCCCAAAGAAGTGGTGGTAGACATCGGCAGCAAGTATACCACTACAGCACAGGGCCCAGAATAGTCACTCTGATTCATAATCCACCTCCCAAGGAAAAGACCTGGGTGTGGTATTCAGACTCTCACTATCAAGGCCAGTTGCAGAGGAATTGCAGGAAATCACCTTAAAAGAGATTTCAACATAAAGGCTTAGCAGTGGGCCTTGTAATTCACATGCAATGTTTGTTACACACTGCTAGGTCTTAGACAGTAACACAGAAGATGCTGGCAGATAAAGTTCATTTGCCCAGTCTGCCCGATTACCCCTGCCTACACTGCATTAGCTAAGGATATCTCACAGCTGTACAAGTCTGATTGCCTACAGGAACATAAGATCTGCCAGGCTGGGTCAGACCCAGGGTCCATCGAGCCCAGCATGCTGTCTCTGACAGTGGCCAGTCTGGGTCACAGTACCCGTCAGATCCCCAGCAGTTGATCTGTTCCTTGTATCTCACTCCCAGGGATAAGCGCTGGCTTTCACAAGTCTACCTGGCTAATAACTGTTTATGAGATTTTCCTTCTCTCTTTTGAACCCCACTATCTTAGTTGCCTTGACCACGTCCTCCGGCAACAGAATCCATAGCCTGATTGTGCTCTGAATGAAAAAATACTTCTGACCATTTGTTTTAAATCTGCTGGCTTCTAGTTTCAAGGTGTCCCCCCCTAGTCCTGCTTATTGGTTCCACCCCACTTATGATTTTATAAATCTCAATCATTTCCCTTCTCAGTCTTCTCTCTTCCAAGCTAAAGAGCCTTGCCTTGCTTTTCATGTAAATGAATTTTATCTTCTCCCCTATTGGGTCTTCTGTTGCTCTGGACGGATGAACATACAGGTTTCTGTCCCTAAACCGCCCCCCACCCCTAGATCTCCATTTTTACCTTTTCCCTCCCCAACCTGCTCTTAGCAGTGCGCTCCGTATCTCTCCCAAATGTGCCTAAGGTCTGTGGTTTCTACGTCTGCTGGTCAGTTTTTCCCCTCCTTTCCTGCAGCCTCGAATCATGTCCCCGTCTCCATGCTCTTAACCTACTGCTCAGCAGTCAGAGCATACAGCTTTCTTTTAAGTACAGCGAATAATAAAATACCCCAAACCTGCAATAGCATTTTGGGATTCTGGTGGCTCAGATTATATATCACGAGACTCCCTCAGTACTTCATGAGCTTTATAAGACAGAGAGGATGAAGTTTAATGGAATCAGGCTGCGTAAATAGGTATTTGTCTGGTTAGACGGCCCTGCTTGAAAACTCTTCCCCTTGGAGCTTCGTATCATGATCATTTTTTTGCCGCATTAAAAAAGGGGCAATCCTGGGGCTGTGTTTAGATCAGGGGAGTAAAGTACACATACAGAAATAACCCACATAATTGCCTTTTCTTCCTGCCCCCTACCTACAGAAAAAGAAATGAAAAAGTGTTCATTGCCAGAGGATGTGGTTACAGCAGTTAGTGTAACTGGGTTTAAAAAAGGTTTGGATAAGTTCCTAGAGGAAAAATCCATAAACTGCTATTAATTAATTAAGATGTATTTAATATTTGGGTTCTTGCCAGGTTCTTATGGCCTGGATTGGCCACTGTTGGAAACAGGATGCTGGGCTTGATGGACCCTTGGTCTGACCCAGCATGGAAATTTCTTATGTTCTTATGCATGCCCCCAAAAGTGAATTTTCAAATCGATAATACACGGGTACTTATGAGGTCCTTAGGTACAAATGTATCTCTGCAAACTTTGCACCAGGGTGGGCCACTGAAAATCTCCCCCCCTCCCCCCCCCCTGAGATGCTGCATAGCATTCATCAAGGGCAGTGTATGACTCTAATTACTGATTCCAGCAAGGAGAAAGGGACTGGAGGAATAAGGCTCCCAGCCCTCCTGAAAGTGGTCCAGGAAACTGAAAGAGTATCAGGATAACTAGCATAGCAGCGCGCAGAGGGAGCCAAGCCAGTTAATATATTCTCCCTGTGTTTATTAATGTGCCAGCGGCTCCTTCAATCACTGAATAATTTCGGAATGGACAAGCACAAAGGGAGTAATAAATATCTTTCAGCATCTGACTGTGATGTATGAACCTAAATGAAGGTTTCTAATAAACAGCTGTGATGGGACATTCAAAGAGCAACAGAGACTGTAAATTACAGCTCAACGGGGTGTCCGAGAGCTGTGGATTCGGTGACACACAGACTGGAAATCACAGTCCAGCAGGGTGCCTCAGAGCTGTGGATATAATGACCACACAGTCTACAAATCACAGTCCAGCAAGGTGCCCCAGAGCTGTGTGGATTTAATGCCACACAGACTGGAAATCACAGTCCAGCAGGGTGCCTCAGAGCTGTGGATATAATGACCACACAGACTGGCAATCACAGTCCTGCAGGGTACCCCAGAGCTGTGTGGATTTAATGCTACACAGACTGGAAATCACAGTCCAGCAGGGTGCCTCAGAGCTGTGGATATAATGACCACACAGACTGGCAATCACAGTCCAGCAAGGTGCCCCAGAGCTGTGTGGATTTAATGCCACACAGACTGGAAATCACAGTCCAGCAGGGTGCCTCAGAGCTGTGGATATAATGACCACACAGACTGGCAATCACAGTCCTGCAGGGTACCCCAGAGCTGTGGACTCAGTGACACACAGACTGGATATCACAGTCCTGGAGGGGTTCTCCAGAGCTGTGGATTCAGTGACACACAGACTGGATATCACAGTCCTGGAGGGGTTCCCCAGAGCTGTGGATTCAGTGACACACAGTGGATATCACAGTCCTGGAGGGGTTCCCCAGAGCTGTGGATTCAGTGACACACAGACTGGATATCACAGTCCTGCAGGGTGCCCCAGAGCTGTGGATTCAGTGACACACAGACTGGATATCATAGTCCTGGAGGGGTTCCCCAGAGCTGTGGATTCAGTGACACACAGACAGGATATCACAGTCCTGGAGGGGTTCTCCAGAGCTGTGGATTCAGTGACACACAGACTGGATATCACAGTCCTGGAGGGGTTCTCCAGAGCTGTGGATTCAGTGACACACAGACTGGATATCACAGTCCTGGAGGGGTTCTCCAGAGCTGTGGATTCAGTGACACACAGACTGGAAATCACAGTCCTGGAGGGGTTCCCCAGAGCTGTGGATTCAGTGACACACAGACTGGATATCACAGTCCTGGAGAGGTTCCCCAGAGCTGTGGATTCAGTGACACACAGACTGGAAATCACAGTCCTGCAGGGTGCCCCAGAGCTGTAGGTTTAGTGATAAGAGTACAACTCAGAGCACACAGGGTACCAAACCACAAAAATCATCCTCAACTCTGGGGGGTGCTCTGGGACACCCAACTGTTCTATGTGTCATTGAATCTACAGCTGTGGGACTCCCTGCTGGGCTGTGATTCATAGTCTGTGTGTCACTGCAGAATAAACATCCTCCTCACCAGCCTTAACTTAGTACTCAACGCTTCAAAAACGGAACTTCTGCTTAATCCCCCTTGACGACAATGCTCAGGCGGTCAACAACCTCACCTCACATGTAAGAGACCTCGGCATAAGTATAGACAACTGGCTGAACCTAAAAAAATTCGTCAATAATACAACAAAAGAACGTTTTCACAAACTACATATTTTAAAAAAGCTGAAACCTCTCCTTCATTTTCAAGACTTTCGAACAGTTCTCCAAGCAATCTTATTCTCAAAAATAGATTACTGCAACTCCCTGCTAATCGGCCTTCCAGCTATCACCACCAGACCACTAGAAATGTTACAGAACTCCGCTGCCAGGATCTTAACCAATTCCACATCACACCAATCCTTAGGAACCTACATTGGCTCCCCATTAAATCTAGAACTCTGTACAAAGTCCTAACCATGATCCACAAGACCATTCACTCCCAAACCTCGCTCGAATTAAACTGCCCTCTTCATCATCACTCATCATCCAGACCTATCAGAACAAGGTACTTAGGCACCCTTTATGCACCCCCCGCCAAGTCATTGCTCAAGAAACGCGAATTCTCGACAGCCGGTCCCACACACTGGAACGCTCTCCACCAAGGACCTTCGCCTAGAACTCTGTCTGCGGACGTTTAAGAAAAAGCTTAAGGCTTGGCTTTTCACAAAAGCCTTTACTTAAAGCCTTCACAACCCCAATACCTCAGCTTTGATTGCCACCCTCAGTTATTCATTCATTTCTTTATCTTGTGCTGGATTACTCTCGGACCTTTGGTCTCGAGTTAGAACTTCTGTGGCAAACGCCCAGTTGTCTACTTGTCTTCAAGTGAAATCTTATGTTTTGATACAATGCTTGTTCTTATGTTCGATGTAATGCTAACTTTGGTTCTCTACAATCCTTATTATGTACCTTATGTTCGATGTAATTCTAACTTTGGTTCTCTGTAAACCAACGCGATATGTACTATTACATGAACATCGGTATATAAAAGCCGTTAAATAAATAAATAAATAATGGTCTGGCACCCCCTATGCCACAGAGTGTAGAGGAGTTGATGTTATCATGATGTGCTTTAGTAAAAGTGAAGGCACGGCTGCCAGAGTTGTTAGAGGAGGTGAGAAAGGTCATCTTTTGGTCAGAGGGTGCGATATCCATTTCTTTCAGAGACAATGGCAGGGCACAGCCCCTATGGGCTCGTTTTGGAGTAGGTTATAAACCCCCTGACCCTTCTTGGTCTGCTCCAGGGCGAAGGGACAGACAAAGGAGGTGACGGTGATCCTCTCTCAGGGTTACAGGGGTGGTGTGGCAGGAGGGGGGGGGCAGAGGTTTTCTCTCAACGGTCCCAAGAAGCCTGAAGCAAAAAAGACAGACTATTAAGAAGCGTTGGTGAAGAGAAATAAAGGAGAAAAAAAGTGGGGTAGGAAGTAGGAGCTTGTCTGGAGCAGGAAGCCAAACCGTGCCAGAGGGGAACTTGCCCCGGGGCTCAGAGGATGCAATGTGCAGACCCAGAGGGAGACCTTCCTTGAGCGGATCAGGATACACCACAATCTGAGTAAACCGAACTCGAAAATGGACAGAAAGAGGGGGGCCTAAGAATATAAACAGAAATAAATAGTACTCGTAGCACCCAAAGCCAAAGTATTACGGAAGAACAAGGAACTAATAGTATTTTCCTTATTAAGTTACCAGATTTATTTTCAGTGGGACTGGCACTGTTCCTGCTAACCGGCTACAATGTTTTACTCAGACGATTACTCGGTAAACTATTGTCTGGTTGGAGCACAACTCCTGCAGGTAATCCTGGCCCCAGAGTTGCTTCCCTCACCCTGGGAGAGTGCTCCTAATGCGCCCCAAGGCTGGGAAGGTGACCCCCTGATGAAACAGGGGCTACAATTATAGGGGCGGATTTTCAGAGCCCTGCTCGCCTAAATCCGCCCAAATCCGGGCGGATTTAGGCGAGCAGGGCCCTGCGCGCCGGTGAGCCTATTTTACATAGGCTCACCGGCGCGCGCAGAGCCCCGGGACTCGCGTAAGTCCCGGGGTTTTCGGAGGGTGGCGTGTCGGGGGGCGTGTCGGGGTGGGACCGAGCGCAGCGGCGTTTTCGGGGCGTGTCGGCAGCGTTTTGGGGGCGGGTACGGGGGCGTGGCTACGGCCCGGGCGGTCCGGGGGCGTGGCCGCGCCCTCCGTACCTGCCCCCAGGTCGCGTCCTGGCGTGCAAGAGGCCCGCTGGCGCGTGGGGATTTACGCCTCCCAGAGGGAGGCGTAAATCCCCCGACAAAGGTAAGGGGGGGGCTTAGACAGGGCCGGGTGGGTGGGTTAGGTAGGGGAAGGGAGGGGAAGGTGAGGGGAGGGCAAAAGGAAGTTCCCTCCGAGGCCGCTCCGATTTCGGAGCGGCCTCGGAGGGAACGGGGGTAGGCTGCGCGGCTCGGCGCGCGCTGGCTATACAAAATCAATAGCCTTGCGCGCGCCGATCCAGGTTTTTAGCAGATACGCGCGGCTCCGCGCGTATCTGCTAAAATCCAGCTTACTTTTGCTTGCGCCTGATGCGCCAGCAAAAGTAGGCCAATTCGCGCTATTTGAAAATCTACCCCATAATTAGGAAGCGTCCTTGGTGCCTTACCATTGAAATACTTGCGTGAGCAGCTTGTATTGCATAATGGTGTCACCTGCTGAAGTGTTAAGAGCTGACAGAGCTTTGCCCAAGCTTCCACTCTCTTATCGCATAAGAAGTGCACCTGAGAAAACGGTGAATTAATACAAGCTGAAGTCCTTATCCCCAGTTTCTCACAGGTTCTACTGCTGCACACTGTGCTAAGTTCATTCACAGCTGCATTATTACAAACCATTTGAAAACAGGATAACCTTCCTGAGGCAGAGTAATCTCGTTAATAGAGACAGGGGGCTCCATTTTACTGCAGATGAAGATGAATCTTTCCTGCAGAGATGGGAGGATCAGGGGACAGTACGGAGGACATCTCTCGGAGGTCTGCGGGAGTTACATTACACCACAGTTTTATATGGAAAGCTGCGTGGGGTGCACCATTCCCAGCCAGTAAATCAGTGGCGCCAAGCCCTGGAAGCAGGAGTCGTCCTGCCACTTACAGATGTACGAAAATATCTGCGGCGAAAGGCAGGCTCTTATGCCACTTTTGGAAAAGAAAATGCAACAGATGTCCGCCACTGTGGCTTTTTCCCTCTAGAAGTAGATGGGGGAAAATGTTGCTGTGAAGCAGCTAAGACATTCTCCCTTTTTAATTACCTTGACCCATCCCTGCCCCTTTTTTCTGTGTTATTCTTTGTATTTGTGTTCTTCTTAAGTGGAGAGGCTCTACCAAACTGACGGCGACTGTCAATTTGTACGCTTGGTGCAGAAAGTCTCCCGTCAAAGACAGTGAGCCCTCAATTTCAGGAGGGCAGGAATTCTGCGGGACGCTCGCTAATACTGCTTGGGAAATGACAACTTGCATGCCTGCTGTAGATCTCTCCCGAGTCAGCGGAGGAGGGCTGGTCATGCTGCTGGGAGCTCAGCTACGGAAAAGTGTAAATAAAGAGTGATGGAATACTCATTTTTAACCTCACTCCATCTTTTCTGATTTTCTTTCAGTCCTTACCCTTCTTGGCTGGGACTCTTTCCTCAGTTTCTCTGCCCAGCCTATCCTCTTTTGTTTCTTCCTGGCCTCTTTCTATGCAAGCAGCCATTAACAGTCCGATATGCGTGACTTGAGGCAGCAGGACCAGCAAATCTCTTATTGATAACTGTATTAGTTAAAACTGAATAAATCATTACCGCTTTCCCTTTTCACTCTGCTTGTTATTTCATTCCCGAGAAGATACCTCAGTGTTTCAAGTTGTTGAATAATAATGGCGGCCTCTTTAACTTGCAGTTACCCAGGTAAAGAGCGAAACTCACTGTCTGACAAACTGTCCGCTCGCAGCTCAGCTGAAGGCATAGGCAGTCTTGCCCTCTGTGCGTACTTTCAGCTAGACTACAAGGACGCATTCCCAGAGGAGAGAAAGCAACAGGCCTGGATTGTATTATCGTATCTACCTGTGCAATTCTCTATTAGTAGTTAAAGCACACAATAAGCAGGTGAGGAGGCCGCTGTACTGTGTGTCTGGAGACCATTTTCAAAAGGAAAATACATGTGTACAACGTCGTGTCTACGGTCTCTGTACCCAGGTGTGGAGCTTGAGAACTGACCCCTATGAATCTTAAGTAATTTAGGACGCTGCTATGAAGACTGTCATTAGGATCCCAGGCAGGCATCCAATTGACAAATATAAATCATGAATGCAGCACAGATAACGGGAGAGCGGATCTTCATCAGAGTCCTATGCAGGCGTCACTTTTGATACCTGTAAAGCTTGAACGCAGCATGGATGGCTGAAGAGCGGATCTTCATCACAGTCCCATGTAGGTGTCACGTGCATACGTTAAACCTTAAACACAGCACAGACAGCAGAAACATGGGCAAGAGAAACTGACAACTGGAGATCAAATAGGTTCTGGTCTGGAATTCAAAACTTTGTTACCAGTACCCAACTGCCTTCTAATTCTCCTCTTTCATTTCCATATGACCCAGAAAAGAGAGGGACAACAGGAGCATTATTTTCAGCTACTGCACTAAGATACAAATTGTAATTTAAAGTTGGTGCATGAGCTTATACAAATACGGAAACATTATGAGAAGGACAAGGAAAACCCGCAAACCTGGCCATAGTTTCAAAGTGCAGTTCTGGAGATAACAGTTTAAACGCCAGAAGGTCAATATTCAGAAGTAGGCATTTATTTATTTAAAATTATTTATGAATCGTCCTTTCCAGATTTCATAAATTGCTCAAAGCAATTTGCAGAAATAACACATAACGCAATAAACATATAACACTAAAACTGAAAAATAGAACAACACATAAAACAAAATTAAAACATTTGATCCACTTGTATTGTATTCTTATAAACCAATTGTTAACACCTAAATTCAGCCCCATAAATGAGATTTGAATATCCTTTCTTCATTAACCTTCTTTTTACCCCCTTCCGGAATTTCATCAAATCATTATCATTCCCAGTAACTCATTCCAGAGGTTTGGGACCACAGTTTTGCCAGCGTAGGTGTTTAACGCCTTCACAGATGGTAAATTTAATTGCGCTTGAAGATGTGCCCTAGGTGCCACTGAATACGTCCCCTGAGATAAAGAGGACCTACACTCCTCAACCTTAAAGGCCAGAAGTAAACATTTAAATTTACATTGTTGGGCTATCGACAGCCAATGTAACCTTAAAAGGAACGGGCAAGCCAGCGTGTGTGCCGTTACATTCTGAACTACCTGCAGTCTTCTGAGCAATTTTTCAGGTAACCCTAGATAGAGAACACTGCAATAATCAAATTGCGATAACACCAGGGCATAAGCCACCTTTTTTAATGTTCCCATTTCTAGAAAAGGTCTCAGTTGTCTCACCCATTTCAATGTGTAGAATGCTAACTTAGCCACTGAAAGAGTCTCCGTTGTTAATCAGGAGTCCAACTTAACCCCCAGAGCCACCATCAATTTGGTATCTTCAAATGGAAGGGTAGATATTACTTCCCTTTCACCCAACCTTAGCAGTTCGGACTCACTAGGATTTAGAACTAAGCCATTCTTTCTTAGCCACTGCAAGACTGCACATAAACAATTATTTAGTCTTTCTATAGCTTTGTTTTCCTTATCCCCTAAAGGAGCAATATGTTGAAAATTAACAGCGTAGGTAAAGGGCAAAAACCCAAATGACCAAATCAAAATGGCCAGAAAAATATTAAACAACAAGGGAGGTAAGGAGGACCCTTGAGGTACCACTTATTCCAATGCTTTCCAGGAGGAAATAACTCCCTGAAAGGCTACAACCTATCACCTATCCTGCAAAAATGCAGCAACCCACTTTTGCACCCTTCCCCCAAACCCAAATCTGCAACGTCTCATGATCGACAAGGTGAAAGGAGCTTGATAAATCTAAAGTGACTAGAAAAACTGACTAACCTATATCCAATCTTGGTAATATCTCATCGACTAACGAAACCATCACGGTCTCCGTCTTCCATCATCTTCTAAACCTAGCTTGTGCAGGATCTAGTTTATCATATTCTTCTACAAAATCCATAATTTGTCTGGTTAGCACTTTTTCCAATACTTTCATGACCCATGGTAAGTTTGATACAGGGTGATAATTGCTGCAAACTGTTGGATCTAATTAATTATTTTTTTTGAATAAGGTAATCATTGCTTTTTTCAATATTGGTGGAACTATTCCCTCTTCCAAAAAGGCATTCACTATTTTTATGTTTCATCTTTTTTATTCAATGTAATAACCGGTAACTCAGACAAACATCTCCTCCAGGTTCTGCGTTTCTTAAGTACCTTGAAGGCAAATAACATAGAAACATAGAAATGGTGGCAGTCTGCCTAGCAAGCTTATGGTAGTATCTGCCATGCCGTATAGATCAACCTCATACTTATCAGTTTCCCAGACTGTAAAAGTCATTGCCCTTTTTGGTTGCTGTCTGAATCCAATTCCCCATTATCGCTTGTCGTTAAAGCAGAGAGTAATGATGGAGTTACATCAAAACTATCAGGCTTATTGGTTAAGGGTAGTAACAGCTGCATCGGCAAGTTAGTCCCATGCTTATTTGTTTTCCCAGATCATAAGGTCAGGGTCCTTGTTGGTTGCTATCTCAAACTAATTCCCCTTTTCCCCCTGCTATTGAAGCAGAGAGCAATGATGGAGTTGCATCAACGGTATGAAGGCTTATTGGTTAAGGGTAATAACCGCCACATCAGAAAGTTAATCCCATGCATTCTTTTCTTCATTTCCATCTTCTAGCCTCCAGGGATCCATACGGGTAGATTTTATAAATTTACGCGAGCGCGTACTTTTGTTCGCACACCAGGTGCGAACAAAAGTACGCTGGATTTTATAAGATACGTGCGTAGCCGCGCGTATCTTATAAAATCCGGGGTCAGCGCGTGCTGCCTGTTCCCTCCAAGGCCCATCCGAAATCGGAGCAGCCTCGGAGGGAACTTTCTTTCCACCCCCCGCCTATGCAGCACCCAAATGATGAGTACGCTCCATTTTTACCGGGCCTTCCAGCGCCGATAGCCCGAGGGCAGCAGGCAGACAGCAGGTTCATTTCTAATATTGATTCTGGCAAGCCTACAAGTCTCAGGTTGCTCCTTCAGGAGTGATTTTCTAGACTGTCCAACTTTTCAGATTGATCCAAGACCTGCTTCTCTAAATGGAGAATTTTAGACTGCATGGACAGTGATTCACCCTTCATAACATTCACTCCCCCTCCACTTGGTCAATGCGGGGTCTGAACTCTGTAATGGAGTTTTTAACCTCTAAGACTTGTGCTGAGAGTGTATCAAAGCACTCTTTCAAGTCTACCACTATGGATTCTGTCAATACCACCAGAAGTGAGTCGCTAAATGCGATTGGGGAGGAATTTTCTTTGCCGGCAGCTATTTTGGTTAGAGACAAGACGTGGTAGCTCTCTTTCTTTTTTCTCCAATCTCGTGCACATATCCCACCACAGAAAATTGAAAATATTCCGGCATTCAAGTCATCGGCGAGCTCAATGTTACTTGATATTGGGGGATAACGCCCAGAGCCCTGGAACACACTGCCATCCGGATTTACCACATCACGTGACTCCAATGATCCCATCTTATCTAATATCCAAACTAATTTTCCCCAACAGACTCCCCCAAGAGGCAACCCTCTTAGGCTCGCCTCTTTGTGAGCTGCTAGCAGCGGCTCGAAGAGGTTCTTTTCAAGGCCTGGGAAGATGACGTTTCCAGACGGGCAGGGTCTCTCGTCAGTGCGTCATCACTAGGGGAGAGTATTCTGGGGCACAGTGTCCAACTGAAACAGCCTGCAGCTTAGATGGTAAGTTCAGCTGCCACAGATCTTTCTCCTCCCCTAGCTGAGAACAGTTTGGATCTAGTGTTCGGCTCCCGGTATGTTGCACAAATCAACCAGCGTGGCCATCAGAGTATTGGGGATATGCCGGGAGCAGGACACTAGATCCAAGCTCCTGGCCAAATTTAAAGGTTAGGGCTGGAGGTTCAGGGGGCTGGGGGAGGTAACTAAGTGGCATCATTAAATCCAATTAATTTGTTAATTTGTGGGGGAGTTTTGGAAGGATTATCAGGCCTACAACTTCTTTTGCTTTGCTGGCCGGGAGGGAGAGTTTGGAGATCTTTGTGGTAGGAGTGAGAATCAAAGCATTGGGCCGTGAGGCCCTTATTTGAGATTTTTCTCTTTAAAAACAACAGCTTAAGCGGCATTATTTCTGGACAACCTTGCATCCTAACCATCGATTAGGATTCAGCTGGTAGTAAAGTTATCCAGGTAGGTTTTCCCAGATAATTTTATTCAGGGATATTTAGTGGGATGTGTATCCCACCAACTATCCCAGTTAATTTATCCAGCTAATTTTAGGAGGATAAGTTAGCTGTTAGAGGCTTTTTTGAATATTGGCCTCCCGGAATCTCACAGATGTGCAAAACCTTATACCCAGTTGGCAGGAGGGGGAAAGTAAACCTAAATGGGACACAACTGAATATCCCCTGTACTGATCCAAATTTCAATTCTGGGCAACTATCTCCAGTAGCTGGGGAGCTGTCCCCATGGAGAAGGCTGGGTGACAGATAGTGGAATGAGTAAAGCTGCCCCATTGAGCTTTTTTCCATTTTACGGTATTTGCAAAATGAGCTCTCCTTCCTGTGTCCCTGCCCATCTTCTGCTGCTCTGTCCAGCTACAGTCTCTTTTTTTGACTGGCTGAATCTCGTTTTGTCTTACAGTAATTTAACGTCTTCTCATCCATTCATTTTTGCATGTAGAAGTTTTCTCTTGACTTTACTCTCTTCCCCCTCTGGAACCTTTGGCCTATTTCCATTTCTCTAACAGCCTCAGGAGGTGATTGGTGGGGGTACAGGTCACCGACCGCCAGGACATGTTGCGTTTCCATCTCAGAGTTCTTACCTGAGTTTCCCTTCATGAGGCAGCTCGTGGGGAGGGTCACTGCAGGTCAGCTTGGCTCCTCCATCCAGCAGGTAGACATAAATATGTTCCTATATGTGAAAACAAAAGCACAACATTGTGTTAAAAGTCCTATGTCCTCAACGTTTCGCTACCGTTTGATTGTTTTTCTTGCAATTTCTCAGCTTTGCTATCGTTAATTTAAAGGGCACCACCAGAATTATTTGGATTGCAAAGGGTAGGATGGCACAGCAGAGCTGTGACGTCACAAATAGTGAATAAACACTCCAGAATTCAATTAGAGGGGAAGGTGGTGAAGCTTTACACATCTCATAAAGGTGTCTGAGAGCATTAGAACTGTAAGGTCAGAAGTGTCTGCTACTAAACAACAAACCATGCACTCACTTACTGTGCTGTGCCTTAGAAATTCATCAGTTTGGAAAAGAAACCAAATTATTTCATTTGTACATAAAGATGTCAGCAGACAAAGACCACTTAAACTGTGGTCTTCCCCTTTGTGCCCGTCCCATGGATGCTTGAATTCTGCCACTGTTTGGCTCTTACCAACTCCCTTATACGGCTAAACGTTACAAGCACAAAAAGCAGGCATGTACTGGGCTGATCGGGGGTGGCACGAATTAGCTGTATAATTTCTATGGCCAACTACTGCTGTCCAGAATCCGTGTAAGTTTAGACCTGCTATAGAGCAGGTGGAAACTTAGCCGGGTATACTTACCTATATGCGCATATTCAGCGGAACGGCGAAGCTGCTGAACATATATCGTAACTTAGCCGGCCAGCTTTGAATATCTACTTCAGTATGTCTCTTGCAAACCAGTGTGCTCAAAGTAAAATTTCAAAGTCAAAGGATCAGACTGTGAAACACCCAATCTTCCCGAACTGCACTGAGAGAGAAAACTCTGTTGAGTAGGAAATGCTGAATTTTCTTGGCTATCTGAAGGCAGCAAAGAGACTATATACTCATTTAAGTACTGCTACATCACGGCTATCTGGACCTTCATTTTCAAGTTTTTAGTTTTCCTGGGAATTTCAATTTTATAAAAAAAAAAAAAAATCAGTCGGAAAAATGACTTTTCTTATAATACAAAGGAGAAAAATCAGTGGGAAAAGTCAGAGGCCCAGGAAGCCCAGTTCAAAAGATTTGCTGCATACATCAGCACTGATTCCTTACAACGTTCTGTTTGTCAGAATAATTTTTATCCTCAGGATTATGCTCACACACAGAGCTTTTATCCTCTCAACACACAGCCATTCAAAGTCCTTAAAAGGACACCTTAATTAATGCTCCGCGGGGATAAAAAGACATCACCCGGATGCCCCCGTTTTCATGCCAACTTGTTTTCAGTATGATCGTTAATTAGTCCATTTGCATTTTTAATAGCAGACCAAGGCAGAGAAGCTGCCATGGTGCCTTCTCCATTGGCAAGCAACCATGCATTCACCAGCAATCACTCAACGGCTCTGCTAAGCTGAGGAATTCTGCTCGCTTTATAGCGACTGGGCAATACCTCATTGCATGCCGCATAGCAACACCCACTCGGCACAAAAAGTGAGCCATTTTCCCTACAAGCATGGTTTGTTTTTTTTTCCCAACAAGACCTTTCCTGCTGTAAAATCACAGTGGGTGAAATGTAGCTGGCTGGCTGGACCAACGGACAAGAACCTTTAGAGCCGAGTGAATTATGGGCTGATTTATCTCCTGCTGCCAGGTGCATTCATCGTGTGCTGTCAGAGAGGATGCCAAGGGGCACCTGGCTTGCCAACCCCTGGTTTCTTTCTACGCAGTTTCTCAGAAAGGGGCCAGCTCCTAAACGTTCAGCAACATTTTAATGCAGAACTCTGTTAAATATGTGTCAGCCAGTCATCCTGCTAGGCCACCAATCTCACTTACCTATGCAAGCACATATTAAGTCAACCATAGAGTAGCTGGTTCATAAGAGTACAGTAAACATCATCTAGAGCTGAAGAGAGACGCAGAAGGAATGTGGGAGAATGCCTTGTCACTGAGAAGCAAACCCCTGGAACAGATTTCCAGCAGAGAGTATATACTCCCGGGGGGTAATTCTGCATTACAGCGGAGTGCTGAACTTTCTCACAATTCCCCTCCTGTGCCGAATTTCCATTTTCTAAGCAGAATGTGGAGCAGGCCCTGGCTTGCTGCGAGCAGAGCCCATCCCACTTGTGGAAAAGATGGCGCGGGGCCCGGCGGCCGTGAGTGGGGCTCATCCCGCCCGCGCCGAAGATAATGCGGGCCTCGGCGGCCACGAGCAGAGCCCACCCTGCTGAGGGCGAAGATAGAGGCGGCCCTGATGGCTGCGAGCAGAGCCTCTCCTGCTCACGGCGAATATGGTGCAGGTTCCAGCAGCCGCAAGCGGAACCCATCCCACTCATAGCGAATACGGTGCAGTGAGCAGAGCCCATGCCGCTCGTGGTGAAAATGGTGAAGGTCCCACTTATGGTGAAGATGGAGCAGGCCCCCGGTGTGAGTGAGAGTGTGTAAGACTGTGAGCCTGCGTGTAGGGGTGTGTGTGTCAGAGAGAGAGAGCATGTGTGACGATGTGTGGGTGTGTGTGTCAGAGAGAGGGAGTCTATGTGAGGAGATTCTGAAGGAGTGTGTATGTGTGTGAGAGATTTGGAATGAGTGTGCATGAAAAAGGGATTGTGTAAATGTGAGGGAGTGAGGATGCTTGTTTGTGACAGAGGGAGCCTGTTTGTGTGTGAGAGATGGGGGGGGAGCTAGCCTGAATGTAGGGGTGTGTGTGGGAGAAAGGGAGCCTGTGGGGGTGTGTGCGAGAGAGAGAAAAAGAGAGGGAGCTTGTGTGAGGGTATGTGTGTGCATGAGACAGAGAGAGGAAGCCTGTACGAGGGAATGTGTGTGTGCAGAGGACACAGACGCCTTCAGTTATAGACATTTAATACTCCGCCTTTCACCAATTAATGGTCACAATGTGGATTACAAGCAAAACTAATGAAAACTGCAACTGCATCTTTACAATTCATACGGATTGAAGCCCCAAGAGTGCAGTAATCAGGCACGCTGGCGTCTGTCGGCGCTTGCTGCGAGGAGATAGAAGCAGAATGTATAAAGTGGTGATGGGGCGCCTGGACGAGGGAGAGTGGCATACGAAGGCCCTCGGGGTAGAGTTCTGGTCGCCGAGGAAGAGGTCTCGGTCACGAGGACTGGGTGAAGGCCTGGCTGAATAGCCAGGCCGTGGCTTGTTTTCTGAAGTTGAGGTAGAGTTTGTTTCAAGGTGCAGGACTAGCGGTAGCGCGGGCCGTTGCTGACTGGATGAGTGGCCTAGTGGGGGGTTAGAGCAGCGGGCAAGCTCACTGCCGCTCCTTGGGACCTTGGGCAGGTCACTTTACCCTCTGTTGCCTCAGGTACAAACTTAAATTGTGAACCCTCTGGGGATAGGGAAATACCTACAGCACCTGAATGTAATCTGCTCTGAAGTGCCGAAAAGCAGAATATACAAATAAATAATGCTCTTAGTCTTGTGCGAATGAGTTTAATTAGTCCAGAGCCCTACCAAACATCCCAGAGATCTTACCTGAAAGAAATAAAAGCCCCCCCCCGTAGGGTTGCACTGCAGAGCCCCTTGCTTAAATAGTTTTGTTCAGCAAAATTGGAAGTGCAGCTCCTGCCCAGTCTCCAAGTGAATGCAAAGTCCCACACAGCAGTAGCAATCAGGCAGCGAGGGAAATAAATCCTGGGCCAAAAGGGGGCCGGAAGCAATCCCCCCCCCCCCTCCTCTTTACCTGTGGTCCAGCCCAGTGTCTCTCCCCCTCTGGGCTCAGCCACCCCACCTGCTTACCGGCGGGTTCTTGATCAGGGCAAACCTAGCAAAAGGCTTTCCTTTCCGAGGCCAACTCATTGTGGGTCTGAGGACTTCAAATCCGATGCTAACTACGCCATCTTCTTCTTCCTCTTCCTCCCAGCAGTTCAGCCCTCTCAACTGGCTCCCATCTGGCTTGCTCTTGGCCCAAAAATGTTCCAACAGTGCCTGAAAAAACCCCCCCTCCAGCAGGCACTTGTGCCCTTCACTAACTCTGGGGCAGATGCATTAAGCACACACTTTTACCCTCATCTGAATGCACAATTTTTTTTTGTGCAAATGTTACCCTCAACGCAGCAAGACGTTCTGCGCACAATTTTGGTAACTTTCAAACCGGCGCACATGTGCGCGTCAGCCCATGCCCAGGGACGCGGCTATTTTATAACGAGCGCATATATGCACGCACGTTATACAATACCCTGGCCGGGCGCACACACGAGGACCACATTCTAAGTGGCTGCGCACAGGGGCACGCAAATCCCACTTCTACCATGTAAACTGGGGCATTTTAAAAGAGGTGCGCGCCAATGCTGTTCCCAGTTTTACCAGTGCATCCTGAGCTCACCCAGTTAAGAGATGGGTCCTCAACCCTCCCCCCCCCCCCAGTCTGATAGCCTTCACTCCCCCTCCTGAGCCCCAACCCTTAAAACCCTGCAGATCTGCCTTTTTTTTTTTTTTTTTTTTTAACTCACATGTCATCCATACCAGAAGTAAAGTTATACGACAGGGGAACCTCAGCACCCGCCGGGAAGTGCATGGAAAATACTTCTGCTCCGGAGGAGCAGTAAGAAGTGAAATAAAAAGATTTGGGGTAGCTAGGTAGGGGTTAGGGGTCGGGCTGGAGAGGGGAAAGGGAAGGAAGGTTAGTCAGGGGGTAGATAAGTTCCCTCCCAGTCTGTTCCTTAATTGAAGTGGACTGGAAGGGAACTGGGAAAATGGCTGAGTGCGTTGCCGCTCGTAATTTGAAAATCCCCACCCCCCCCGCACGAGCGAGTTGGGGTCCGCCCACACCTGCGGATGTTAAAATCCAGCGCGTGTGGACATTGGATTTTATAACGTGCGCGCGCCAGCGCACACACGTTATAAAATCAGTGCATCCATGTGCGCGCGCCGGGAACTGCGTGCAAATGGACACGCGTGCGTGGTTTTGAAAATCGACCCCCTTTGTGCATATAAAACGTGTTTTCTGCGCATAAATATACCTTATGTGCACATAAAAATGCTCTCCGAGCTGAAAACAGTTTTGTGCATATAAATCATATTAATCACGAGTTTTGTGTGCATAAATCACAAGTGAGATGCTCTACTCCCCTGAATTTCAAATGTGCATTCAGCCTGTGCTGAGCACACATTTAACTGGCGTGTGTGTGCACCTTTAAATTCCTGATGCATTAGTATACCATTAGCCTACTTCATTGTGTGCCGAACTGAATTTCAGTACAGTGTTAAGCCACACGTTACTGCATCCTCCCCTTTAACTCTCCATGCAGCCAGTGCAACAGAGCCCATTGGCAGGTAAGCTCCTGGGGGAGGGGACTTCGGCGTTCTCTCTTCTTCTGAAGGCTCATCACACAGGAAACTTCAATTAAGCAGAGCACAAATCGTGCTTTTCCTTAGTGGAGGGCAGGTCCCAGATGTTGATGGAAAGCAGGGCTGTAAACTCACATTGTCTTTTGGAAAGGTGAGGCTCCAGCAGTCCACCAGTATCTCCAGCACAGGATTTGCAGGCCTTTCTGAATTTAGCAAGGCAACTGCTCCCATTGATTTATGCAAGTTCTAACATTTTAGGTAAAGCTGTATCTTCTCTGCTTTTTATTCACAATTATTGTAATTTATGTTTATTTTATTAATAGAATTTGATAGCCTGCAATTTGCTATGCTTTCAAAGTGGGTGACAATCCAACAGGGGCGTCATTAAGCTCTGGGCACACAGGGCTTATGAGCCAAGTCTGAGAGTCTGTGCCCGGAGTCTCAGGTGCAGGGGGAAAAAACCCAAACTCACAAACAAACTAGAACGTTTCTCCGATCTACTGCGCACTGACTGCATGCTAGGAAAATCCCCCTCCTGATCCCCAAATCATGGCTTTGTGACCTCAAAACCCCCAACTCCCGTGTGGGGGCGATCGGCCCAACAGGCTTTAGTCACCGCCCTCCGTCGGCAGGAGAAACAGCATGCAACACGACAGTATGGGCCTTCGCGTGTGTTTATGTGTGAGGGCGCGAGAGAGCCTGTGTGTGAGAGAGAAAGAGAGGGTGGGTGTATGAAAGTCTATGTACATGTGTGTGTGTGTGTGTGTGTCAGAAAGAGAGAATAAAGATGGTGCAGCCCCCCTCCTCCAATCCACAATAATCTCAGTGGCTGGAAATTCAAAATCCCAGGCATGGATAATGGAAGATTTTTTTCATCCTTATTTATTGGATATTATTTAATGTGTCTGCATTTTTGAAATATTATATTGGTGTATTTGGAAATTTATGAACATTTTAATGAAATTTTAGTTGTATGTTCTATTCATTTTGAAATGTTTATTATTTTTATTAGTATGGTTTTACTATTATTATTAAGAACATAAGAAGTTGCCATACTGGGTCAGACCAAGGGTCCATCAAGCCCAGCAGGATGCTGGGCTTGACTGTTTCCAACAGTGGCCAATCCAGGCCATAAGAACCTGGCAAGTATCCAAACATTAAGTAGATCTCATGCTACTAATGCCAGCAACAGCAGTGGTGTTTATATTTCTTGATTTTATTGTTTGTTGGACCCTTATTCTGTCTTTGGTAAGCGTCTTGCCTGTGTGAACGAGATGAAGGATCCTGCTGCTATATAGTTTCTACGTAGGGGTCTACAGCAGTCTGTCTTGCTCTGCTTTCAATAGGATTGTTGCTTTTTGAGTTCTGAGAGTTAGTGTTGTTTTGATATGGAAGATTTGTCTCTTGTGGTAAACTGTACACTTGGTAGGTTGTGATTAGCTTTTATTAGATTGATGTAAATATTATTCAAAAATACTGTATGTGAGCTACTGAAACTTAATTATTTTTACATTCCGGTTTCTGGCCCTTCAAAGCAGATTACCCTCAGGTACAATATAGGACCTGTCTTTAGGTGTGAATGTCTCTGATTTGACATCCTATGTAGTTTTAAAAGCTTTTATATACTATTTTTAGGTACAGGTATTTTTAGGCATCCTGGTTTGTCCTGTTTTCCAAATAGGAGATGATTTGGTGTTTTAGAGCCTGATGTAATATTTGCAGTGTTGCCTTTTGAGAGGCAGTGATTGGTTTTGGTACGGGAGGTTTATTCATGGCTTTCTGAGGGCCAAGTCCATACCCAATACATGTTACAATAGGCCTAATGCCATAAGGACTACAAGTGACCTTTGTGCCTTGAGGAGAGAGGGTTGAGACTTCTGGGGGGGAGGGTGTGTGAGAGGAGAGGGCACTGAGGGAGTGAGACCGAATACACAGCCCTGGTGCCCTTGTATCTTCTGGCTAATTATCAATATCTGAGGGTGAGTGGTATTGGTGGGAAGGACCTATGGGCCCGTGTCCCGGATCTTATAAGTACTAGCAATGCCCCTGCAGTCCAATAATAAAACAATCTAATAATATAAATACTCAATTATGAACCCCCATAGTCCATAAACTGAAAGCCACGACATATCCTCAATTAATAATTCCCATACCAGATTCCTGCATCATTATAAAACACCCACCATATGAATCTCTCTCTCCTATCTCCTTTTCTTTAATAATCCTAACTTAGAAAAATGTTTTTTGTAATCTTTGAACCATCTCTTCTTCATCCCCAGGGCTCTGCAGAGATCCAGGTATTGGCCAGACCCGGGGATCCGGGAGGACACATTGGCAGCTCCTTTCAAAAGGAGGCCGCACCTCCTCTGTTCCGCCCGTTTTTGGAGCTAGAAATTAGAGATGGGGGATCCGTTTCCATCCATGGAGGCCTGGATTAGTTTAATCTGAATACGATCCAAGTTCATAGGTTCTTTTATCTAGTGAGGAGGAGGATTGTGTTTGGGCCTGGGAGAATCCCTTAATCCATAAGAACACAAGGCTTGCCATACTGGGTCAGACTAAGGGTCCATCAAGCTCAGTATTTTGTTCCCAGCAGTGGCCAACCCTGGTCACAAGTACCTGGCAGTAGAGAGGTTCCACGCTGCTTATCCCAGGGATTCCTGCAACTCCACCTTGCTAATGGTTAATGGACTTTTCCTCCAGGAACAGGGCCAAACCTTTTTTAAATGCAGCTGCACTAATAGCTTTCACCACTTCCCTGCAATGAATTCCAGAGCTTAATTATTAGAAAAATTGATGTCAAAGCGAAAATCAGTTCATGCAAAATGTCATTTGAATCTCAGAAAAGCTGGTCGAAAAAAAGAATGTCTTCACCCTGGCCTTGAAGGATTTTGTGCATTCCAATCACGATGGACTTAATGAGACTTGAATAATTAGACTAAGCACACTGGTGCACTCTGCTACCCGCAGGGAAGTGGAGGAGGTGCTAATGGCATTTAAAATGAAGCATGAAGGCAGGGGTACACTCAGTACCAGGGCTTAGTCCAAATCCTGGCATGGATTCTCCATAACGTGGTGGTGGGGGGAGAAGGAAGGATAGACCTCCAGATCCCAAGGCGTAGTTGTAAGTCTTTATGTCTATGGACGTTAGCTCAAACTGTGTCTCTGTAACTTCCCAGTGTCAAGAAACAGGCCGGACACATATGTGGTGTTCTTAAAATTAAAGGTTTACTGTTTAGCTTGCTCAATGGAAATTGATTGGCACAAATTACATTTTCTTCTTGTCACATCCATGACCACAGCAATAAACAGAATCCAAACTGATTTGTGTCTGTGGTCCATTAGTTTTTTCCTAGAAGTCCCTTTTCTTCACATAGCAACGTAGAAAGTACCGGGTCTGGGTCTTGGTAAGAGAGTACTGTGGTCTGGGCTAAACATAAGAAAATAAGATTTATTTTATTTTATTTATTTAGGTTTTTTATATACCGGCATTCGAGACAGCAGTCACATCATGCTGGTTCACATAAAACAGGAGTGCATAATAAACTTAAACTAGAACTATGGTGCGGAAAAGGCAGTTACATGTAACAGGGTGGCTAGAACTGGGAGAAGAGGGAAGAGAAAGGACAGGTTAATAATGGTTAACGATAGTTACAAGTAGTTAACAATGGGGTAGTTGATGATGTGTGTTGATGTTGAGGTGTTAAATCAATTGGAGTCCGGAAATGCTTGTTTGAACAGCCAAGTCTTGAGTCTTTTCTTGAAGGTTGAGAGGCAGGGTTCCAGTCTAAGATCTGGGGGGATGGAGTTCCATAGGGGTGGACCGGCTGTAGAGAAGGCCCGATCCCTTAGCGTGATGTGTCTGGTGGTTTTGGAAGGCAGTACCTGTAGTGATCCTTTGTATGCATCTCTTGTCGGTCTTGAAGAGTTATGTAATCGGAGAGGGATATGCAGGTCAATTGGAGCCAGTTGATGGATGTTTTTGTATATGGTAAGAATGGCCTTGTAGATTATTTGCCATACTGGGTCAGACCAAGAGTCCATCAAGCCCAGCATCCTGTTTCCAACAGTGGCCAATCCAAGTCACAAGTACCTGGCAGGATCCCAAGGGGGTAGACAGATTCCAGACTGTTTAGCCCAGGGATGAGAAGAGGATTTCTGCAACTCCACCTTTATAATGGTTTATGGACTTTTCCTCCAGGAACTCATCCAAACCTTTTTTAAATCTACCTGCACTAATATCTTTCACCACATCCTCTGGCAATGAATTCCAGAGCTTAATTGTGCATTGAGTAAAAAAATATTTGCTCCTATTAGTTTTAAATATATTACCCAGTAACTTCATTGTGTGTCTCCTGGTCTTTGCACTTTTTGAAAGAGTAAAGAATTGATTCACATTTACTCATTATTTTATAGACCTCTATCCTATCTCCCCTCAGCCGTCTCTTCTCCAAACCTTTTTATCCTTTCTTCAGAAGGAAATTGTTCCATCCCTTTTATCATTCTGGTTGCCCTTCTCTGTACCTTTTCTAATTCTGCTACCCTTTTTTTGAGAAGCAGTGACCAGAACTGCACACAATACTCAAGGTGTGATTTGTTTGGGTACTGGATCTTGGGGGAGGGCTCACAGATCACGACCTTCGGATCTCTTTTTGTACAATGGACCTTCTCCCTTTCAGCTATAAATTACAGTAACCCCCTTCCAGTCTGTATTGTCCTAGGCTGCGGTCGGCTCAGTAAGTGATGCTCACGGTAACACCATTTATGGAAAGCCTCATTAATACGCCACCAGGAAGAATGGAGTGGCAGGTCCCTCTAAGGAGACTGACAGGGCTAGAACGCTGCTCTAGAACCAGAGACTGCTGACTCATGCCACCCATTTTCCTGCCGCCAAGACACACACCATCCGCAGCAGTGGGAGTCTGGGGCGCTCACACTGGAAAGAACTGCCATTTGCATCTAATAATTCAAGTGGGTTACGCTGGCTAAAGCTCTAATGCAGGGGTCCCCAAACTTTTCAAAAACCAATGTTACTGTGGAAAAAATTGCTTAATTACTTCTCAATTAATGTATAGAAATGGCGGCAATGATTGTTTCATACTTAAATAATCTATGGAACCAACCAGGTTACCTTGTGTTTCAGACCACCAGTCACCTTATTTAACCATCGCAGTACCACAAAAACATGGCTACACATTTTTTCAAAGTGCAAAGTTGTTTGCACTTAAAATGAACTGTCAAAAGACTTTATATCAGGGTCACTAATTCACTAGTTCACTGGTCGCCACTCCAGAAAAGGGGGGAGGCAGGGGGCCCAAGGGATGTCTGTAATATTTCTAGATTGCTAGGAGGTTTTCATTTTATTCAATTTGTTTGCACAAAACAAGTTACATTCAGGCTCAGTATTTCCCCTGACCCCAGAGGGATTGCAATTGAAGGGGATCATTTACTAAGCCGCAATATTTTATGGAGGGGAGGCATTCCCGTGGTATCGCCCCCCTCCCATGAAATAATACTGCGGTTAGGCGAGAAAAGCAAGCGCTGGAGCCCCTCTCTTCCCAGTGCTGCCATTGTCTGAAAGGGCACCTGCAGCCCAAGCCTCTTTCTGGCTTTTGCTGCTGCCTTACGATCACCAGATACAATCACCCCCAGATCCCGCTCTTCTTTTCCCTCCAGGACTGTAACTTTCCCTTTGGGTCTCTGCAGCCCAAATGCTTTCTCTTGCATCTGCCTCCTGACATGCAGGGGAGAGAGAGAGGGTGTGACTGTGGCTCCCTCCCTCCTACCCTTGAATTCCCTCCTCACTCACTCATTTCACTCCCCTCCCTTCCTCCACCCCCTCCCTTCCCTCACTCATGTGCCTTCTTGACCATCTGCTGGTGGGGTCTGGCCTCCATGACAGTAGCTCTCCGTTAGCGTGGGTTTCGCCAGCCTTTTTGTTGTGTCGCTGCCACCAGGCTTCCACTTCAGCTAACAAGGGCTGAGAAACTCCACCGATTTTTCCGTTGCCTCTACCATACAAGGATGTTCACTTGGAAGCAGATCCGGCGCTGCTCTCTACATTGGTGGTGGGGTGGAGGGGAATTAGGGCTGGAGGGTACTGGAAGCCAATAGTAACAGGTGGGAGAGAGAAAAAGGGGGGGAAAAAAAAAGGATGAAGTGCGTAGCTTGCTGGGCAGACTGGATGGGCCATTTGGTCTTCTTCTGCCGTCATTTCTATGTTTCTATATTTCTGTATAAGAACATAAGAACATGCCATACTGGGTCAGACCAAGGGTCCATCAAGCCCAGCATCCTGTTTCCAACAGTGGCCAATCCAGGCCATAAGAACCTGACAAGTACCCAAAAACTAAGTCTATCCCATGTTACTGTTGCTAGTAATGGCAGTGGCTATTTTCTAAGTCAACTTAATTAATAGCAGGTAATGGACTTCTCCTCCAAGAACTTATCCAATCCTTTTTTAAACCCAGCTACACTAACTGCACTAACCACATCCTCTGGCAACAAATTCCAGAGTTTAATTGTGCGTTGAGTGAAAAAGAACTTTCTCCGTGCCCCATGCTAACTTCATGGAGTGCCCCCTAGTCCTTCTATTATCCGAAAGAGTAAATAACCGATTCACATCTACCCGTTCTAGACCTCTCATGATTTTAATATCATCTTCTGCTTCCGCTGACAGGGCCTGGGAAACCCCAACATCCTTCCTACTGCTGCTGCAGGTGAATAAGAATTCCTCGGCAGGCAGGATTCAGCCGCAGGGAATAAAGATAGGACGGGCCAAAAAACGAGCTCTATTGGCCAGATCTGTTCCCCAGTTTGGGGACCCCCACATGTGTTATTTGCTAGGTAGAATGCCATCTTCAGTGGGGTAATGCGGACACTGTGTTAGATCACTTCAGACAGGCGTGGAGGAGTAGCTTAGTAGTAATAAGAGCAGCAAATGGAAAATCAGGGAAGCCAGAGTTCAAATCCTGCTTCTCCTACCAACAATTTTGGGCAAGTCACCTCAACCTGCATGGCCTTGGGGATCATTTGCTAAAGGTTTTCTCTCATTCTTTGTCCATGGGAAAAATGCTTCATAAATAGGGCCCTTAGGCTTTAAGCTTTCTGGGACAGCAAAATGCTTACTGTAGCTGCTTTGTGACATGCCTTGAGCTTGGATCTGTAAATGTGCGCAATCAAATCCATTGTGGGTGACACCTATTTATTAGGCTAACTATATTTGTGGCTACCTTTTGAGATTTATTTACATTCCCTCCGATAACTACAAAAACAATTTTCTACTGACCTGAGGAAGGGAACAAAACTCTTGAAAGCCAGTCACAGATACCTTCAGACATTCCCGTGTCCTGCAGCTGCTTCATGCATCCCCAATTCTCCTCAGAATATGCCAAATAAACGTAGTGGTAAATATGAACCAAAAGAGAGAATTACCACCGCATAGTAACTGCAGAAGGGTAACCAAGGGTATCGTGAAGAACATAATGAAGGGCCGGCCAGAACAAGCCGCAGGGCCAGAGCACTTGTAAATAATGCCTGAAAAGCAATATTGACCGCGGTGCCTGGAAATGTGCAAAGTCTATGGATTTCCTCTCATTTAAGCTTATTGCCTGCTCCTCTGCCAGACGAGAGATAGTGGCCATTGCTGAAGTGGGACGTGATCCCCATGATTCATTTGCGCCTGACAGGAGCAAGTTAAGGCTCCTGATAAATTAAGTCGTATGAGCGCCATGCTTCAAGGAAAGAGCTAAAGAGGTGGAACGGCGGCAGGACCCGGGATAAGAAGCGGCGGCAGCTCTTTTCCCAGGTGACATGAAATCCCCTTACCCCTCTCCACCTGAAACACTAGGGCTTTTTTGGGTTCAGTTGGTCCCAGCTGCTCATTTTGGCCATTTTGACCTGGCATTGAAGGCACTTCTTTTATGAATAGGTTTCTGGTCGGGTGCAGTCCCTGCTTGACCTCACTGCTTCTATAAGGGGACAGAGATACCCCTAAGTAACGGGCAGTGCAGCAGCAGATGAGTTTCACATATAGGGGCGTGAACCTAGGTCACAAGACATGGAATTGCATTAAACACCGAATAAAATAAGGTACATGAACCAAGAAAGAGATCTCCAGGGAAGCAGGGAGCCAGACCATTCCATTCTTTGGTTTGGTGCCAGTTCAGCTGGGACTGTTGTTCGGATTCAAGCCAGTAAGGGTTTGGTAACCACTTCAGCCAGGGCTGGGGTGTCCCATCAGGTGAGCTAGGGGGCGCCGAACAGCAGCCATGTGGGGCCGCGAGCGGAGCAGAGACTCAGTGGGCCGCAAGCGGCGCCCATCCTGCTCGCGGCCCAGAGAACCACGCACTCAGCAGGCCACGGGCAGCGTCTCAGTGAATGAGGCAGGAGCTGGGGCTGGGACCGGGACAGGACCGAGGGGGCAGGCACAAAACACAAGGTTTGCCTAGGGCGCCCAATACCTTTGCACTGGCCCTAGGTTAAGCACACATGAACCAACTGGTTCTGTTCTGGATCACATGCGAATATTGAAATTGAAGGCACACGTGGCAGAGCGCACTGTCCCAGCAGCCTGGGCCCCGTCCACCTTAAACACAGGGCATTCTGGATGCAGGGTGCCGTCTCTGAGCAGGAATAAAGCCCGGGCTCAGAGGAGAGCAGGACCAGAACGCAGCTCCATTTAAATACTGCTTGGCTAATGCGTTTTTTGGGAGGAAGCATTGCTGAGGCAAGCTGCTCCTAAGTACCATCTGACTGTATATAATAGAAGTGTGCAAGAGAAAGCTGGAGTCCAGGCTGTAATCTGTCCTCCGGCCAGCCACAGACCGCTCCTGCTCTGCGACAGCACATTATAATTAGCATTTGCCAAGCGGAACAGAGCAAGATAAAAAGTTACAACTACAGTCAGCAGACTTCAGCTCAAACTTCCAAAGTGGAACCCAGTGCGGCACAAGCAGATTTCCCTACTTTACTTTCAAAAACAGGCATATTAATGATGTCCACACCAAAACCTCGCCCCCCTCCCCCCCCCCGAACCCCCTCTTTCTAGTGCAGATAAAAGCATTGCACAAAATCACGTCTGCACGTAATTTTACACGCACACCCCCCACCCCGTCTTTGTGCACAGAATCACCTTTATTTGCCTGGGAATCCTTCTGAAAATCAGACCCTTAATGATATATCTGGAATGCCTATTTTATTCTGAACTGTTGAATCCTCCCAGGTCCTGGCTGGGTGTGCTCGTTCTGGTTCTACAGCCAGCGAGCACACCGCATCAGAATTTCTCTTCATTCAACTTATCCGCGCCAGTAACCAGAAACTTTTTTTTTTGGGGGGGGGGGTTGTTCTGGTTCAGCTATGACAGGAAACTTTCATAAAAATCTTCAGATTCTGATCCAGTTCAGAAAAATAATATTTATTTATTTTATTTTTAACTTTTATATACCGACATTCTTGCATTAAATGCAAATCATGCCGGTTTACAGTGAAACAGAAAAAGCAGGAAAAAATTCCTTAGTCGAATACAATGAAACAGCTTAGTTAACAAAGGAAACATAAAAATAAATTTTTACATATACACAAAGGTTTGCACGAAGGGGTGCATAAAGGGGAGAGCCCTCGGGCTGGTTTTTCATTCAAATTCAGGTTTGGCTCGACTCCCTGCACAGATTATACATTGGGAATCAGTTGGAAACTCAGCAAGCAACAGCTGAAGCTGACCATACAGCAGCATCCATTGAGCGAGAAGTGGAAGTAATAGACAAAGACTTCACGTTTCCACTGTTCAATATCTTTGTGAGCGACATTGCGGAAGGGATAGAAGATAAGGTTTGTCTATTTGCGGATGATACTAAGATCTGCAACAGAGTGGATATGTCTAAAGGAGTAGAGAGAATGAGATGTGATTTAACGAAGCTTGAACGGTGGTCAAAGATATGGCAGCTGGGTTGCAGCTGAGGTGCAGTAATCCAAAAGAGCTGTATGTGATGAGAGGTGAAGGTGTTGTGCATGGAGCAAGAGAGAGACCTTTGGGTGATAATGTCTAGCGAGCTGAAGACGGTGAAGCAATGTGACAAGGCGATAGCTAAAGCCAGAAGAATGCTGGGCTGCATAGAGAGAGGAATAACCAGTAAGAAAAAGGAGGTGATAGTCCCCTTGTACAGGTCCTTGGTGAGGCCTCACCTGGAGTACTGCGTTCAGTTCTAGAGACCATATCTCAAAAGGGACAGAGACAGGATGGAGGTAGTCTAGAAAAGGGCGTCCAAAATGGTGGGGGGTCTCCATCAAATGATTTATGAGGAGAGGCTGAAGGATCTGAATATGTATACCCTGGAGGAGAGGAGGTGCAGGGGAGATATGATACAGTAGGGATGTGCATCCGTTTTCCACGGATTTGTAATCCGCAACTTATTTTTTGCTATCTGTTAAATACGTGGGGAGGCGAAATGCATCGCGACCCCCCACGTATAAAACAGGTATCCGTTTTATTCGGCCTCCTAAATAAACATTTAACCCCCCCCCCCAAGACTTAACAAAACTCCCTGGTGGTCCAGCGGGGAGTCAGGAAGCCATCCCTGCACTCTTTTGCGGTTTCCTCATGGCGCCGATAGCCTGTGTCACAGGGGCTGCCGGTGCCATTGGTCAGCCCCTGTCACATGGTCACCGGCGCCATCTTGTGCTCCTACCATGTGACAGGTAGGTCATGTGGCAGAAGGTCGCTCCGGGACCCTCGTTGGACCCAACCGGAACTTTTGGCCAGCTTGGGGGGGCCTCTTGACCCCCACAAGACTTGCCAAAAGTCCAGCGGGGGTCCGGGAGAGGAGGCGCAGAGGAGCATGTGACGCCGGAGCGGAGGAGCACGTGACGCCGGCGTCAAAAGTTCCGGTTGGGTCCAACGGGGGTCCGGGAGCGGAGGCGCGGAGGAGCAAGTGACGCCGGAGCGGAGGAGCACGTGACGCCAGCGTCACTCCGCTCCGGCGTCACGTGCTCCTCTGCTCCGGCGTCACGTGCTCCTCTGCTCCCAGACCCCCGCTGGACTTTTGGCAAGTCTTGTGGGGGTCAGGAGGCTCCCCAAGCTGGCCAAAAGTTCCGGTTGGGTCCAACGAGGGTCCCAGAGCGACCTCCTGCCACATGACCTAACTGTCACGTGGTAGGAGAACAAGATGGCGCCGGTGACCATGTGACAGGGGCTGACCAATGGCACCGACAGCCCCTGTGACACAGGCTATCGGCGCCATGAGGAAATCGCAAACGAGTGCAGGGATGGCTTCCTGACTCCCCGCTGGACCACCAGGGAGTTTTGGTAAGTCTTGGGGGGGGGGGGGGTTAAGGAGGGTGGGGGGTTTAAATTTTTATTTAGGGAACCGGGAAACGTATTGACGGATCATCAACTTATGGAATTTTCCATACTTCCGCATGAAACGGAATCGGCCATCCACGAATATGTATCCCGAATGCGACGAAAACTTTTGGCCTGCACATCCCTATGATACAGACCTTCAGATACCTGAAACGTTTTAATGATGCACTATTAACAACAAACCTTTTCCGATGGAAAGAAATCAGTAGAACTAGGGGTCACGAAATGAAACTCCAGGGAGGACGACTCGGAACCAATGTCAGGAAATATTTCTTCACAAAGAGGGTGGTGAATGCCTGGAATGTCCTTCCAGAGGAGGTGAAGAAGACAAAAACAGTGAAAGATTTCAAAGGGGCATGAGATAAACACTGTGGATCCCTAAAGGCCAGAGGATGGAAATGAAGAAATAAGTGCATGGGGGTAACTTGCTGGTGTGGCTTAACCAATAAACCTTGATACTGTTGATGCAACTTCATCATTGCTCTCTGCTTCAACGGCAGGGGAAAAGAGGAAAGGGGGAATTAGTTTCGGACAGCAACCAACAAGGGCATTGAATTTTATGGTCTGGGAAAACAAATAAGCATGGGCGTAACTTGCTGATGTGGCTGTTATTACCCTTAACCAATAAGCCTGATACTTTTGATTGAACTCCAACATTGCTCTCTGCTTCAATGACAAGAAATAATTGGGAATTGGACCAACAAGGGCTCTGACTTTGACGGTCTGGGAAACTGATAAGTATGGGGGTGACTTGCATGATGCGGCAGATACTGCCATAAGCTTGCTGAGCAGACTGGATGGACCATTTGGTACCTTTCTGCCGTCATTTCTGTTTCTATGTTTTTATGTGTATGGTCGCAGTGTATTTGGTTATAAGATTTTTAACCCACCTATCGATATTTCCTAAGTGAGGAACAACTGTACATCCAGTTGCACGGTGATGTTCATGCTTGGGTACTGTTCCTCCAAAGAATATCCAAGATTTGGACAGAGTGAAAAAAGGGACTATTAAGTCTAAGCTTGGGGGGGAGGGGGAAGAGATAGGAACACGGGCCTGGTATTTACCTTCTTCAAAAAGAGTTTGATCCAGTAAAGGTAAAGTTGTTGTCATTAGGGTCAAAGTTAAAAGGCACTAGAATATTCAGGCACAAGCATGATTTTCACTTCCTTCCTTGCTGAAAATTCAAAAAATTCTTTTTTTATCTTAACTTTAATTTAAAACATTTCTAGTGAGAGGTTTGTAAAATACCAAGTTCCATATAAAACGCATGGAGCCTACTTCCCAGAACGTGTGTGCACATCCATGTGATTAAGTGGATCCCCCAAGAAATACCCCTGGCCAGAACCCCTTGGACCCTCTGACTGGGGGACACACACACACGGACATGAGATCTCATAAGCCAGAAAGTAGGGAACCCACTTTCCAAAATCCATGCTCCTATAGTACCTGGGTCCAACTCCTGTTGGCCTCCAGACTTCTCTTGAACAGTAGGTATGGATCAGATGCAAACCCCAAAAGTTACTAAGGGGCTTAAGTACTAAAATGCTGTATGTGAAAGATGCCATGCAGCAAAAAGTAGAACTTTGCAGTGGTAGCAGGTTTAGGTCTAAAGTTGAGTGATGGTGGATGGGTCTTGGTAGGATTATAAAAGGGTTACCCACGCGGCACAGGAGAGAGGGAAAAGAAGCTAAGGAGGAGTCTGAGCAGGAGTACAGTCGCTGATGTCATTCTGGGCAGAGTTTCTGCACTCCGCCTGTAAAGACGGCAGGTTCTCCAGGAGTGAAGATTCCTGGGTTTGCTAGAGGAGCAAAAGGGGCTCCCTTCAGTACCAACTGGAGAGCTAGCTTGGGGGGATAAGGACCCTCCCCCTGTTATCCAGGGGATGCCACGGCCTGAGTGTGATAAAGAAAGTCTAAGCCTCGGTGAAGACTTGAGGGGGAAGGATCTTCATTCAGGACTGTACCCGAGTGAAGTGAGAAGCGAGTACCTCCTTGAAAGTCTGTGATTCTGACTAAGAGGCTGTACTTCCTGTGTTTCGGGAACTTTTGGACCGCAGGCTGATTTTCCTGCCTTCTCCTGGACTTTTAACAAATTCTTTTTTTTCTGTTTTGGAACACAAGGTTGAATATGGGGTTTATTTTGCGTGCGAGACTCCCCTTGATTCCATAACAAAGCTATTTCCCCAGTGGAAGGAATCCTGGTTCCGGGGCTGCAGACAGGCATTTCTAAACCCCTGTAGTTGCCAAAGGCAGGACCGGTGCAAGAGCATTTGTTGCGCTAGGAGAACTTCAGTCATGTCCTGTGTCCCCCACCCCCACACACACACACTTTATTACTGGCAACAGTTCCAGCACAGTGCTCCCACCTACCGGTGGTAATGGATCCAGCTTAGCACTCCCTTTGGCTATTTTGGTTCTGGCAGAGACTGCTCTGGGCCTCACACAGTTATTGCACAGAAAAATACCACCAGATTTATGAAACTGCTGTGCCAAATGCCAGAGTTTAGCAAATCCTATGGTAGTTTTCAACACTTTTCTAGTCATAGCAAATCACTATGGTGGCCCCTTTATCTTAGGACTCTGGGAGCACTGGAACTTGCCTGAGCATTCGGATGCTCCTGGGGAAACTTTAATTACAGCTTGGCTTATGAGACGTAATTTATTTATTTAATGAGTTTTATATACCGTCATTCGGAAACGTCAGAATAACGCCATCATAACGGTTTACAAAAAAAGGTTACAGGGATAAGGAGGGTTAAACATGGGATGCAAAGTACAAACTGTTATTAAGCATAGGGGGTAACGTGTAAGGATTTAGTTCCGTTTTTTGTTTCATTTCTTATTTATGAAAACCTAGATGTGATGAATTTCATTTATTTATTCATGAGGTTGGATTGGAGGGCGATGATGTTGTGTTGTTCATTGGGTGAGTTGGTAGGCTTTGTTGAACAAGCACGTTTTTAACTCCTTTTTGAAGGTTTTTAGGTTTTCTTGAGTTCTGAGCTTAGTCGGTAGGGAGTTCCAAAGTTTTGGGCTACCAAGGGATATCGCTCTTTTTTGGGTTCAGGTGAGTTGATTTGAGTGCGTTGGTGGTGTTTTAGGAGTCCCTTATTTGCTGATCTAAGGTTTCCATCCATTTACCTAGTCATTTGCATGCAAAACAGACTGCCGCACTTGCATTGTGCCAGGTTTACAGGCTGGAAAATGCAATTTCTGCATGTTGTTTTCTCTTTTGCCATGCTAATACCGTTTACCAAGTGTTAATGCTTTAGCACAATTTAGTGGATAGGCCTCTTAGTATCATAATTGTATGTGCATTCATCCCCTAAATAATCCTCTCGAGTCTCAAAGACCCTGTGACATATCCTGAAAATTTACCATGGATCAGATATACCCCCAAAATTATTAGGTGGCGTTATGGTACACGTGTATTTGTGGAATACGTAGATCCCCTCCAAAATCTCCTTGTCATGATCTCCTGAAAATGTGGTGTGGATCAAATGTAGAAACAAAAAGTCATCAGGTGGCATAAATGTAAGCATGTAGTTGTGAAATAGGAGGATAGCAAATTATACCTTTGTCATGATCCTTGTAAATTCCCAGGCATGTCCTGAAAATTTGGTATGAATTGAATACAAAATGGAAAACGATATTTGGAAGCAAACTTGTGTTTGTATGTATTCATGGAAAAAACAGATGCCAAAAAAATCTCCCAGTCAGAATCCTGGTGTCCCCGCTAGACATGTCCTGAAACATGGGGGTCTATTTTCAAAGGGGTCTGGATGGCTAAGCTGGCACTTACCAGACAAACCCTGGGGTTTTGAAATTCCCGCCTGTTTTGACTGCCCCCGAGTTTATCTGGCTCTCAGCTAAGATGGATAAGTTGGGAGCAGTCTGGGAAAGAACAAAGTTATTAAGGTATGTTTTTATAGTATGAATGTGAGACTATGGGGAGAATGCATGGGGTACATATGGGGTTTTAGTATTATATTGAGTGAATTCATGGTTACAGGTGTCATGAGGAGCGTAAATATTCTATTTTGTGAATTTTCATGTAGGACCGTGTAAACACATTTTTCTAAACTAAACATAATGTGAAAAGAAAATGTAACGTTGATTTGAATTCATTTATCGTGTTGAAATGAGGATTCCTTTCTGTCTCAATATAGGAAGAACAAAGTTAGTCAGATGACTTAGCCAGGTAACACAGATATCATGACAAGTTAGCTGGCTAACTTTAGGACTGCTTTAGAGCTGTCCTAAAATTATCTACATACATGTTACTCCGATAACTTAAATCTTAACCAATTATATTGAAAATATAGCCAGTTAAGTACAACCCTCCCCGAGTCTCTCACCCTCCCTCAACAATTAATAAAGATGCTGTTGGGTAGAGCGCCTGAAGGCCATCCACCAAGCCCCCCCCCCAAATGTACAGCCTGAGAAACTTCCTCTCCTTTTGGAAAAAGCAGGCAGGCTCCCAACCTACCTCAATCCTCCTCTAAGCCACCCTGCAGCACAGTACATTTGTACTGCTCCCAGCAGCGTGCAGAGAGAGCGAGGGGCACTGGTGCCAGGAAGTAGCCTTTAGAAGTGCCAGGCTCCCTGCGCGGGCAGCAATAGTAGCGCTTTGGCCCTGTCGACCGTGGAGGCAGGTGCAGCACTCAGCAACTCCCATCGGGGAGAGGGGAGGTGCTGGTGCCCCCTACGATCGCATAGGTCCATCCACCCCAAAAAAGGCACAGAAGTCTCAGGATCCAGTCTATTGTCAGCTAAGGGGAGGGAAGGAAGCCCAGGATCCGCACTTTCATTATGTGGCATCCACTATAGCCCGAAGGGGTTCCCCAGATCACAGGGCAGCTTGCTCTCTGGGCTCTGATGAAAGTGCAGAGACAACGCTCAAGAACCATTAGATGCTCCCCCCTTTTTCCTCTCTTGCCATGCGACTGATCCCAATTTCATGCTCAATAAAAGAAAGCACCTTTCATGCAATGAAATACCTCCGAGAAGAGCACATAAAAACAGGGCAAAACATCACTTTCTGATAGCACTTTACAGCTCATACAGGAGCAATCAAGTATGGGCAGCAGCACGACGCTTTTCATGTACTTGGTATTACTGACAACAGATCATCATCTGGGCGCGTTCTACTCCATCTCCGGTTATATGCTGTGCAGACATGCATGGGTGCCGCACGCTTTTCATGTACTTGGTATTACTGACAACAGATCATCATCTGGGAGCGTTCTGCTCCATCTCCGGTTATATGCTGTGCAGACATGCATGGGTGCCGCATGCTTTTCATGTACTTAGTATTACTGACAACAGATCATCACCTGGGAGCGTTCTACTCCATCTCCGGTTATATGCTGTGCAGACATGCATGGGTGCCGCATAGGGATGTGAATCGTTTTTCAACGATTAAAATTATCGTCCGATAATGTTTATATCGTCTTAAAATCGTTATAGAACACGATACAATAGAAATTCTAACGATTTATCGTTAAAAATCGTTAAATCGTGTTAGTGCGCACTAACTCGAGTTAGTGCGCACTAACGGGGAGTTAGTGCGCACTAACTCGATTTAGTGCGCACTAACTCGATTTAGTGCGCACTAACTGAAAATGATACAAATAAACACTTTCCAGGTCACTGAAGGTCAGTTAGGAATGAATATGTGTTCCTATTGGCTGGCTGCCCTCTTATCTATTGATATTACCAAGGTTACCACTGAGGTGATGGTTGGGGGGATGGGAAATGGAACTGGAAACTAACGAACACCAACAGAAAATGAAACAAAGTGTTCACACTTCCCAGGTCAGTAAAGGTCACTTAGGAATGAATATGTATGTATGTATTCCTATTGGCTGGCTGTGCTCTTATCTATTGATGTTACCAATATGGTTGGGGGGATGTGAAATGGAAACAGTTGGAAGCTTGACAAAAAAAGTAATGTAATGATCAGCACTCACGTGACTAGAACTTGTTTGTTTATTATTTTTGTTAGCAGGCACCTGAAATGCTAGTGCATGTTGAATTTGCCAATCACTGTGCATTTTAGAAAGGTGGTCCTGGCTGGAACTGTACACAGTTCAAATATATGTAATTGATTGTTGGTAAGTGTATTTTTTAAGTAGCCACACTGGCACCAGTATGTTTACTTTTCCTCCTACTTAACTCACTAGCTCAGCTTTGTAAGAAGGGCTTCTCTGCTTGTGTGTTGTTTTTGTTTGGTGTGAGGAGAGCAGAAACATCAGATCTTTATTCAATCTACTACAGTCATCTCTTACAGTGCCCTATCCCTATTAATACCAGGAGTGTTGTGATCTTCCTGCACACAGTGCCCTAACCCTGATACCAGTCTGAGACAGCTCCCTCCCTGCATTACTAGGGAGAGGCTGGCTTCACAGACAGGGAGGAGCTGCCTGACCCTCACTCCTGACTTCCCCCATGTCCCAGGTAGGGAATGGTGTGTGGGTGAGGGGGGGGGGGGGGAGGATGGTGAAGTCTGAGACAGCTCCCTCCCTGCATTACTAGTGAGAGGCTGGCTTCACAGACAGGGGGGAGCTGCCTGACCCTCACTCCTGACTTCCCCCATGTCCCAGCTAGTGAATGGTGTGTGGGTGAGGGGGGGGGGAGGATGGTGAAGTCTGAGACAGCTCCCTCCCTGCATTACTAGTGAGAGGCTGGCTTCGCAGACAGGGGGAGCTGCCTGACCCTCACCCCTGACTTCCCCCATGTCCCAGCTAGTGAATGGTGTGTGGGTGAGGGGGGGGGGGAGGATGGTGAAGTCTGAGACAGCTCCCTCCCTGCATTACTAGTGAGAGGCTGGCTTCACAGACAGGGGGGAGCTGCCTGACCCTCACTCCTGACTTCCCCCATGTCCCAGCTAGTGAATGGTGTGTGGGTGAGGGGGGGGGGGGGGAGGATGGTGGAGTCTGAGACAGCTCCCTCCCTGCATTACTAGTGAGAGGCTGGCTTCACAGACAGGGGGGAGCTGCCTGACCCTCACTCCTGACTTCCCCCATGTCCCAGCTAGTGAATGGTGTGTGGGGTGAGGGGGGGGGGGAGGATGGTGAAGTCTGAGACAGCTCCCTCCCTGCATTACTAGTGAGAGGCTGGCTTCACAGACAGGGGGGAGCTGCCTGACCCTCACTCCTGACTTCCCCCATGTCCCAGCTAGTGAATGGTGTGTGGGTGAGGGGGGGGGGGAGGATGGTGAAGTCTGAGACAGCTCCCTCCCTGCATTACTAGTGAGAGGCTGGCTTCACAGACAGGGGGGAGCTTCCTGACCCTCACTCCTGACTTCCCCCATGTCCCAGCTAGTGAATGGTGTGTGGGTGAGAGGGGGGGGGGGAGGATGGTGAAGTCTGAGACAGCTCCCTCCCTGCATTACTAGTGAGAGGCTGGCTTCACAGACAGGGGGGAGCTGCCTGTCCCTCACTCCTGACTTCCCCCATGTCCCAGCTAGTGAATGGTGTGTGGGTGAGGGGGGGGGGGGTGGATGGTGAAGTCTGAGACAGCTCCCTCCCTGCATTACTAGTGAGAGGCTGGCTTCACAGACAGGGGGGGGCTGCCTGACCCTCACTCCTGACTTCCCCCATGTCCCAGCTAGTGAATGGTGTGTGGGTGAGGGGGGGGGGGGAGGATGGTGAAGTCTGAGACAGCTCCCTCCCTGCATTACTAGTGAGAGGCTGGCTTCGCAGACAGGGGGGAGCTGCCTGACCCTCACTCCTGACTTCCCCCATGTCCCAGCTAGTGAATGGTGTGTGGGTGAGGGGGGGGGGGGGAGGATGGTGAAGTCTGAGACAGCTCCCTCCCTGCATTACTAGTGAGAGGCTGGCTTCACAGACAGGGGGGAGCTGCCTGACCCTCACTCCTGACTTCCCCCATGTCCCAGCTAGTGAATGGTGTGTGGGTGAGGGGGGGGGGGGGGAGGATGGTGAAGTCTGAGACAGCTCCCTCCCTGCATTACTAGTGAGAGGCTGGCTTCACAGACAGGGGGGAGCTGCCTGACCCTCACTCCTGACTTCCCCCATGTCCCAGCTAGTGAATGGTGTGTGGGTGAGGGGGGGGGGGGGGGTGGTGAAGTCTGAGACAGCTCCCTCCCTGCATTACTAGTGAGAGGCTGGCTTCACAGACAGGGGGGAGCTGCCTGACCCTCACTCCTGACTTCCCCCATGTCCCAGCTAGTGAATGGTGTGTGGGTAAGGGGGGGGGGGGGGGGAGGATGGTGAAGTCTGAGACAGCTCCCTCCCTGCATTACTAGTGAGAGGCTGGCTTCACAGACAGGGGGGAGCTGCCTGACCCTCATTCCTCCGGGGTATTGTGATCTTCCTGCACACAGTGCCCTATCCCTGATACCAGGGGTGTTGTGATCTTCCTGCATGCAGTGCCCTATCCCTATTAATACCAGGAGTGTTGTGATCTTCCTGCATGCAGTGCCCTATCCCTATTAATACCAGGAGTGTTGTGATCTTCCTGCATGCAGTGCCCTATCCCTGATATCGGGATGTGTGCAAGAAGATCACAACACCCCGGTATCAGGAATAGGGGACTGTGTGCAGGAAGATCACAACACCCCCAGTATCAGGAATAGGGCACTGTGTGCAGGAAGATCACAACACCCCTGGTATTAGGGATAGGGCACTGTGTGCAGGAAGATCACAACACTCCTGGTATTAATAGGGATAGGGCACTGTGTGCAGGAAGATCACAATACCCCTGGTATCAGGGTTAGGGCACAAGTTCTAGTCACATTGACTGATCACATTACTTGTTTTGTCAAGCTACCAACTGTTTCCATTTCCCATCCCCCATATACTGTCAGTAGGAAACTTGGTAACATGAATAAATAAGAGGGCAGCCAATAGGAATACATATTCATTCCTAAACTGACCTTAACTGACCTGAAAAGTGTCAAATTGTATCATTTTCAGTTAGTGCGCACTAACTCCCAGTTAGTGCGCACTAACTCCCGTTAGTGCGCACTAACTCGAGTTAGTGCGCACTAATCGGAAAAAAACGATTTTTTAACGATTTTTTAACTAAAAAATCGTGCCTAAGACGATTTTCTTGCCCTGCCACACGATTTCTATCGTTAAGACGATATGGAAAACGATTCACATCCCTAGTGCCGCACGCTTTTCATGTACTTGGTATTACTGACAACAGATCATCATCTGGGAGCGTTCTACTCCATCTCCGGTTATGTGCTGTGCAGACATGCATGGGTGCCGCACGCTTTTCATGTACTTAGTATTACTGACAACAGATCATCATCTGGGAGCGTTCTACTCCATCTCCGGTTACGTGCCGTGCAGACATGCATGGGTGCCGCACGCTTTTCATGTACTTAGTATTACTGACAACAGATCATCATCTGGGAGCGTTCTACTCCATCTCCGGTTACGTGCTGTGCAGACATGCATGGGTGCCGCACGCTTTTCATGTACTTAGTATTACTGACAACAGATCATCATCTGGGAGCGTTCTACTCCATCTCCGGTTATATGCTGTGCAGACATGCATGGGTGCCGCACGCTTTTCATGTACTTGGTATTACTGACAACAGATCATCATCTGGGCGCGTTCTACTCCTTTTCCGGTTATATGCCGTGCAGACATGCATGGGTGCCGCATGCTTTTCATGTACTTAGTATTTCTGACAACAGATCATCATCTGGGAGCGTTCTACTCCATCTCCGGTTATATGCCGTGCAGACATGCATGGGTGCCGCACGCTTTTCATGTACTTGGTATTACTGACAACAGATCATCATCTGGGAGCGTTCTACTCCATCTCCGGTTATATGCCGTGCAGACATGCATGGGTGCCGCACGCTTTTCATGTACTTAGTATTACTGACAACAGATCATCATCTGGGAGCGTTCTACTCCATCTCCGGTTATATGCCGTGCAGACATGCATGGGTGCCGCACGCTTTTCATGTACTTAGTATTTCTGACAACAGATCATCATCTGGGAGCGTTCTACTCCATCTCCGGTTATATGCCGTGCAGACATGCATGGGTGCCGCACGCTTTTCATGTACTTGGTATTACTGACAACAGATCATCATCTGGGAGCGTTCTACTCCATCTCCGGTTATATGCCGTGCAGACATGCATGGGTGCCGCACGCTTTTCATGTACTTAGTATTACTGACAACAGATCATCATCTGGGAGCGTTCTACTCCATTTCCGGTTATGTGCTGTGCAGACATGCATGGGTGCCGCACGCTTTTCATGTACTTAGTATTTCTGACAACAGATCATCATCTGGGAGCATTCTACTCCATCTCCGGTTATATGCTGTGCAGACATGCATGGGTGCCGCACGCTTTTCATGTACTTGGTATTACTGACAACAGATCATCATCTGGGAGCGTTCTACTCCATTTCCGGTTATGTGCTGTGCAGACATGCATGGGTGCCGCACGCTTTTCATGTACTTAGTATTTCTGACAACAGATCTTCATCTGGGAGCGTTCTACTCCATCTCCGGTTATATGATGTGCAGACATGCATGGGTGCCGCATGCTTTTCATGTACTTAGTATTACTGACAACAGATCATCATCTGGGAGCGTTCTACTCCATCTCCGGTTACGTGCTGTGCAGACATGCATGGGTGCCGCACGCTTTTCATGTACTTGGTATTACTGACAACAGATCATGATCTGGGAGCGTTCTACTCCATCTCCGGTTATATGCTGTGCAGACATGCATGGGTGCCGCACGCTTTTCATGTACTTGGTATTACTGACAACAGATCATCATCTGGGAGCGTTCTACTCCATCTCCGGTTATATGCTGTGCAGACATGCATGGGTGCCGCATGCTTTTCATGTACTTAGTATTTCTGACAACAGATCATCATCTGGGAGCGTTCTACTCCATCTCCGGTTATATGCCGTGCAGACATGCATGGGTGCCGCACGCTTTTCATGTACTTGGTATTACTGACAACAGATCATCATCTGGGAGCGTTCTATTCCATCTCCGGTTATATGATGTGCAGACATGCATGGGTGCCGCACGCTTTTCATGTACTTGGTATTACTGACAACAGATCTTCATCTGGGAGCGTTCTACTCCTTTTCCGGTTATATGCTGTGCAGACATGCATGGGTGCCGCACGCTTTTCATGTACTTGGTATTACTGACAACAGATCATCATCTGGGAGCGTTCTACTCCATCTCCGGTTATATGCCGTGCAGACATGCATGGGTGCCGCATGCTTTTCATGTACTTAGTATTTCTGACAACAGATCATCATCTGGGAGCGTTCTACTCCATCTCCGGTTATATGCCGTGCAGACATGCATGGGTGCCGCACGCTTTTCATGTACTTGGTATTACTGACAACAGATCTTCATCTGGGAGCGTTCTACTCCATCTCCGGTTATATGCCGTGCAGACATGCATGGGTGCCGCACGCTTTTCATGTACTTGGTATTACTGACAACAGATCATCATCTGGGAGCGTTCTACTCCATCTCCGGTTATATGCTGTGCAGACATGCATGGGTGCCGCATGCTTTTCATGTACTTAGTATTTCTGACAACAGATCATCATCTGGGAGCGTTCTACTCCATCTCCGGTTATATGCTGTGCAGACATGCATGGGTGCCGCATGCTTTTCATGTACTTGGTATTACTGACAACAGATCATCATCTGGGAGCGTTCTACTCCATCTCCGGTTATATGCTGTGCAGACATGCATGGGTGCCGCACGCTTTTCATGTACTTGGTATTACTGACAACAGATCATCATCTGGGAGCGTTCTACTCCATCTCCGGTTATATGCCGTGCAGACATGCATGGGTGCCGCACGCTTTTCATGTACTTAGTATTACTGACAACAGATCATCATCTGGGAGCGTTCTACTCCATCTCCGGTTATATGCCGTGCAGACATGCATGGGTGCCACACGCTTTTCATGTACTTGGTATTACTGACAACAGATCATCATCTGGGAGCGTTCTACTCCATCTCCGGTTATATGCCGTGCAGACATGCATGGGTGCCACACGCTTTTCATGTACTTGGTATTACTGACAACAGATCATCATCTGGGAGCGTTCTACTCCATCTCCGGTTATATGCCGTGCAGACATACATGGGTGCCGCACGCTTTTCATGCGCATGGCATGGCATGGAGTCTGTACAGTACAAGCTAATAACGTGCAGGGCCCAGCGAGGTACACACTTCATGGATGCTCCCACAGTGTGTGGTGTGTAGACAACAGTAGGGCTTTCCCCACCACTTTGTGGAGCAGCGCCTCTCGTTGGCTGCAATACTGCAGCGCCTGCCACTGAATCTGTCCACTGCCCACTGCTGCCTGCCACATGGCACCATTTACTGGGGCTCCTATAGCAATGGCAGTAACCCTGTGTTGCCCGGTCTTGTGAAAATACAGAAGGACTGAGGGCACTCAGCAGCCTGCCACACTGCAGGAGTGACATTGGAGGGGGGAGTCGATAGGAGAAACTGCAAAGGGGGACTGGAGGGGAGTGAGCAGAGAATCTGGAGGGAAAGACGATGTGATAGGAGATTGGGGAGGATGAAGAGATAAGAGCCTGGAGGATAGGGAAGAGAGGGATAATATGAGACTGGCGTGAGTAAGGTGCTGTTGATTTGACAGTTACCGTATCTGCAGTCAGGCTCAAAAGCAAAACACAAACTATACATGCAAAATACTGCATCCTGAGGTGTTTGTGTTAAAATAAATGAATGTTAGCTCTTGGACATATAATGTAGCCTAGCAGAATTTAACATTAGACATGACAAAACAAATGAAGTCAGGGAATATGAAAACCATCTTCTTACAACAAATATCGTATTGCTCAATGAATATCTCCAGTAAAGAGAAGGACAGGTCATGTTTCCCTAAGACTCTGCCCAAAAGCTGCTACCTTTGATTGGACCAGCATATGACATACCCAAAAGTGACACCGCAGTGGTGCCTGATGAAGGGACTTGTGTGGTCTCAATGGTGAATTCCCATGTTAATTCAATAAAAGACACCACAACCAGCCTGCCCTCGGACCAGTAGCAGTAATCAGCTACTCAGGAGTAATAGATAAGTGCTGGTTTATTTATATGTAGGCCGAACAAAGGTATAACCATACACTCCCACCTGCAGGATTAAACCTGGCACTATGTTCCTAAGGTGGCTGTTCTTTCAATGCAACTTATGACGTTTGACATTTGGCTGCCAAGCCAAAAACAACCAAATGATCGTAAACGCAGATAGGGAACCTGATGGCCCTAAATGCAGGGTGGATAACCAGATGGCTCTGCATGCAGCATGGGAAAAGAGATGACTCCACATTCAGTGTGGGGAAGCAGATGGACCAATGTCCTGGATGATGTGGTTCTGGTGGTTGTGTTATTTTACAAGGAGGATGTGTGGGGTGCTTAATAGTTGGTGAAGATAGATAGTCCACCCTGGGGCTTAATGCCCATGGACCAACCAATGGACAGCAGGGGGCCCTGATAGCAGGTGCCCTTTAGGACAGGCAGACTTCCTGCCTTTTACCTTTTCCTAGGAACAAAAGAGGACAGGGAAAGGGATAGAGACAGAGAGGAGCTATAGGGCTGGAGGGAGATGGGCTGAGAGAAAGGCTGAGAATGCAGGACAGAGAAAGTTAGCTGGCAATTGGAAATAGATGTAAAAGGAAGGTCTGGGAGAGGAACTGAAAGAAGGAATTCTGGCTAGGAGAGGAGGAGAGAAACTGAGGGGATGAGACGGATTGAGAAAGGGGACATGGGCTGCGAGAACAGAGGAGAGGATAGAGTCTGAGGGAGGATGAGACCTGCGACAAGCTAAGGAGCTGGCATAGGTGTGAGTATGTGATGTGCCACCCAGGATTTGCTTCAATTGATTGGGGGATTGTGGGGTACCATTCCCCCTTGTGCTGGAGTGGAGGAGTAGCCTAGTGGTTAGAGCAGTGAGCTATAAACCAGGAGACCAGGGTTCAAGTCCCGCTGTCGCTCCTTGTGATCTTGGGCAAGTCACTTCAGCCTCAGGTACAAACTTAGATTGTAAGCCCTCTGGGGATAGGGAAATACCTACAGTACCTGACTGTAATCCACTTTGAAGCACTGTGAAAAGTGGAATATAAATATAAATAAATAAATAACTTGGCTTGCAATTGCTGCATCCTTAAAAGGATATACACAGAGGTCCATGTTCAAAGTGGTTTGTCCAGATAAATTTGAACTTAGCTGGACAAACCACAGGATTTGAATTTCCCAACATGCTAACCACTGCTGATTTATCTGGGCAAGTTTTAGCCAAATGAAACTTTCCCAAATACATTTGAGGAATTCTGGGGGTGTTTTGAGGCAAGGCTAACTTATCTGGATAACAACAATATTCAGCGTTATGCCGACAGAAGTCCTAAAGTAACTCAGATAACTTTATCTGGGTACATTCAGTGGAATGCATAACCAGCTGTGTTCTGCTATCCTAGATATTTTACCCAATCTTTATGCTGTTGAATATCGACCTCAGTGTAGTTTAGAGTGCAAACGCTGATCCGTTTGGGGCCAGGCACAATCCAATCCATTGATCCTACCCAGGATTCAGGTTATCAGTAAATCTTCCTCTTGACTAAACAGATATAGTACTTCTAAACAAGACACTCATGACACAAGACCGAGTATGATTTCAGATTGCTTGAACAACAATAACAAATCTTTACATATTCAATATCAGAACCTATGGGTCTGCACAAGGATCCAAAACCTGTTTGGCCTCCGAGCCTGCCCAACGCTGGAAACACCTTCCCTGAGAACCAATCTGGATCCTCAGTGGGCAGGGCTATGCACCAGGCTATTGGCCACTTTGACTTGCTTTTGTTAGAGTCATTCTGGGGTTGTGTGATTAAGTCACCCGCCTTGAGGCAAGTCAACCCCAATTCGAGAGCAGCAGAGGCATTTTTTGCCCTAACAGTGCTGCTATCTGATGCATAAACATGTTAGCGCTACCTGACATGAAATTAGACATTTCTATTCAAGGCACTATGCCGGCCTTTTCTGGGAATCTACCATCATGCTGGGCAAATTCACCATTCAGTTCAATGGCAAAACATGCACATTACCAGAAGGCTTGAAGGACCAACACTGCAAATCTATTTCTTAAGGCATTTAACTCCAAACACACAACTTTTATTTACTGATTTTTATGATATGAAAATCCCAACCCTACAGGCAGCTGAGATAAAATCTGGGGCGATTGAGCCCAGAATCAGCCTTGCATTGTGCTAGAAGCTTAAGACCAGGGTCTGGAAGCTTTTTTCAAGCTGGACACTACTGATGCCAAGCAATGTCTAGTTTGTTTCATGCAATATTTCTGTCTCCGGACGGCCAAACCTCTGCATTAGATATATAAAGTCAGGATTTTGTCTCTCGTTTTCAGTCTGAAATGGAAGTTCGGTGCCACCTCTAATGTGTTTGATTATTTTTATCTGTGAATTGGTTTTCTATGACCTTTCATTCTCACCTCAGTGATTCATACACCATAGATATCTCCCATTTTTTGATTTTTATATGATTTATTACGTCAAGTTACATTTCCCTGTTAGGAACAAGATGAACTGAGATTAAATACCTCCCCAAAAATGGCAGCAAAACAAAAAATCAATGTACTAAAACTCGGAAAAAATGTGTCATAGTTTTTGCTGACGAGTGCTGGGGAAAGCCCTCAACACCAAAGCATAATGAGAAGAAAACATCTGTATAACTCCAGGACAAAGTTTTATTTTAATGTCCTGCAGGGGTTGATACTGTTTATTGAACCAGTGTAAGAATTATCCAAATATGCCAGCATACATGAGCTTTCCTGAACACAAAGACCCATTCTTATTAATTGATGAAAGGATCTCTATAGGCTGGCAAGCTCAGGGCCAACATCCTAGCTGGACAATTTTTAGGTTAGTTTAACAGAGCAGTGGTTCTCAGCCCAGTCCTCAAGGACCATCTGGCCCAATCTGTAGATAAAAATAACTGGAAGACCTGAATAGGTCAAGAGATCCTTGATAACCAATGAGGACTATGCTACTGTGCTGGAGGCCCTCAATACCAAGGCTGTAAGGACATATCCCGGACCTGTAAAACAGATGCCTCTGCTACATGGATTAGTACAATGGTACCCACTCAGTGGTAGAGAAGCAGGTCATTATGGTCTTAACAGGCACTCAAAGAAGGAACATGGAGATGTTATCATCTGTCACAGCACCATAATGCCGAGAGATTACCAACACAAAGCTATTTGGAGGAAAGCAATCTGTAACGACAAACTCCCACCCCCATACTAATGGAAGAGACAGAAGGTAAATGATTATTAAATGTCAAACAAATTGAAAGTGTATGGTCAAAGTGGACTTGTAATGCAACCCTCAGGGGCTGCCTGCACTCGCCAGTCAGGGAAAAATGATCAGGGAATAGGGATTCAAAATAAAAACTGGATCAGCCTCCCACATTCTGGTATCTACATGGATGTTGTTGTAAGTTAGAGAAAATCAAATAAATGGGAACTTCTGCCATCCAATAACGACAGGTATTTTGCTCTTCCTTTACTGATCTCACTGATTTCCTGCAGCTGACAAGGCAGAGCTATCAGCGGGGGAGCTGGTTCTGCCACTTTCTCCTAGGAAAGGGTGCCCCCTAAGCCTCCGTTAGGAAGGAATCTACATATGCATTTTTTATATCTCACCTTTTCCCTTTGCAATACTCTTCCTTTCCTTGTTCTAAGTGAAAGAGATTATAGCAAATTCAGGAAAGGAACTCCAAGTTTTTTGCTCTCACATGCATTTGATAATTATTGCCTTGATTTCATTTTATGCCTAATTACTATTAGTATTATGTCTGTTATTGATGTTTCATGACCTTTTGTTTGCACTATTTTTATGATGTATTTTGTATTTATACCACTCCATTGTCTTATTTTACATTTATTACTATATTGTATGCCAGGGCTTCCCAAACCTGTGTGGAGGCTCAGTACCCCCTTTCCTCTGGAAATTTGGTTCCCGGAAGCATGGAAGCTGCTGCGAGCATCTCTAGCCCTTCTACTTGGACTGGTTACGTGACGGGAGCAATTTATTGACAAAGCGAAGGCAGGGGGGGTTTCATAGGCAGTTATTGAGGTTTTCTTCTTTCCTGTGGGTTGTTTCCTGGTCCATCGTTTGTGGCTTGGTTGGCCCAGGAGCGTCGTGCAAGGTTCGGATGGACGGCTCCCCATCACTCATGAGATCTTGCTTAGGTTATGGGATGTGCTGTCGAGCACTTGTGTGTTGCAATACAAATGCTGTTTGTTCCACTTGGCTTTTCTGCTCATGTTTTTTGGGGCTTTTTAGATTAGCGAACTTGTGGCTAGGGCAGCTAAGGGGGTGGAATACACTGGATTGTTGGTTCAGCAGGTCACGCTGTGTAGTGATTCGGTTATTCTTTACGTTCCAAGGTCTAAAAGTGATCAGGGCGGTAAAGGTGGTTCTGTGGTCCTGCGAGCTGTTCTGGGTTTGCATACTTGTTGCTTTTAGTCAGAATCGTCCAATGGGCAGATCCCATTTCTTGGTACATTCTAACTTTCATCCTTCATGCTGGAGGTGGACTGCATGGATTGTTGGATATTCGTACCTTGTGTGGGCCTGTAAACATGTATGCGGGTGTCCTTATGGGGGCGCAGCTGGGCTGACTCAGCAAGGTACGACTGTTCACTGGTTTGGGCGTAGGGAGATGTTGTGGGATGAGTTGATTCCATGTTTACGGCACGGGTTGGGGCAGTTTGGTTAGCCAGGAGTGTTAATTATCCACTTGGGGAGGGATAACAACTGAGGTAGGATGTCTGGGCACAAATTCATCAGCATAGTCAGGAAGGATTTAGTGTTAATTTCCATACTATTACCTGCTGCTGTGATTTGCTGATCAGACATTATCTCAAGGCCTTCTGAGATTGATAGGGTGATTTGGCACCACAGCCAGGCAAAGGCCAATCAGCAGATTGATTCTTGGCTGGGTTTATTGGGGGGGGGTAGGGGGGGCATCCTATCAAGCATGAGTGGTCATGGGATTTGGATCGTGGTCTGTTCAGAACAGACAGAGTTCATTTGTCCTTTATTGGTTTAGATTTGTTGCTGAATACATTTCAGGAGGCCTTGGAGGATATGCTGAGTTAGGAATCATGGCTGTATCTTTGGGGGTCACAGGCTAGTTTCCTACCTGTGCCTGTGGCAGGTTGCCCGAGCCAGCGGTATGCTGAATAGTTTGCTGACCTGACAGTGGTCATCCCTGGATTTCTGGGTGGAACAACAGGGTGCAGTTGTCCCATGCACGGCTCCTTGCTGGGCTGAGGTGGGGGTCATGGAGTAGTGATATTGAAATGCTTGTAACCTGAAGGCCTGATGGTGTTCATCTTGCTGGCTGGTGGTGGATGATCACGGGGGGTTAGTTATTTTGCTGCGTATTGTTGGCTCAGGCACTTGTTTATTTTGTAAAAAAGCTGTGGTCTATTTGATTCCACTCGGGTGTCAGTGTGTTTATTGTGTTTGATCACTCTGTAAAAGGGTGGATGCTGGGAGAAGTGTATGTCCTGGCTACCCATATTACATACATGCAGTAACAACAGAAACCAAGTACCCACCATTGCAGAATTGCATGAAAGCATATAAAACTGAGGAGTGATTTTTATAACGCACCCTGTTTCCAAACACCCAACCCACTATAGTCAGTGATCCCGTGTGTGGTAACTCAAATGGTAGCAGCTTGGGACCAGCCAGAGGAAAATGGGAGGCAGACTCTGGCTGTTCCTTAAGTGCAGTTTATTTACAGTGAAACACAAGTACACTGCAAAGCAAAACAAACAAATTAGGCAGTTCACTTTGACTCCAAGCAAGTCACAATCTTTAAACATAGCAGGTCTGAAGTTAATGTCATTCTCAGACCTTAATCGTGGTGGATCTCTATCTGCTCCCCAGAGCCTGCTTAACCCTTCTAGGCCCTGAGGCCTTATACTCTGGTGAAGGACTTCTCTCTTAACCTTAAGGTTAAGAGAGAAGCCAGTCCTCCTTAAGGTCTCAACCTTAAGGAGGACTGGTGAGACAGCTGTGCTTGGTCCATTAACGTAGTCTGAGGGAGTTTTCAGTCTACTCCCTCACACCATGGCTTATATGTACACCTAGAAAAACGGGCTGCAGGCCCTCCTTTCAGTCTCCACTTACAGCTGGTATTGTTTTCTGACATGAGCAATTAGCCTCATTACAAGAATAAACGAAAACAACAAAAGAGAGGCTAACAATTTTGTACCTACACTCGGCAGCCGCCAGTCCTCTAAGCCTTTTACTTACCACTTTTGGAAGCACAGCTGTGACCACATCTTTGATGGCCTCCCGTAAGTGAGATATGTCAATGACAGACCCCAGAGTCAGCAGTGCATCCTAGAAGACAAAAAAGGAGTTACAGAGATCATTAGATGCCTCACATATGCCTGGTTAAGGCAGAAACGCTACCTATGGTCCTTCCAATTTTAACCTGCTTGTTTTGCGAAGCTCCTACAGTCAACTACAGGAAAGGCTTCAACACCCAGAAATTCACAGTCGGGTACAAAGCTGCTGACTTATGGTATCATGGAATCAGAACCTAATGTGATCCAGTTACAGGTCATCATAATCAGTGCATGCATGTGGCTTGCTCCCAGTTACTACCATTCGCACTACACAAGTAGTGTTTTAAGACTTAACTGGCTAAGTAGAGCATTATTTTTAATTACATAGCCGGATAAGTCTGACTTATCTGACTATGTGCTGCTACTTAACTGGATAAGTCTGAACTTGTGCGGCTCGCGATTTTTACATATGCGAGTATGTTTGTGTACATATGTAACCTGGGCCTATTGTTTGCATGCAGGTTAAAAAATACTGTAGTGACTTTGCGCACGTGCATATACATGCATATACTGGCACGCACGAGTGGTTTGGAAAGTTATCCTCCTTGTGAATGCCCTCATTGACAAATGTCTTGTGCAGCTGTGCATCCCTCAGCAGTCAACTCCTGGCGCTGGATGCAGCAGTCCTGGCCTGTTAGAGCTTTGCCATGCTAAAGAGAGTTTTATTAGCTAACGTCATGCAGTAGGGCCTCTTTTGTGAGGCTGAAATTCACGTCAAACACAGAACCCTACACCTGCATTGCTGCAGCCAATTGCAGGAGACAGAAATTAATAGAATATAACACCACAGTAAATGATGGCAGAAAAAGACCACCAATCCCATCCACTCCACGCTACTAAGGATAGATCCCAGTTGCCAGTCACATAGCGTGACCACCTGCAAACGTTTGCCTTATCTAGGACAGTTTGTTTTGTCTTCTCTCTATACTCTACCAACTTGGGCAGAAAAGCTTTCAAGGTCCCCACTTAGTTCCCTCCAGCACCCACCTTGCCCATGTCTACCCACAAAGTTCTGCATTAATCTAAATAGGCAGGAAAACTAGTCTGGCTGTTTCCCAAATGTCCAGTCTCCTCGGCTGCTGCAGAGCCTGCCAGAAAGGAGCGGCTATATTAGTGCCTGCGTTTCTGTTAGGGATTACAGCTATTTCACAACTTGTAGCCTGCCAGAAAGACCCACATGCCCATTAATTCTACCACTGCAGCCTGAGAGACAAACCTGGCCACATGGATTTCTCTCTTACTGCTAGGAACATTTTCTTTTAACCATTTTGTCATATATTCCAGCAGCCCCAACGTTTATTGTTCAATCAGGCGAATATGGTGCCATAAACACTTAAAACATGGGCTCCCCCCTCGTTTAACAAGTAAGGATCCTCTGTACTTATTCCACACCCTTATAAACTCCATTCCTGAAGAGTTTAGTGCAGAGCACTGCATGGCACAGCGGGTAAGCCAGTATCTTCCATACAATGTCCTATTTAGTATCTCGCTATAATAACCTTAGGGCATACATTCTGCACATAGACTATCTGCTTGCTGCTCTGGCCTGCCTCTGCCTGTTTGCAGAAACAGCATAATAGTAAGCAAGCAAGAAAAATCTGTCCCTACCCAGTCAGACACACATGGTATCAACTGATGGTACAGGTAATCTAGCCCTTTTTAGCACACAGTTCATTCTTTCACATGAAGAGTTAACACTAATAAAATTAGTGCATCAAAAAAACCCAAACAGAGCAGAGTTAAACTGGAGGGTCTGCAGGTTGAGACCTCTTAAAGGAGTAGTAAAAAGATATTGGCGTGCCTGAACTCTCAAGATCAAAGGTTCTCTTCTTCTTCAAGGAAGAAAAGTGAGCCAACAGCTGAGTACTGTGGACTTGATTCTGCGCAGTACAGAGTACAGATTTTGACTGCTGGATACCAGCTGAGGGCAGAGAATGGGGCCCCTCTGGTCTGGAAGGCCCTTTTTTTTTTGGCAGCACCAAGCAACCATGGGTGAGCTTGTGGCTTCAATGTCTCATTCAAGAAGGATGTGCAGGATGAAGTCCCTTATCTAATAATACAGATCTTCTAATTACCACTTCAAGCTGCAGCACAAGCCTTAGGGGGGGGATCAGATAATACCTTTTTTTTTTTTAATTTTAAGGAGTTCCTTACACACAGCATTCACGTTATCTCTAGCCCTGGGGAGCAGACGCTCTATTGTAACCTGTTTTATACACTCAAGAAATGTTCACCAACAAATTCCATCGCAATTAGGAATAGTCCACAATGCTGCTGGCACCATTATGACTGCTGCTGCCTCTCCAAGGGTAAAAAAAAAGAAAAAAAAATGACCCACAATGCCTCGGAGGCTAAAAATAACACTGTTTGTGGCGCCAGCACTGCCAACGCAGTCACTGCTGCTGCCGCTGTTGCCTTTCGTAAATCCTGCAGTCCCGCACACCGGCGGATGATTTGGCGGTGAGGCAGCACCGTGCCCGCACACAGAAGAGAGCGTGTGATGGAGGTGAGCGCGATGGACTGTAAACGACGGCAGATAAAGACCCGAATGGCCCATCCAGTCGACTCAGCGAGTTGTTCGGGGCAGTAACTGCCACTCCGTGCAGGTTACCCCCCCCCCCCCCATGTAGAAAGGTTTCTTCCGGCCACCAGGGATCCTCTGTGTTTACCCCCACCACCTTTTGAATTCCGTTCTCATCTTCACCACCCCTTCTTTATGTGAAGAAACATTTCATCCAAAAAAAGAATGTATAAACTAAGTGAACTCCAGTCCCTTTGTCTAATGTTACCCTCTTGAGGAAAGCAAACCGTGCTAATCCCCAAGAAACCCCTGGCTGTCCCTGCACCACTTCTAACCATGCACCCCTTCATTTCAGAACCTTCATGGCAGACAAGTTTTTATTTAAAAAGGTATAAATTGCAGGTAAGACCCAGACCAGTGCGACACCCGTTAACTACGCTATGAACACAGAAGGTCTTTCCATCTCATAATGGTTTACAGCAGTTGGCGGCTGGGAATCGAACTTCTTTAGAGAGCAACTTTTGGTAATGGAGGAACGTGATGTGCAGCTGGCGGCAGGGCCAGCCCCGTCTCCTTGGGAGGTACTAGTATGGCCTGGATGCTGGGACACCGGCGCCCAACGGCTTCCTCAGCTCCTCACCGTTGCGGGCAGCTGCTTGCAAGTGCCGCGGGATGATACGGGTCTTCTCACTGTCTTGGGCCGCGCTGCCTCCCCGCCAGCTCTAGGATTTCAGCCATCAGGCACACTCCAGCTTGGCGGCCACCTCTGCTGGGCCAAGCAGCACCCTTAGTGCCTCCTTTCAGCGCGAGCCCTCATTTAAATAGAGGAGCGCGCCCAGAGGAGGTGGCTGGGCGCACGTTGGGAGGGCGGGTGCTCAACGCCGAGCACCCGTTTTCCCGCGGAGCTTACAGAATTGGCCTGAAAGTGTTTTAACATTTTGGGAAACAGAAAAGCCTGGTTGGTTGGCAGACAAATATAGGTAAATTGCAGACGGACCTTCATTCACACCCTTGTCCTAACTGCATGAGTCCTCCGCACGGTCTGGCTTTGCCTGAACGTTCATTGGTATTTTATTTATTTATAAACATGTGATATTCTGCCTTAACCAATCTGGTCTCAAGGTGGCTCACAATCAATTTGCACTTATACTAAGCGTATGGAAATCGCAGGAAGGATGAGAGGGAGGTGCTAAACACGGGGAAATTCCAGGATGGGCGTAAGGGAGGTAGAGCTTGAAGAGGTTAAGCAAAGGGGACCCAAGGCGAAATAGTAATCAGGACTGCTAGGTGCCCTGGAAGCAGGGAAAGGGTGCACGGGTAGAAAGGAAGTGCCTCGTGTGGGTACGGGGGGGGGGGAGGGGGTAGTATCCGGGAGTGGAGAACAAGTTCCAGGAGTCCTATCTGAATGCAGTGCTCACAGTCATTGAAGTCAGTTGAAGGAAAGGCTTTGATTTAATAGCCAAGCCTTGGTTGGCCTTCTGAAAGCAAGGTACGAAAGTAGCTCAAAGTGAGGGGGTTTTATTTCTTTTATTTGGATCCATATTTCACTTTTCAGACCCTTTCAGGTACTGGAGGGATTTCCCCGTCTCCAGAGGGTTCACAATCTGACAGGCTGATGCAATATTCTGAGTGCTAAAATGCGCTGGTTTTCAGCGCACAGTTTTAATGCCCAGATTAAAATTACTTTTAACTCCCGATGCAGTAAGCTGCTATGCAAATGCATCGGGAGTTAAAAAAAAAAAAGCACACTGACTGTAAAATGTGAGTTCAGCAGAGGCTGGACGCACATTTTAATTCAGGAAGGGGGGAGGGCATTATCCGCACAGACAAGCGCCCAGTACGGCGCCGGGAGGAGAAGCGCACATCTGGCGAAGTGGCAGCGGGTAGCCTGATAAATCCTGACATTTATTTACCTGTTGTTCAGTGTTTTCAAAGGTTTTCAGTGCGAAACTTAACTCCATCTCTGTGAGCATAAAACGTCTTGCTGCGTCGGCTTGAGAGGAGTGGTCAGAGGTTCAGCAGCTGGGATCCAATGGCAAGAAGTGCAAAGTCCTACGTCTGGGGCGCCGAAATCCAAAGGAGCTGGACATAAAGGGGGGGCGAGAGACCGGAAAAGAGACCTCAGGGCTGATAGAGGCTGGAGATCTGCAATGAGACAGGTGCTGGCTATGGCCAGAAGGACCCTGAGCTGCGTGGAGAGAGGCATAACCAGCGGGAAAAAGGAGGTGATAAAGCCCCTGGAGGTGAGGCCTCACCTGGAGACTGATCTAACCGGTCCAAGGAAAGGCAACCCAAGTGAAGACTGAAGGACCTAACTATGTGTATGCCCTGGAGGAGGGAAGGCCCGGGGGGATATGATACAGACATTTAAATACTTGAAGGGTGTGAATGATGCAGGGGAATTGAGCCTTTTCCAGTGGAAGGAAAGCTGTAGAATTAGGGACCACAATATGAAGTTACAAGGGGAAGACTCAGGAACAATGTCAGGAAATAATTATTAAGGGAAAGGCTGGCGGATACATGAAATTCCCTCCCCGTAGAGGTAGTTACCACAAGAACCGTAATGAAATTCAAAAGAGCTTGGGATAAACACAGAAAATCCCTGGTGGCTAAAGGATGGAAATGAAAATAAGGGGGAACAGAAGGCGAGGGGGTGGCTTGCATGGAGCGGCACTTACTCTATTAACAGAGTACAAATAAATAACTTAAAAGAAGAAATAAAGCGTGCTGGGCAGAATAGATGGACCACTTGGGGGTTTTTTTGCTGACATCATCTACTGTGTTATATGTTACACTCACAAAATGTGTGTTTTAATGCGGGTTAAGCTGAGCATTTGGCTGAATGCACCTTTCTGAACTGGTCTGTAAATTTGGACCTGAGGCGATCAATATTCCTGACCGAAGCTTCTTCAGCCCTTAATTCAGTCATCTGAAGAAAGCAACAGGGAGCCTGCCTTCAGCCTCTCTCTCTGCTCCTGCTCCCAGTCCTCCAGCACCAGGAGGGCAGGGGAGAGGAGGCCGAGGCTGGAGCAGATGAGAGAGGCACTCGGCTCCCGCCCTGAAACAAACAGGAGGGGGAATCCCTCACAGATGATTCCTGGATGGAGACATGTCCCTCGCATGTGCTTTTTGGAAGTTTGTAACTGATGTCTCTCAGCTGGGGCAGAGAGGGCCTTGCCGACGGGCACTTCTGCTGACGACTTGTTCATTCAAACCGCACGTATCTTTCTGGGCATTAACAGCTCATCGAGGGAGCATTTAAAGCAAACCTAAGCTCAGGTACCTTGAAAGACCACAAGGACTTTCTCAAGAAAATATAAACAGGACGACTGCAGTATTCCAATTCAAAAAGAAAAGTGAAGACTTAACTTGATACATTGCTGCTTTTGTACTTAGTACATTTTATACTTGAATTTAGTTTAAGTATTTAATAATAAATGTGAAGAGTTTTTAATTTAAAAAAACCTGATTTTTTTTGCATAGTCAGAGGTGTCAAGCTTTATGCACATTTTCCACATAAACTTGAAAAATCTGCAGCAGGAGGGGCTCTGCTTTTAATCTGGAATATGAGAACTGTGCTGCTCCTCCACTGCTCATTAGCCTTCCAGGTTAATGAATTAGGTTTTAGCTGCAGTGTGTTTACGACTCATCAAATGGCACAGTTCAACAGGCAAAAGCATTGTGTGCTGGGAAATTAGTCATCTCCTTTCAGTGTCCTCTCCCCATCCTATGTGCTGCAGAAAGAGCGAGGAGAGGAGGAAATCTGTAATTCTAAGGCAGCGCAGCTGCTGAAGTTGCCACCGAATCTGCTCCTCTTTACAATATTCATGTTAAAAATCCCCGGGTTCGAGTAAGGCGGAAGACAATCACCGAATATTTGTTTAAAATCGAAAGGTTCCTGTGCAGAACCTCAGGCCGGCTTAGTGCTTACACAAAGCTCTAGGCAGCACACAATAAAACACACACAATATCAACAAAGAGAAAAGCTATCGACCCCATTCAGGCAGTCCTTGGACCCTGTCTCTATCCTCATACGGGCAAAAAATGATGTCAAAGCAGAAATCAGTCCATGCAAAATGTCATCTAAACCTCAGAAAAGCTTGTCGAAAAAAGAGTTTTCACCCTGGCCTTGAAGGTTTTTGTGCATTCCAATCACGATGGACTTAATGAGACTTGAATAATTAGACTAAGCACACTGGTGCACTCTGGTACTCGCAGGGAAGTGGAGGAGGTGCTAATGGCATTTAAAATGAAGCATCCCTAGGTATAACAATGAAGGCAGGGGTACACTCAGTACCAGGGCTTAGTCCATATCCTAAGAACATAAGAAATTGCCATGCTGGGTCAGACCAAGGTTCCATCAAGCCCAGCATCCTGTTTCCAACAGAGGCCAAACCAGGCCACAAGAACCTGGCAATTACCCAAACACCAAGAAGATCCCATGCTACTGATGCAATTAATAGCAGTGACTATTCCCTAAGTAAACTTGATTAATAGCCATTAATGGACTTCTTCTCCAAGAACTTATCCAAACCTTTTTTTGAACCCAGCTACACTAACTGCACCAACCACATCCTCTGGCAACAAATTCCAGAGCTTAATTGTGCGTTGAGTGAAAAGGAATTTTCTCCGATTAGTCTTAAATGTGCTACTTGCTAACTTCGTGGAATGCCCCCTAGTCCTTTTATTATCCAAAAGTGTAAATAACTGTTTCACATCTACTCTTTCAAGACCTCTCATGATCTTAAACACCTCTATCATATCCCCCCTCAGCTGTCTCTTCTCCAAGCTGAACAGCCCTAACCTCTTTAGTCTTTCCTCATAGGGGAGCTGTTCCATTCCCCTTATCATTTTGGTCGCCCTTCTCTGTACCTTCTCCATCGCAATTATATCTTTTTTGAGATGCGGCGACCAGAATTGTACACAGAATTCAAGGTGCATTCTCACCATGCAGCGATAGAGCGGCATTATGATATTTTCCGTTTTATTAATCATTCCCTCCCTAATAATTCCTAACATTCTGTTTGCTTTTTTGACTGCTGCAGCACACTGAGCCGACAATTTTAAAGTATTATCCACTACGATGCCTAGATCTCTTTCCTGGGTGGTAGCACCTAATATGGAACCTAACATTGTGTAACTACAGCAAGGGTTATTTTTCCCTATATGCAACACCTTGCACTTGTCCACATTAAATTTCATCTGCCATTTGGATGCCCAATCTTCCAGTCTTGCAAGGTCCTCTGAATTTAATACTCTGAATAATTTTGTATTATCCGCAAATTTGATAACCTCACTCGTCGTATTCCTTTTCAGATCATTTATATATATACAAGCCGTTAAGCCCGTTAAAACGGGCTACATCCCTCTGTCTCTCACCTCCCCCTCATTCTCTCTCCCCTCACTCTTCACCACCCCCTACCTCCCTCCCTCCCACTCCTCCCTCTCCTCTCACTCAGTCCCTCCCTCCCACTCAGTCTCACTCACTCCCTCCCCCCTCTCTCCCTCCCTCTCACTCATACTCAGTCCCACTCACTCTCCCTCAGTCCCACTCCCTCCCCCTCAGTCCCACTCCCTCTCTCTCAGTCCCACTCCCTCCCTCCCTCTCCCCCCTCTCCCCCCCTCCCTCCCTCTCCCCCCTCTCCCCCCCTCCCTCTCTCTCCCCCCTCACTCAGTCCCACTCACTCCTCCCCTCTCACTCAGTCCCTCCCTCTCTCTCTCCTCCCTCGCTGCCGCCGCCGCTGCTGCCGCTGCCATCCGACGCCGCCGACGCCGCTGCCACCCGCCGCCGCCGCTACCACTGGACGCCGCCGCTGCTACCACCGGACGCCGCCGCCGCTGCCACTCAACGCCACCACCGCCGCTGGACGCCGCTGCCACTCGACGCCGCCATTTTTTTTCTTTTTTTCTGGCTCAGACCGACGTGCTCGCCCGCACATGCGCGGTAGAGCTGGTCTCTACCGCGCATTTGCGGCACATCAGTCATCCTTCGTTTATTAGGTAGGATTGAAAAGCACCAGTCCAAGTACAGATCCCTGAGGCTCTCCACTGTTTACCCTTTTCCACTGAGAAAATTGACTATTTAATCCTACTCTCTGTTTCCTGTCTTTTAACCAGTTTGTAATCCATGAAAGGACATCGCCTCCTATCCCATGACTTTTTAGTTTTCTTAGAAGCCTCTCATGAGGGACTTTGTCAAATGCCTTCTGAAAATCCAAATGCACTACATCTACTGGTTCACCTTTATCCACATGTTTATTAACCCCTTCAAAAAAATTAAGCAGATTTGTTGGGCAAGACTTCCCTTGGGTAAATCCATGTTGACTGTGTTCCATTAAACCATGTCTTTCTATATGCTCTACGATTTTGATCTTGAGAATAGTTTCCACTATTTTTACCGGCACTGAAGTCAGGCTCACTGGTCTATAGTTACCCGGATCACCCCTGGAGTCCTTTTTAAATATTGGGGTTACATTGGTCACCCTCCAGTCTTTCAGGTACAATGGATGATTTTAATGATAGGCTACAAATTTTAACTAATAGTGTTGCGGTCTCGGTCGCCACGCTGGCGCCCGAGGCCTTACCTTCCTCCCGAGTCCCGGGGAGCTGCCGCGTTCCGCGGCCTCAGGACCCCGGCCGCTGCTTTCCGGGGAGCTGCCGCGTTCCGCGGGCCTGCAGTGCCTCCGGGCGCCATGCGCCGGCTCTCACGCTGCCGCTGGCGTGGCCTCACGGCCAGTCCCGCCCCCAGGCGCGCGCGCGCGCGACTGTCCTCCACTTTTAAAGGGACCAGCGCGGGAAAACCCGGCTCCTCCCTTCTATGACGTCAGACGCTGCAGGGCTATTTAAGCCCTGCAGTCCCTTCCCTTCTTTGCCTTGCAACGAGGTTCTCTACTTCCTGTAGTTCTAAGTTGCGTTCTGGATTGCCTGTTACCTGCCTGACTCCGCTCTGCCTGACTCCGCTTGCCTGCTACCTGCCTTGACCACGGTTTGCCTGACTCCGCTTGCCTGCTACCTGCCTGACTCCGCTCCGCCTGACTCCGCTTGCCTGCTACCTGCCTTGACCACGGTTTGTCCGACTCCTGCTTGTCTTCAGCCTGCCTTGACTCCGGTCCGTGACTCCGACTCCTGCTTGTCTTCAGCCTGCCTTGACTCCGGTCCGTGACTCCGACTCCTGCTTGTCTTCAGCCTGCCCTGACCTCGGTTCGTGACACCGACTTCTGCTCGCCCGCTGCCGGCCCAGACTCCGGTCCGGATTCCACTCCTGGGTTTCTTCGGCCTCGCCTAAGTCCCAGCGGTCCGGGTCCCTACGGGCTCCTCCTGGGGGGACCTCGGGCTTCCAGGGCGAAGTCTCCTAAGTCCTAGCAACCCGGGCTCCCACAGCTCCTCTGGAGGAGTCTCGGGTTTCCAGGTGAAGATCCTGTTGCCCAGTGGGAGTTCTGCCTACCGACTGTTCCCTCGGGCCAGTCGGCCCAAGGATCCACATCCGGATTGTCTCCAGCATAACAAATAGATCAGAAATTTCATTTTTCAGTTCCTTTAGTACTCTAGGATGCATACCATCCAGTCCAGGTGATTTGCTAGTCTTTAGTTTGTCAATCTGGCCTACTATATCTTCCCGGTTCACACTGATTTGGTTCAGTTCATCTGACTCATAACCCTTGAAAACCATCTCTGGAACTGGTATCTCCCCAACATCCTCATTAGTAAACACGAAGGCAAAGAATTCATTTAGTCTTTCTGCAATGGCCTTATCTTCCCTAAGAGCCCCTTTAACCCCATGGTCATCTAATCGTCCAACTGACTCCCTCACAGGTTTCTTGCTTCGGATATATTTTATAAAGTTTTTATTATGAGTTTTTGCCTCTATGGCCAACTTCATTTCAAATTCTCTCTTTGCCTGTCTTATCAATGTTTTACACTTAACTTGACAATGCTTATGTTTTATCCTATTTTCTTCAGATGGATCCTTCTTCCAATTTTTGAAGGATTTTTTTTGGCTAAAATAGCCTCTTTCACCTCACCTTTTAACCATGACAGTAATCATTTTGCCTTCCTTCCACCTTTCTTAATGCATATGGATTGTCCCAAAGGTGTTGGTGGGGGAGAAGGAAGGATAGACCTCCAGATCCCAAGGCGTAGTGTAAGTCTTTATGTCTATGGACGTTAGCTCAAATTGTGTCTTTGTAACTTCCCAGTGTCAATAAACAGGCTGGACACATATGTGGTGTTCTTAAAATTAAAGGTTTACTGTTTAGCTTGCTTAGTGGAAACTAATTGGCACAAATTACATGTTCTTCTTGTCACATCCATGATCACAGTAATACAGTAGTGTCCATTAGTTTTTTCCTAGGGGTCCCCTTTCTTCACATTGCAACACAGAAAGCTCCAGGGTACAGTACTGTAATCTAGGCTGAACATGAGAACATAAAAATTGTCATACTGGGTCAGACCAAGGATCCATCAAGCCCAGTATTCTGTTTCCAACAGAGGCCAAGCCAGGTCACAAGTACCTGGCAGGATCCCAAGGGGTAGACAGATTCCAAGCTGCTTATCCCAGTGGATTTCTGCAACTCTCCCTTATTAATTGTTAATGGACTTTTCCTCAAGGAACTTGCCCAAATCTTTTTTAAACGCAGCTACACTAATAGCTTTCACCACATCTTTTGGCAATGATTTTCAGAGCTTAATTATGCATTGTGTAAAAAAATATTTTTTCTTATTAGTTTTAAATATATTACCCAGTAACTTCATTGTGTGTCCCCTGGTCTTTGCACTTTTAGAAGGAATAAACAACTGTTTAAAGTTTGCCCATTCCATTCCCCTCATTATTTCCTAGACCTCTATCAGCAGCTCTTTTCCAGGCCGAAGAGCCCTAATCTCTATTGCCTTTCCTCATAGGAAACTCATTTTATTCCTTTATCATTTTGGTTGCTACAATTTCAAGGTAGCAAAAGGGTTGCAGGGTTAGAGTTGGGGGACCAGGAGGGTTAATTTTGGATAACTTATAGTGAACCAAGGAGCTGGTCCTGAATCCCTTCAATTTTGGAAATTTAAATCATGTCAGGAGAAGTCTGAAGGGGGGGGGGGGGGGGGAGGTGGATGTTGAAGGCTCAGCAAGGCAGGGTCCATGATTTTGAACTTGGAGGGAAGGGCAGTGATTGGGCCACTAGGCCCACAAGCTTCTTTTATTTATTTATTTTTTAAACCGGTGGCCCCTTTATTCAGAAGCGCATTTAGCGCTATTTAGCCGGATAAGCATGACTTATGTGGCTAAGTAGTGGCTGCTGATATCACCCGTGTTCAGCACCCGCAGCTTAGCCATATAAGTCCCTTATACAGTTAAAAGTTATATGCACAAAAAGTAGGCATTTATGTGAATCGGGACCAGAATCGGTTCGGATTTCAGTTCCGATTCACATCTCTATAGTTGTGAATCGGAACCAGAATCGGTTCGGATTTCAGTTCCGATTCACATCTCTATAAGATGTGAATCGGAACCAGAATCGGTTCGGATTTCAGTTCCGATTCACATCTCTAATTTACTCTGTGGATCGGGGCGGAGCAAATTAGCTGTATAACTCTGATATTCGTAGTTAGCCACATAAGTAGCCATGTAAGTTTAGATGCCCCATAGCTGGATAGACTTTTCTAGCTAAGTGTATATACATACACATGTACATACATGTACATAAGTGTACATACATGGCTTTGCCATGCCACTGAATATACATCGTAACTTAGCTAGATGAGTTCTAACCGGTTAAGTTAAGAACATAAGAACATAAGAAAATGCCATACTGGGTCAGACCAAGGGTCCATCAAGCCCAGCATCCTGTTTCCAACAGTGGCCAATCCAGGCCATAAGAACCTGGCAAGTACCCAAAAACTAAGTCTATTCCATGTAACCATTGCTAATGGCAGTGGCTATTCTCTAAGTGAACTTAATAGCAGGTAATGGACTTCTCCTCCAAGAACTTATCCAATCCTTTTTTAAACACAGCTATACTTACTGCACGAACCACATTCTCTGGCAACAAATTCCAGAGTTTAATTGTGCGTTGAGTAAAAAAGAACTTTCTCCGATTAGTTTTAAATGTGCCCCATGCTAACTTCATGGAGTGTCCCCTAGTCTTTCTACTATCCGAAAGAGTAAATAACCGATTCACATCTACCCGTTCTAGACCTCTCATGATTTTAAACACCTCTATCATATCCCCCCTCAGTCGTCTCTTCTCCAAGCTGAAAAGTCCTAACCTCTTTAGTCTTTCCTCATAGGGGAGTTGTTCCATTCCCCTTATCATTTTGGTAGCCCTTCTCTGTACCTTCTCCATCGCAATTATATCTTTTTTGAGATGTGGCGACCAGAATTGTACACAGTATTCAAGGTGCGGTCTCACCATGGAGCGATACAGAGGCATTATGACATTTTCCGTTTTATTCATCATTCCTTTTCTAATAATTCCCAACATTCTGTTTGCTTTTTTGACTGCCGCAGCACACTGAACCGACGATTTCAATGTGTTATCCACTATGACACCTAGATCTCTTTCTTGGGTTGTAGCACCTAATATGGAACCCAACATCGTGTAATTATAGCATGGGTTATTTTTCCCTATATGCATCACCTTGCACTTATCCACATTAAATTTCATCTGCCATTTGGATGCCCAATTTTCCAGTCTCACAAGGTCTTCCTGCAATTTATCACAATCTGCTTGTGATTTAACTACTCTGAACAATTTTGTGTCATCTGCAAATTTGATTATCTCACTCGTCGTATTTCTTTCCAGATCATTTATAAATATATTGAACAGTAAGGGTCCCAATACAGATCCCTGAGGCACTCCACTGTCCACTCCCTTCCACTGAGAAAATTGCCCATTTAATCCTACTCTCTGTTTCCTGTCTTTTAGCCAGTTTGCAATCCACGAAAGGACATCGCCACCTATCCCATGACTTTTTACTTTTCCTAGAAGCCTCTCATGAGGAACTTTGTCAAACGCCTTCTGAAAATCCAAGTATACTATATCTACCGGTTCACCTTTATCCACATGTTTATTAACTCCTTCAAAAAAGTGAAGCAGATTTGTGAGGCAAGACTTGCCCTGGGTAAAGCCATGCTGACTTTGTTCCATTAAACCATGTCTTTCCATATGTTCTGTGATTTTGATGTTTAGAACACTTTCCACTATTTTTCCTGGCACTGAAGTCAGGCTAACCGGTCTGTAGTTTCCCGGATCGCCCCTGGAGCCCTTTTTAAATATTGGGGTTACATTTGCTATCCTCCAGTCTTCAGGTACAATGGATGATTTTAATGATAAGTTACAAATTTTTACTAATAGGTCTGAAATTTCATTTTTTAGTTCCTTCAGAACTCTGGGGTGTATACCATCCGGTCCAGGTGATTTACTACTCTTCAGTTTGTCAATCAGGCCTAGCACATCTTCTAGGTTCACCGTGATTTGATTCAGTCCATCTGAATCATTACCCATGAAAACCTTCTCCATTACGGGTACCTCCCCAACATCCTCTTCAGTAAACACCGAAGCAAAGAAATCATTTAATCTTTCCGCGATGGCCTTATCTTCTCTAAGTGCCCCTTTAACCCCTCGATCATCTAACGGTCCAACTGACTCCCTCACAGGCTTTCTGCTTCGGATATATTTAAAAAAGTTTTTACTGTGAGTTTTTGCCTCTACAGCCAACTTCTTTTCAAATTCTCTCTTAGCCTGTCTTATCAATGTCTTACATTTAACTTGCCAATGTTTATGCTTTATCCTATTTTCTTCTGTTGGATCCTTCTTCCAATTTTTGAATGAAGATCTTTTGGCTAAAATAGCTTCTTTCACCTCCCCTTTTAACCATGCCGGTAATCGTTTTGCCTTCTTTCCACCTTTCTTAATGTGTGGAATACATCTGGACTGTGCTTCTAGAATGGTATTTTTTAACAATGACCACGCCTCTTGGACATTTTTTACTTTTGTAGCTGCTCCTTTCAGTTTTTTTCTAACAATTTTTCTCATTTTATCAAAGTTTCCCTTTTGAAAGTTTAGCACGAGAGCCTTGGATTTGCACACTGTTCCTTTTCCAGTCATTAAACCAAATTTGATCATATTATGATCACTATTGCCAAGCGGCCCCACCACCGTTACCTCTCTCACCAAGTCCTGTGCTCCACTGAGAATTAGATCTAAAATTGCTCCCTCTCTTGTCGGTTCCTGAACCAATTGCTCCATAAAGCTATCATTTATTCCATCCAGGAACGTTATCTCTCTAGCGTGACCCGATGATACATTTACCCAGTCTATATTGGGGTAATTGAAGTCTCCCATTATTACTGCACTACCAATTTGGTTAGCTTCCCTAATTTCTCTTAGCATTTCACTGTCCATCTCACCATCTTGACCAGGTGGACGGTAGTATACCCCTATCACTGTAGTCTTCCCTGATACACAAGGGATTTCTACCCATAAAGATTCAATTTTGTATTTAGTCTCATGCAGGATGTTTATCCTGTTGGACTCTATGCCATCCCGGACATAAAGCGCCACACCTCCTCCTGACTGCTCCTCTCTGTCATTGCGATATAATTTGTACCCCGGTATAGCAGTGTCCCATTGGTTATCCTCTTTCCACCATGTCTCTGAGATGCCAATTAAGTCTATGTCATCATTTACTGCTATACATTCTAATTCTCCCATCTTACTTCTTAGACTTCTGGCATTAGCATACAAACATTTCAAAGTTTGTTTTTTGTTTGTATTTTTATTCTGCTTTTTAATTGATAGGGATAAGTTAGAATTTTTTAGCTCAGGTGAGTTTTTAGTTACAGGCACTTTTCTAATTATTGGAACCTCACTGTTGGGATGCCCTAATTCTAATGCATCATTAGTATCCTTTAAAGATACATCTCTCTGAACCATGCGCTGCTGAGCGACTGTCGGCTTTCCCCTTTGTTCTAGTTTAAAAGCTGCTCTATCTCCTTTTTAAAGGTTAGCGCCAGCAGTCTGGTTCCACCCTGGTTAAGGTGGAGCCCATCCCTTCGGAAGAGACTCCCCCTTCCCCAAAAGGTTCCCCAGTTCCTAACAAAACTGAATCCCTCTTCCTTGCACCATCGTCTCATCCACGCATTGAGACTCCGGAGCTCTGCCTGCCTCTGCTGACCTGCGCGTGGAACAGGGAGCATTTCAGAGAATGCTACCCTGGAGGTTCTGGATTTAATATTTCTACCTAAGAGCCTAAATTTGGCTTCCAGAACCTCCCTCCCACATTTTCCTATGTCGTTGGTGCCCACGTGTACCACGACAGCCGGCTCCTCCCCAGCACTGTCTAAAATTCTATCTAGGTGACGCGTGAGGTCCGCCACCTTCGCACCAGGTAGGCATGTTACCAAGCGATCCTCACGCCCACCCGCCACCCAGCTATCTACATTCCTAATAATCGAATCACCAACTATGACGGCCGACCTAACCCTTCCCTCCTGGGCAGTAGGCCTTGGGGAGATATCCTCAGTGCGAAAGGACAATGCATCACCTAGAGAGCAGGTCCTTGCTACAGGATCCTTTCCTGCTACACCTGGTTGGTGCTCTCCCATTATGAGACCTTCTTCCTCCAAGGCAGCACCAGGGCTGCCAGTCTGAAGTTGGGACTGGACTACTATGTCCCTGAAGGTCTCATCTATATACCTTACATGGATTTGAACATCTACCCCAGTAGCACTACTTAACCGGCGTTCAATATTGTTCTCTAAAGGTCAATGGGACATGTAATTATTGTATAAAAGTGGTTAGCATTTAGAAGCATGAATTTTAAACTGGCTTTGAATACAGCCAGAGAGGGAGCATGATGCACTGACTGAGAAATTCTATTCCCGACTTTCTGGCACAGCAAGGTGGAAAACAAGGAGGTAGTGGGGGTGAAGAGAGGCACAAATAACAGTGACTTGCTCGATGAGTGGAGCTCAGGAGGAAGAGAAGAGAAGAAATGAGGAGCAGCAGAGTGAATGCATTGAACTGCATCCAGAAGTAGACAGGAAACCAATGCAGCAACTTGAGAAGAGAAGCCGCATATTCATAGTGATGTGACAGGAAGATAAATTGTACAGTCAAATTTTGAATTGATTGCAGTGGAGATAGAAGGTTCAGCGGGAGAGCCACAAACACCAAATTGCAGTAGTTTAAGCATCAGGTGATAAGAAAGATGATGAGTGGTTGGGTGACATGCTCAGAAAGGAAGGCGAGGATTTTACAGAGGAAGCAACAGCAAGCTTTAGTAGTGTTTTGGATGGGCCTTGAGAAGGAAAGAGAGCCATGAAAGATGATCCCAAGGTTACGGGAGTACCATCCAAAGACAGAAAAAGAGAGACAAGGGGAAACTACATTTGGTTGAGGAAAAAACCAAGAAGTTCCATTTTAGACATGTTAAATTTAAGGGAGCAGCGAGACATCCAGCTGGTGATGTCAGACAAGTGGACTGAAATCATGGTGAAGTTTCTGGCGTAGAGAGGTAGATTGTCATCAGCATAGAACTGGGACTGTGAGCTGTGGGAGGAAATCAGAGCACCAAGGGAAGAAGTGTAGAGACAAATGAGAAAAGGGTCCAGGACAAAACCTTGAAGTACACCTCCCAATAGGAGAGGAAGAAGAAAACCAAGATAGATCACGTAAAGGTCTTTGGTTTTCAACACAAAGAGATCACTGGAGACTTTGGTGAAAGCACTTTTTCTGGAATGTAAAGGGCAAAAGCCAAACTGCAGCAGATCCACAATGGCTTGAGATGAAAGAGTCAAGAGCAAAGGGGTTAACAGCACACTAAAGCAGTTTAGATGCAAAAGGGAAAAGGAGATGGGATTACAGTTAGCAGGCTTGAGAAGTGGAGTGATCACAGCATGTTTGGAGAAAGAGGATCAGCTGCGGTGCGAAGCCATTGAATAAGGATGGGACAATTGCAGGAGAGAGAGAACTGAGGAGCTGGGTTTTAATAGGTTCAGACGAACAATTAGCAAGTTTGGAGGAGAGATTACATAGCTGGGTCTGTGGGGCAGGCAATGCAGGTCAGTGGAACAGATTAGTGGTGATGGTGCACAGTTAGGAAAGGCCACGCAGACTAAGAGCTGCATTTAGATGCTTAGTGAAAACCCGGCTATTCCATCAGGCATTTGATGTTTAAATACATCTTTCTGTTTTGTTTTTAGAGATTAGGGGGGTTAATATTCAGCAGTGTGGCAAGCAGGCAATTTATTCGGTGAAATCTAGCTGGATAAATTGTCAAGGATATTCAAAGGAGCACTGCTGATTAGGCACTCCTCTGAATAAAGCTGGATAAAATCCTAACTAGCCAGATAAACTTATCCCTCAAACTTTAAGACTGCTCTCCAGCATGACCAGACTGGGGGGGGCCGATGCAAAACAGTGCGCCCAGCCGAGCGCAATGTATAACCCGCACTCGGATGCGGGTTAAATAGGCGCTAATCCACCCCTAATGCAATAGGGGGATTAGTGCCTATTTAACGCGCGTCCGACGCGGAGTGAATGCAATAGCGCTCATCACATGCAAATGCATCTGAATGAGGCTATTACTCATTCACTCCACGTTCAAAAAAAAGTGTGCGTCTCAGATGCACATTTAGCTCTCAGATATTAATGCCTGCCTGGAGCAGGCGTTAATAGCTGAACGCATGTAAAAGAAGTACAGAAAAGCAGAAAAAAATGCTTTTCTGTACTTCTTTGTTTTTGGTTTTTTTTTACTTAAAAAAAAAAAAAACCTCGGTAGACTGCCGAGTTATGAAGACCGATGCCGATAAACTCGGCGACTGCCAGTAATGAAAACAGATGCCGATAAACTCGTAAACCGGCGTCGGTTTTCATAACCAGCAGCCGCGGTGGGGTCGCGTTAGCAAGGAGGCGCTAAGGTCGTGCAAGCGACCCTAGCGCCTCCTTGCTAGAGCAAACCCCTAATCTGTATGTAGCATGGCGCCCCCCCATGCAGGCGTCATGTGTGCGTTAAGAAAGCGGGCGCTGACTTTTCACGCTTTTTATTGCATCGGCCCCTTAGCTGGAAAAGTTATCCAGCTAACTCTTAATATTGGAGTTAGCCAGATAAGTGATCCAGCTAACTTAACTCCGCCCTAGAATGCCCTGAAAATGCCTATCATTTATCTATTTAATTGGCTAAAGAGCGGGAAATTTAAAAACCACGTTTTATCCAGCTAAGTCCCAACATTAGCTGTACAAGCTGTTTGAACATTAACTCCTATACATTTATGATGGTTATTCTTTTTAATAATGTTTCTCTCTTGCTTATATGAACTGGCACTCTAAGGGAGTTACAAAGTAAACCAAATAAACAATTCCAAATATAAACATTTAATATAAAACAATAAAAATATAATACAAATGTTAAAAAACAACAACTTTCAATCATCAAAAGAGCTATCATAAATAACTATCTACGACATTTAACTAGATACAGTGGAGTAGATATTCAAATGCTACTGAGCCGGAAAAATCAAACATTTCTGGCTAAGTGGCTGCAGCTGAAAATCCAGCTATACCACTTAGCCAGTTAAAACTTACCAGCTAAATAATTAGCCATATAGTCAGTGGGTGGGCAGTGTGAATAACTGGGCAGCACTATTTATCCGGTTAGATAAGATAGCGCCACCCAGCTATGCACACTGCCCACCCACCGACTATACAGCTAAGCGATATTGAGCCTTATCTGGTTAAGTTAACCAGATAAGTTAGTGTGACCAACAGCAGGTCTAAAGTTAGCTAGATAAGCTTATTCAGCTAACTTTAATACTTATCCAGATATATTCAGAGGCATTGCTGTGCCAGTAAATATCCTTTGTAAGTTAGTCAGATAAGTCTTATCTGGTTAACTTACATAGCTGAATATATTTTAATATTGCCCCCTATAATTTCTGATAGTTGACTTGGGATCTAAATTATATTTTAAAAAATGGATCTTATATTGTTAATTATTTAACTACGCTGATCTTAAAACATTTGTAAATGCTTATGCTTTCTTTTGTCCTAGTTATTGTTGTACCTTTGTTGGGAAGGCATATCATAAATAAAAAGGGCATTTGGCTACCAAATGCCGAGGGCAATAGCCACATTAGTATTAGTGGATTTTCAGATTAACTGCACTCCTTTGTGGTTGGTCATAGGAAGGGAGGAGTGCTGAGTGTGAACAGAACCGGGGATCTTGTGCAGGCTCATTTATTCAGGAGGCTGGAGTGCAAATAAGGAAGAAGATGCAGATATCCTGAAGAAGGCTTGATAGAGCAGGACCACTTGTAAGCTATCGCTGGCATATACTGGCAGTGTGGGCAGACAGGGCGGTCTTTTTCTGCCATTATCTGCTATGTTACTATAGAAGGATCAGAACAATATCTTCAAATTCAAATACAAAGAGAGTTTCTTCAGTTCCAGACATTAAAGTTTACGTGATCCCCTTTTTTTAAATCTTTTTATTTCCTACCTTTTCCTAGGTTTTTGGTGTAACATTTTATTGACATGTGATTCCACTTTTTAAAAAAAAATTAAACCTGGGTTTAGAACTCAGCATACTTAATAACAAAATGGGTACATAAATGAATACAAACACGTTTGTTTTTGTCTCCTGTAACCCGCAGTCGGATTCCTGCAATCCTGTCCTGACAGTTTAGATTAATGGCATGCACTGAATATTAAACAAGCGCTCAGGGGACCGCACCCGCTTTGCCCCACTCGCGTTAACTTTTAACAGCAGTCTGAAGAGCACAGCATCGGACAAACGGTGCTCGAAATCCCAATGAGTGAGGCTGCAGACAGTGCCGGACAAGGTCCAATGAAATGCTTCCGTCTACATCTCTGAAGCACCAAGGTTTCAGTGCAATTGGGAAAAGAAACAAAGAGGAGAATTACATAAGAACATAAGAAAATGCCATACTGGGTCAGACCAAGGGTCCATCAAGCCCAGCATCCTGTTTCCAACAGTGGCCAATCCAGGCCATAAGAACCTGGCAAGTACCCAAACACTAAGTCTATTCCATGTAACCATTGCTAATGGCAGTGGCTATTCTCTAAGTGAACTTAATAGCAGATAATGGACTTCTCCTCCAAGAACTTATCCAATCCTTTTTTGAACCCAGCTACACTAACTGCACTAACCACATCCTCTGGCAACAAATTCCAGAGTTTAATTGTGCGTTGAGTAAAAAAGAACTTTCTCCGATTAGTTTTAAATGTGCCCCATGCTAACTTCATGGAGTGCCCCCTAGTCTTTCTACTATCCGAAAGAGTAAATAACCAATTCACATCTACCCCTTCTAGACCTCTCATGATTTTAAACACCTCTATCATATCCCCCCTCAGCTGTCTCTTCTCCAAGCTGAAAAGTCCTAACCTCTTCAGCCTTTCCTCATAGGGGAGCTGTTCCATCCCCTTTATCATTTTGGTTGCCCTTCTCTGTATCTTCTCCATCGCAATTATATCTTTTTTGGGATGTGGTGACCAGAATTGTACACAGTATTCAAGGTGCGGTCTCACCATGGAGTGATACAGAGGCATTATGACATAAATAAATTGTGTCTGTTTTCATCGGTATTGTACTGTTTCATTGGACCAGCAGATGAATGAACCTGGAGCTGCCTTGTCCGGCACTGTCTGCAGCCCACTCATTGGGATTTCGAGCCCCATTTGTCCGATGCTGTGTTCTTCAGACTGCTGTTAAAAGTTAACGTGAGTGGGGCAAATTGGGAGCGTCCTCTGAGAGTTTGCTTGATATTAACAGAGAAAGGTTCTGCTTGATTTATGCATTAAATAATAACACTGGAAAAAAAAAAAAAAGGCCAAAGCAAAAAGGAAACATTTCCCTGACTGACAGAAAGCTTGTCACCTTTGCTTAGACGGATCACTCTGCCTTTCCTCTGCTTCACCTTTCCTGCTCCCTCTGATGGATGCTTCACGTGCTGTGCTTCAGAAATGGCAATGAATGCAGGGGATGAGCCCAGGCACTGCCAGCTTCGGTGCTGAGCAGGGAGGGAGCTCTCCGTAAACTGGCAGTCCCCAGACAGCCAGCGCTTATTCCTGGGGTACGCAGCGATGGCACTGCCAGCAGCCGCAAAAGAGAGATGGCCAGCTTCTGGCAACAGCAGGGCAAAAGGGGAGAGATTTTTGTCTCTGAGGCCAGCTTTACACAGACTGATAAATGGCAATCAGATGGCTCCAAACCATCAGAATGAGGAGGCTGAGAAAAGCCCAGTGCTGATAACATTGCACGCATGCGCTAATTCTTCTGCTTTCTTTTAAAACAAAGAAACGAGATCACGACTTCATATATGTAACAGAGGATGGACTTTTACGACCTGGCACTATGTGGTCGCCCCCCCCCCCCCCCCACTGTATTCTCTTCAGAGCAGGAGGCAGATGGAAGTCATGACCCATGGCTGCCGGGTACAGTCCAGAGCAGGGAGGGACAAGGGAAGCTTCACAACCTGGCATACTGAATATTCAGAAACTGACCATGGCTGATGGGTCTATTCCCCAGCAGCAGCGCTGGCCATGGAGACCAGCCAAAAAGTTGATGTTCCACATTAATCAGGGGCTACCACCTTCAGGGCTGGCACGTGAGAATCCTTTAGGGCATATGCATTTTTAGCATAATGCAATATGTACTAATTGGTTCATGTATTTGCGAGATGGGTCAGAGAATGAACAGACAACACTTTTCCTATTAATTCAGTCAAGCATGGTAATAACCTTCCTGTGCTGTTGCTGACAATTTTAGTAGAGATATGTGGCTACTTCACAGTCAGGCATGAACTGGGAGAATTAGGATTTGACTTTGATGGTATTATTGCATTTTCCTTAGACCCACCAGGGACCATCACTGGATTTTTACAACTAGGGCTCCATTCTCCCCAGCAGTGACTTCACACCTAGCTTCCTTTCATCCACCACTGTACCGCCCAACTCCAGCTCGCCCTAACTCTGCCCCTCCCTCCCAAGAGCTGGCCTGACACCCAGGAACAGATGAGGAGTAGGGACTGCAGGGGAGAGCATTGCTTCATTCCCCTACAGCAGTGACTCAACTCCCGACCTCTTTCATCAGCTGTTGTCTTGCCGGGCTCCATCATTTCCTGGCTCTTCCCCTTCCCACTGATGTCAAGTGTTGACCTCAAGAGTTGGCCTGCTGTAGGGGAGGAGTGCCTCTGAAGGAGATTATCCCTTGGGAGCAAATTTGTGAGGAATGGGGCTTGGTTATGACATCTATGGAGTCTATTAGTAGGCCAAATAGCCTCCAAAGGGAAAAGCAGTTAGTAAGGAAGAAGAGGAGTAATAAGCTTTAGGCTTACAAGTTTATTAGATAGAAGGTGGTTTGGGGGTTTTATTGTAATACATATATTTTGTTTTTGGTTTAAATTATGTTCCATTGCTATGCTTCATTATGTTAAGCTTTTGGGATTATACTTTGCTATGCTTTTCTTTGTTTGGGAAAGGGGAAATAATCTTGGCAGGAAATTATGCTCCTTACCGAGAATAGTTTTATTATTTTCATTATGTTTTATTATTATCTGTTCTATACTATGGACTTTGCAGTTTGGATTTGATGTAATGCAATTGGGAGGGAATGTTATTTTCTGCTGTATGATGCAGCCTATTTCCTTTCTATGTGAAAAGAAGAAAGGCTAGGCGTGCATCAGGATTTTCACATTATTGCATGGCTTATATTATATTGTACTGATGTATACCATTTGTTGAAGTAAACCACTCTGGGTCCCCTTATGGGGAAAAGACAGAATATAAAACAGCTCTTTAACTCATAAATCTTTAGATGAGGATTCTGGCTTAACACAATTTTGAGGATCTATAAGCCCATGACAGCATTACGGTCAGTAAGCAAAAATCTATTAGAGGTTCCACCAGTCAAACTTGAACATCTGGAGATGATGAGAGAAAGGGCCTTCTCAGTTGCTGGACCCCTTTTCTGGAATCTGCTTCATGAGCCACTCTGATTATCAACTTGTTTCAGGATATTGTGAAAGGCCCTGAAAGCACATCTGTTCAAATTAGCCTCGGCCATTAAGCTTTACATAATTGATGGCTCCTTTTCTGTGGAGTAGGGCGATATTGCTTCTCTGTGTTTTATCTGTTTTTTAAATTTGTTTTGTGATTTTATTATGAATGTTTTTATATATACTCTGCCATGATCCTTTGTGATGTGTGAGGAAATTAAGTCTTTTTAAATAAACAAATATAAGTATGAGAATAGAACAGAAGCTGTTGAGGTTTTTATATCCTTTTATGGGAAGAAATAGACATTTTAAAATTAAGTCTTTCATACATGATGGATTACTCCAGTACAAGCCCTCTGTCTATCTTCACTAAACCAAGATTTGGCATTAACTCTTTCATTCTGGGCTCCCCAGCATGCTCATTTCACCTCAGGAGTTCCTGAATCAGAGTTGGCTGAGTGTGTTTTATTGTCTGGTTGTTTCAGCTGATACAATAACTTTGAAGTTATGTATCTATAAGTTCTTATTGGCCATTATCCCAAGGCTATTTAATTGGGCAGATTGCAATCATCTGAAAAATTTCTCTACTAAAGCATCCTCTGGCTATTACATTCTGAATACTGAGCAACTAACCTTGCAATAGTTATGGGAGAGAGGCTATGGCCGGATTTTAAAAGGGTTACGCGCATAAATCCAGAGGATTTACGTGCGTAACCAGGTCTAGGCGCTGGGCCTATTTTAAAAAGGCCCGGTGATGCGTGTAAAGCCCTGGGATGCGTGTAAGTCCCAGGGCTTTACAAAAGAGGCAGTCTGGAGCAGGGGCGGGGCCAGAGGCCTCTGACAGAGTGGCCATTGCCGCTGTGTTGGAGGATTGCGTGCTGGCAGGCTGCCAGCACATGCAACTTGCGCCTGCCCAAAGGCAGACGCAAAAGGTAAAATAAAAATTTTGGGGGGGTTAGAGTAGGGCTAGGGGGAGGAAAGGTTAGGGGGAAGGGGTGGGAAGGTCAGGTTAGGGGGAAGGGAATGGGGGAAGGCAGCGCGGCTTGGCGCGCGCAAGGTGCACAATTGTGCACCCCCATGTGCGCGCCGACCCCTGATTTTATAACTTGCGCGTGCAAGTTATAAAATCAGGTGTACATGTGCGTGCGCCGGGTAGCGTGCGCACATGAACGCCACGCGTGCTCCTTTTAAAATCTACCCCTATATGTATAACAACAGATCTAACTGCCCTTGCTTTAAAATAACAAAAGCAAACAGAATAAACATTGAGGTCCAGACAAAATGTATTCTATGCATTAAAAAGGTTGAAGGAAAACCAAATGACTACCAGTGTGGTTTAATAGTGAGGTGAAAGAAGCAATTAAAGCCAAATTTGCATCATTCAAAAAATGGAAAGCAAGACCCAAACCAAATGAGGAAATAGGGAAGAGCATAAGCACTGGCTAATTAGATGTAAAAATGAAATTAAACTGGCTAAGAGAGAATTTGAAAAGAAGCTTGCCATAACGGTTAAAAACAAGTAATAACACCTTTTTCAAGTACATTCAATGCAGAAAGCCTGTGAGGGAGTCCGCTGGGTTGCTAGATGATGGGGGTAAAAGAGTGGTCAGCAGAAAAACAGAGGTAGATTTTTAAAAGCATTGCTCGCGCAAAAATGCCCACATACGTGCGTATGTGGGTCATGAGCGAGCAATACAGATTTCATTTGAAATCATTTTATTGTAAGCATAAACAAAGAAAGAGAGACTGGTGTACAAGGAAATCTGATGCACACCAAAGACAACAGCAAAGAACAAATACAGCTTACATTTACATGTTTTACCCCTTCTCTCCCCTCCTGTATCCACCCAAAATCCCCAACCCACACACCCCACACAATCCAATCAATAGGGCAAAGAAGAAAAAGAAAAGAACATCAGAAACAGAAAGACTAAAATGTCCCTGCTAGATATATCGGTACATATCAGAGGTACAATCAGCATACAATTAAGGATAATTAAGTACCAAGCTTCTCGCTTTAGAGGAGACCAATTGGATATATTTGTCCCAGATGGCTACAGATTTCAATTTACTTTTAAAAGCTCGAGTAATATCTGCATTAAAGCATGTAAACTATTTCTCCAGGCCCAATATGCGGGAGCGCCTTGGACACACCACACAGAAAGTATAGCCTTTTCCCCCCCAAGAGCCAGGCCTTGTGAAGGAAAAGACAATTCCCCCATTTCCACATCATCAATTGCTTCTTTACTTCCGGGGAAAAAGAAAGGGGACACACTAGGACCTGCTGCAGATTTCTTTTCAATTTTCCCCAAACAATTTGAACCATGGGGCATGTCCAAAAATAATGACCCAAGGATCCCCTAGCCGAGAAGCACTTAGGGCAGACATCAGATTGTAGCACCCCCGCTCTAAACAACCTAACTGGAGGCAGGTAAGCTCTCACCAGAGGTTTATATTGCATCTCCCTCAGACTGGCATTCCCCTCCATCCCTGGTATCCTTGCCGCTTCTCCTCCATGTGAATCGGATTCCCAGATTTCCAATTTCCCAGGGGAGTCTGAAACCGTGACAATGCTTTATAGAAGCGAGAAAAATCCCCATTCTCCTCTGCGCCCCAATTTGAAAAAATTCCTCCACTTGCACTTTGAAATCTTCTTTAAGGTTAGTACTTGACAAAGATCGCCAGTAATGTCTCAACTAATTGTAAGCAAAATGCTGCCCCACATTCAATCCAAATTGAGTTTCCAATTCTCTTGGGGAGAAATAATGAGCCCTTCTACAGCCACCATTTGTGCAATATGACACAAACCCTTTCAGCGCGCAGTCCAGAAAAGCTTTAGTGTAGGAACCCGGTAAAAAGTCCCCATTTCCTTGGAAGGGCATGAAAATCGATTCCCGGTGACCTTGATGTAGCTTATCATAAAAAAACTGCCATGCATGTTTAAGAGATGAAACAATATAATGTTTCTTAGATAAGCTGGTAAGGCTGAGTTGTCTGCGTGCAAGAGGTGACATCCAGCTCTGTTCCCACATGCGAGGGGTGTATACACCGGTATCAAAAATCCAATCCTTCACATACTGTACTATAGAAGTCATATTATATTGTTCAATTTTAGGAATCCCCACACCCAGAGCGCCTGCAATCTTTTGAAAATCTCAGTGAAGACGTTTTTATCATAAACATTTGGAGCATTCACATTACATAGCACTATAGACTCTCTATTCAAAGAACGCCGAATAATTCAATATCTGCCTCTCAAATCCTTCATTTGCTCCTGAACTTGAAATGTCAAGTTTTTGTGGACCACGACAACCACCTCCGCTTTCTTTGAACATGAGGAAGCCCAATAAGCATCCCCTACCCACCACCTAGCTAATTTGCTATGTTCCTGGTCAGTTAAATGAGATTCGTGCAGCATGGCGATATCTGCTTTGTATTTCAATAGAGCTTTCAATATCTTATGCCTCTTTACCGGGGAGCCCACTCCCGCTACAATCTAGGATACCACTTTAACACCCTCTTTAGTCATTCATCAGTGAAAACCACGTCTTGCATACCGACACACTTACCACAAAAAGGGTCTTTCCCCCAGCCGAGGATAGACCCTAGTTCCAAACATACCAAATAAGGACAGAATTACATCCCAGATATCCCAAATTCTGTCAGGAAGAAACTTAAATAATCTCTTCCCCTTAATCAATGCACACCCCTGTTTCTTCATTTCCCACCCCAAAGTCGTCGTCCCCCCCCCCCCCCCCCCATCTCCAAAGAGAAGGAAACCACGGAAAAATTCCATGGAGCCCACCCACCATCCACCCTATTATTAAACAGTGAGAAAACATATGTAAGAGTAGTAAGGTGGAAAACTCTTCAGTTCTTAAATCTCCAAGAAACATAGCATTAACAACTCTTGGCATAATGTCCAGTCAAGTAATCCAAAGCGTTATGCATTGTCAAGGTACTTGGTAATGCGCTCAAAACAATGTGAGCAGAGGTCTCCAACCGGAGCGAGTCTTCCCGCAATCAGTGAAAGCAATTTGAAAAACTGCACTGCTAGACTGATGTAGCCACCAGCAGAGGAGTGAGCGCTTACCTCGATGAGATCAGCCACACTGTCCAGATTCTGAGGGGCCACTTTTAGCAGTATCAACAAGCAGTGTATTCAGGAACAACTGAACTTCCCCCCGGTGTGGCACAAAAGGTGGTTTTCCCTTCATGGGTCACTCGTAGCTTTGCCGGGTATTGCAAGGCAAAACAAATTTTGCATTAGTACAGGCAGTGCACACAGAGGAGAAGGCTCTGCGCAGGCCCATCAGTTTTACTGAATAATCCTGAAACATTAAGATCTTACGATCTATTGATGGTTGGGAACCCTGGCAAACTGCTTGCAGAATAGCCAGTTTATGGAGAAAATTTTAAAAAAATTGAGCTGTGACTACCCATGGCCTCCTTTGATTTTCCAGCTGTGAGCCCTCTTGATTAGCATGGGACCAAAAGAGGGATCTAACTGCAGCTCTTTTACCAGCCAGGTTTCAAGGAATCCTCTGCGATTGATTCCGGGACCCTGACCAACTGCAAATTGTTTCAACGTGATCGATTCTCAAGATCCTCCACCCGATCATCCAATTGAGTCTCCTGGGCCTTCGGGTCTTTCACCATCGTTGCTGTCTCATGTACGCAGATCTTCCGTGGCAGATACCGCTGCTTTACCACACTCACTTGCTGAGCACCACATCAATGGAAGCTACAATCTCATCAAATTTCGCAAAGACCTGGACAAATTTAACGCCCAGGGTTTTTACAACTGCCGCAGTCACCACTTCGATCAGGTCAGCATTGTTTGGGAGATCTCCAGCCACTTTTCTCGTCCTCCCATTCTGCCATCTTGGAATCAGTAGGCCACACTGTCTTTATCCTTGCGAGCGAGTTTGGTGAACATTTCAGTGCCAGAGATTGTCGTCTCAGTTGAGGATGAACACCCGATAATAGCAACTTAGCCATCGATGAAAATAAAGGCCGGATGAAAATGTATCTCAGCGAATGGTGAGTAGGCCCCCAGGAGCAGAGCAAACCTGTGTCCTGCTCCTACAACGGCATCACGTAATCTCTCCAATATAGATTTTAAAAAGTTGCAAAGTATGCGCATATATACTGGTGCGCGTGCCAAAAATAAGAGGACAGAAAAGGGGCAGGGCATGGGCAATCCAGGGCTGGGCCAACAGTTAGGTGTGTAACTCTGTATTTTAAAACCAGAGACCGCGGCGTGCATCAGTTTGTTATCAGCATAAATTTACTGCTGCCCCAGATGAGGAGCAAGTCTGTAGATCTTGTGTTTTAGGACTTATATGACAGGGTGAGGGGACTGGGTCAACTGGGGAGTATGCAGGATGAAGAACCAGAGGAGTCTGGAAGACCTTTATAAAGTCTGGGCAAACTGGTGGATTAATAAGAAAAACTGGGTTGCCCCCCTCCCCCGCAAGCATGTTTTTAAATCCGCCTACATACATGTCTACAAAGTCCTATGGAAAACACGTGCGCATGCTGAGCTCCAGTAACCTCTTAAAGTTAGGAGCATACTTATATGCAGTTGGTATATTTTAAAACATATGCACGCAAGGGGTGCACAATTTAAAATTCGCTCACACGCTGATATACGCGTGAATGGGCGCACACTCCATTTTAAAATTAGCTGTAAATTAATTCTTTGCCTCTGTCTTTTCTAAGGTCATACCCACACTGGAAACATTTTTTTGATGATGATGACTGAGTGACTAGATGGAAAAACTGTGAAACTAGAGGACGTAATAACTCAGATTGACAGATTGAATAACATATCACTGGGACTGGATGGTATTCACCCCAGAGTTCTGAAGGAACTGATAAATGAAATTGCAGACCTGATTCTGGTGATTTGTAACCTATCATTTAAAACAACTACGATACCAGAAGACTGGAGGGTGGCCAATGTGATGCCAATTTTTAAAAAGGACTCCAGGGGTGATCTGGGAAACTACAGACTGGTAAGCCTGACGTCAGTACCAGGCAAAATGATCAAAGCTATTCTTGAAAACAAAATTAATGACCACATAAATAGACATGGTTTAATGGGGGAGAGTCAACATGGTTTTTGCAAAGGGAAGTCTTGCCTTACTAATTTACAAGATTTTACTGATGGTGTAAATTCACATGAGTTGGAATTTGGATTTTTAAAAAGCATTTGACAAAGTCCCTCATGAAAACTTCTCAGGAAATTGGGAGTTCACGGGATCAGCGACAGTGTCCTAGTGTGCATTGGTAACTGGATAAAAGTCAGGAAACAGAGGGTAGTATTAAATGGTCAGTTTTCTAAATGGAGAAAGGCCAATAGTGGAGTGCCCCAAAGGCATGTATGGGGACCTGTGCTGTTTAGCACATTTGTACATTATTTGGAGAAAGGAAAGATGAGGGAGGTGACCAAATCTGCAGATGACATAAAATCATTTCAAGTCATAAAAAGGAGCAGCGAATTCTGAAGAACTGCAGAAGGACCTTGTGAAACTAGCAGACTGAACTTCTAAATGGTACATGCAGTTTATTGTGAATAAGTGCAAAGTAATGCATGTAGGGAAAAATAATCTCAGCTACAGGTACATAATGCTGGTTTCCATATTAGGAGTCACCAACTAGAATAAGGACTTGGAGACCTTGAAATCTTTGGCTCAGTAGGTGATGGTGGTCAAAAAGGCCAATAAAATGTTAGGAATCATTTGAAAAGGAATAGAGAACCACATTGAGAACATCATAAAGCCCTTGTAAGATCCATGGTGCGATTGCACCTTGAGCATTTTGTGCCGATTGCCCCATTTCAAAAAGGTGGGCATAGAAGAGATACAGAGAAGGGTGACAAAAATGATAAAGAGGATGGAAAATTTCCCTTATAGAGAGAGGCTAAACAGATTAGTATTCTTTAGCTTGGAAAAGAAATGACTGAGAGGCGATATGACTGTCATTATAAAATTATGAGCGGGTGGAATGGGTAACAGTTATTTACTTTTTCAAACAACACTAGGACTAGGGGACACTCCATGAAACTAGAAACTGGGAGATTAAAAAACACTTATATTATTTTTTCATTAGCATCCAATCTGTTGCCAGAGGATGTGGTTAAGGCAACTAACATAGTGAGGTTCAAAACAGGACTGCTTTTCAGCTGTCCTAAAATTATCTATCAGGGTCATTCATCAAAATGCGTTATGGCATTAATGCCCATGATAACAGCATAACACATGTGATAACTGCAGCACCACATGGCACAAATGCAAATTTTTGAAAGGGGTGGGATCAGGGAGGGGTTTGGCTTGGATTAATGAAAATGAGAGTCATTATCACATGTTTTTAACACTGGAAATAACTACAAAGATGAGATTTCTACAATGTTCTCTCACCCTAGCTTGGTGGACTCTATAACAGGGTACCATCAAGCTAGGGCGAGAGAACATTGTAGAAATCTCATCTTTGGGAAACTTTCCTACTCCAAATGATGTCAAATCTTCACCGAGGTGTACTGTGCTGTTTGTACATCTCATGCTGAATGTCAAACTGGCCTAGTGGTTAGAGCAGTGAGCTACGAACCAGGAAACCAGGGTTCAAGTCCCATTGTTGCTCCTTGTGACCTTGGGCAAGTCACTTTACCCTCCATTGCCTCAGGTACAAACTTTGTTTGTAAGCCCTCTGCTGATAGGGAAATTCCTACAGTACCTGAATGTAATCTGCTTTGAAGCGCTGAAAAAAGTGGAATATAAAAAAAGCTAAATAAATAAATAAACAAACCACCACCAAAACCTCACCTCGAGTTATTAGTTGGCCCTCCTAGTGATATCAAATAGTTGACTACTATGAAGGCCTTATAGAAACATAGAAACATAGAAATGACGGCAGAAGAAGACCGAATGGCCCATCCAGTCTGCCCAGCAAGCTTCACACATTTTTTCTCTCATACTTATCTGTTTCTCTTAGCTCTTTGTTCTATTCCCCTTCCACCCCCACCATTAATGTAGAGAGCAGTGATGGAGCTGCATCCAAGTGAAATATCTAGCTTGATTAGTTAGGGGTAGTAGGGGTAGTAACCGCCGCGATAAGCAAGCTACACCCATGCTTATTTGTTTTACCTAGACTATATTGTACAGCCCTTGTTGGTTGTTTTTTCTTCTCCCCTGCCGTTGAAGCAGGGAGCTATGCTGGATATGCGTGAAGTATCAGTTTTTTTTCTCCCCTGTCGTTGAAGCAGAGAGCCATGCTGGATATGCATTGAAAGTGAAGTGAAGTATCAGGCACATTTGGTTTGGGGTAGTAACCGCCGTAACAAGCCAGCTACTCCCCGCTTTGTGAGTGCGAACCCTTTTTCTTCTCCCTTGCCGTTGAAGCAGAGAGCTCTGCTGGATGTGTGAAGTATCAGTTATTCTTCTCCCCTGTCGCTGAAGCAGAGAGCTATGCTGTATATGCATTGAAAGTGAAGTATCAGGCATATTTGGTTTGGGGTAGTAACCGCCGTAACAAGCCAGCTACTCCCCTCTTTGTGAGTGCAAATCCTTTTTTCCATTTCCTCTTGCTGTTGAAGCTTAGAGCGATGTTGGAGTCACAGTAAGCATGTGTATGTTTATTGAATAAGGGTATTGTGTCCAGGCAGTAGCCATCATTCTGGCGAGTCACCCACTCTTCATTGGCGGCCTCTTGACTTTATGGATCCACAGTGTTTATCCCACACCCCTTTGAAGTCTTTCACAGTTCTGGTCTTCACCACTTCCTCCGGAAGGGCATTCCAGGCATCCACCACCCTCTCCGTGAAGAAATACTTCCTGACATTGGTTCTGAATCTTCCTCCCTGGAGCCTCAAATCGTGACCCCTGGTTCTGCTGATTTTTTTCCTACGGAAAAGGTTTGTCGTTGTTTTTGGATCATTAAAACCTTTCAAGTATCTGAAAGTCTGTATCATATCACCTCTGCTCCTCCTTTCCTCCAGGGTGTACATATTTAGATTCTTCAATCTCTCCTCGTACGTCATCCGATGAAGATCCTCCACCTTCCTGGTCGCCCTTCTCTGTACCGCTTCCATCTTGTCTTTGTCTTTTTGTAGATACGGTCTCCAGAACTGAATACAGTACTCCAGGTGAGGCCTCACCAAGGACCTGTACAAGGGAATAATCACTTCCCTTTTCTTACTCGATATTCCTCTCTCTATGCAGCCCAGCATTCTTCTGGCTTTTGCTATCGCCTTGTCGCATTGTTTCGCTGTCTTCACATCATTAGACACTATCACCCCAAGGTCCCTCTCCTGCTCCGTGCACATCAGCCTTTCCCCCCCATCGAATACAGTTCATTCGGATTTCCACTCCCCATATGCATGACCTTGCACTTCTTGGCATTGAATCTCAGCTGCCATATCTTCGACCACTCTTCCAGTTTCCTTAGATCCCGTCTCATTCTCTCCACTCCTTCTGTTGCAGATCTTAGTGTCGTCCGCAAAAAGACAAACCTTACCTTCTATCCCGTCTGCAATGTCGCTCACAAAGATATTGAACAGGACCGGTCCCAACACCGATCCTTGCGGTACACCACTTAAAACCGCTCTCTCTTCAGAGAAGGTTCCATTTACCATCACACATTGTCTTCTGTCCGTCAACCAATTTGCAATCCAGGTCACCACCTCGGCACTCACTCCCAAGCTTCTCGTTTTATACACCAGTCTCCTGTGCGGAACCGTATCAAAAGCTTTGCTGAAATCCAAGTATATGATATCGAGCGCTCTTCCTCGATCCAATTCCTTGGTTACCCAGTCAAAAAAGTCAATCAGATTAGTCTGACAGGATCTTCCCCTGGTGAATCCATGCTGCCTCTGGTCCATCAATTCTCCAGACTGTAGATAGTTCACTATTCTCTCTTTCAGCAGTGACTCCATTACTTTTCCCACCACTGAAGTGAGGCTAACCGGTCTGTAGTTGCCTGCCTCCTCCCTGTTCCCACTCTTGTGAAGCGGGACCACCACCGCTCTTCTCCAATCACTCGGCACCACTCCCGTTTCTAGGGATCTATTGAACAGGTCACACAGTGGACTCGCCAGAACATCTCTGAGCTCCCTCAATATCCTTGGATGAATCCCATCAGGCCCCATGGCTTTGTCCACTTTCAGGTTCTTTAGTTCTTCCCACACATTTTCTACTGTAAAAGGATTTTCATCTATTCCACTTCCCTCCAGTTTCTTGTTGTGTAGAGATGGTCCTTCTCCAGGGTCTTCTTTAGTGAACACAGAGCTGAAGTATTCGTTTAATATTTCTGCCATTTCATCGTCTCTCTCTACACATTGATCATTACCACCTTTCAATTTCACTATACCACTTTGGACCTTTCTCTTTTCGCTGATGTATCTGAAAAATGTTTTGTCACCATTTTTTATCTCCTTGGCAATCCTCTCTTCCGCTTGACTCTTTGCCAACTTGATTAATTTCTTTGTCTCCCTCAGTTGATACAAATATTCTTCTTTGTGCTCCTCCCTTTGGGATCCTTTATATTTCTTGAATGCTGTTCTTTTAGCTTTAATTTTGTCAGCCACCTCCTTTGAGAACCAGATAGGTTTCAGTTTTCTTTTGCTTTTCTTTACATTTCTAACATATAGAGCAGTTGCCTTGGTGATTGCTCCTTTTAGATTGGTCCACTGCTGATCCACATCTCTCTCGTTCTCCCAGCCTTTAAGTTCTTCCTCCAGGTAGTTCCCCATTTCCTCAAAGTCTGTGTTTTTGAACTGTAAAACTCGGGTCTTTGTGGTTCTTTTCCCTATTCTTTTATTGATATTAAACCATACCGTTTGATGATCACTGCTGCTGAGGTGGGCGCCCACCTGGACATCTGAGACATTATCTGCATTAGTGAGCACTAAGTCGAGTATAGCTCCTTCTCTCATGGGTTCCATTACCATTTGTTTGAACAAAGATACTTGCATGGCATCCACTATCGCTCTACTATTTTTAGATTCTGCAGATGGGATTTTCCAGTCTACATCTGGCATATTAAAGTCACCCACGATCACCACTTCTCCCTTCTTACCTATCTTATGGATGTCTTCAACCAGATCTCTGTCCAGCTCTTCCTTTTGGTTTGGAGGCCTGCAAACCACTCCAATATAAATGGACGCTCCGTCATCTTTTTTTAGGTCGACCCATACAGCTTCTTCAATACCCCAACTTCCTTGTAGCTCAGTTGCTTGGATGTTGTTTCTGACATAAAGAGCCACACCTCCCCCTTGTCTATCCTCTCTGTCCTTCCTTAACAAGTTGTAGCCTGGTATTGTTGTATCCCATTCATGAGATTCTGTGAACCATGTTTCTGTGATAGCAACAATGTCCAATTCTGCGTCAGCCATTAGGGCCTGCAGATCTGGGATTTTATTTCCCAAACTATGAGCATTTGTGGTCATAGCCTTCCAGGTACTCTCTTTACGGTTATTGCATTTCCTGGACTCCTTGTGAGATATTAGTTGAGATTTGTTATTCACTTCACTATTTCTTTTTGTGGTTGTGCCACTGTTGACAGAGTTATCCATCTCAATTAGATTTTTCTTTTGCTTATGGATCTTGAAATACTGCATGCATTGTGTTTTTTCTCTCTTTTCTGGTAATACTGCAATGCTTTTCTCAAGAACTTCTTCAGTTTTTAATATAGAGAAGGCTTGTTCTTTTTGCATTTGGTACATTGTGTGTCTCCTCATCACAGGTCTAATTCTACCAGAGCCCACTGTATTCCTGGTTTTTAAAGAATTTCTTAATGACCTGTTTGAGTGGGAGGGTGTACCTGTTGGCTGCTCTTCTGTCAAGAATGGATGACTGTGGGTCCTACCTGAGCCTAATGAATCTCCTTTTCTTGACTCCTGGTTTATTTGTGGTATTGGGGAATTATTTTCTGAGTAATGCAATGTGGGTGTAATTCTTTTAATTGAAGCTAATTGATCTTTAATCACAGTCAGCTCCATTTTCAAGGAAGAGAGTTGTGCACAAATTGGGCAAGCTCTAAGTTTCCAGATGCTTTCCCTCAGAATAAAGGCTCCACAGCAGTTACATTGGATAGTCCTCATCTTGGTAATTTGTGAATTGTATTTCCTTGACTGTAACCAATGTACTAATTTATCTCGCTGCCAATGGTAATCTAGGCAGTCTTTATTAGAAACAAGCCCCAGGGGTGGGTGGGTAGAGGGGTAGGGTGGGAGGGAGTCAAACAGTTTAGCCTAGGACAAGCTTATAAAGAGTCTCTCCTTCTCTCTCATAAGAAAATGCCTGTCTGGGTACAAAGTCTCATAAGTGCAATAAATTTAACACATATTGCTATAAAATACCTATGTGAAGTGCTAAAATAGCACACGGTGCGGTAACTCTAAAATTATCATAGTCATGCCCCTTTTCCTTATTGTGGGCATTATTCATGCAACATTTATAGGATTTTGATGAATCTAGGCCTATGTTAGGTGGATAACGATGAAAATCAGAATTAGCTGGCTATGTTAGCTGGATAAAATCACTTCGCTCCGAAAAACTCCTGACATAGCTGGATACATTTTTAGCCGGTTAAAAATTTATCCGGCTATAACAGGGGCAGTCAGACTGGCAGGATTTTCAAATCTTGGTGTTTGTCTGATTTGCCAAATATAGGCAAAAATTCTTTACTCACTGTACAATTAAGCCCTGGAATTCATGGCCAGAGGATGTGGTTAAGGCGATCAGTATAGCTGGATTTAAAAAAAAAGGTTTGGACAAGTTCCTAGAGGAGAAGTCCATAAATTGTTATTAAGCAAGTTGACTTGAGAAAAGCCCTTACTTATTACTGTTGGATCTTGCTATTGTGTTCGTGGACCCTTGGGCTGAGATGAGATTGGCTCTACCTGCAGGGAGAAGCCCTGCAGGTTCTCACCATCAGCAGGCAGACCCAAGTGAAGCAGAGACCGGTCAGGAGCTTCACCTTTACCAGCCCATGTTCCCCTTGGGTTGAGCCTTTGGGTGCCCGGGCCAGCAGGACTTAGGCGATGGTCTCAGGAGATGTGGTCCAAGGCCAGGCTAAGGTCATAGACTGGTAGCGATTGGGCATATCCAGGGTCCAGGCAGGAGTCAAGGGCTGGTGGCAATCAGGCAAGAGTCAAAACCAGGTATCTGTCCAATGGAGAGAAAGAGGGATGGATGGGGCTGAAGCAGATAGGCAAGGCAGGTTAGGCAAAGACTGGAACAGGCAGATGCAAAGAATGGAACAGGCTGAGAAGAAGACAGAAATCAGGATGGGGAGCAACATGCATTACTCCTGGTAGCTAGGCCTATTGCTAAGGTGAGTTGCTTCTGGGGAGCTGCCCTTATATAGGGCAGTGGCAGTGACATCATCGCTAGGGGCCCCAGGAACATTCCTGACATGGTCCCTTTAAAGGTGGCGAGGTCCTGCGCATTTCTAAGGAGAGGCGGGGCACTTTGCTGTCAGCAGCGTCCTTTCGCACAGTGCCTGGTGATGTGCTGGCAGCATTTTGCCGTACTGGGGAGCAGCATGGCCGGCCCAGCGCCTGAGGTAAGGACAGTGGTTCACAGGATTAGCCTGTACAATTCTGGTCACCGCATCTCAAAAAAGATATAATTGCGATGGAGAAGGTACAGAGAAGGGCTACCAAAATGATAAGGGGAATGGAACAACTCCCCTATGAGGAAAGACTAAAGAGGTTAGGACTTTTCAGCTTGGAGAAGAGACGGCTGAGGGGGGATATGATAGAGATGTTTAAAATCATGAGAGGTCTAGAAAGGGTAGATGTGAATCGGTTATTTACTCTTTCAGATAATAGAAAGACTAGGGGGCACTCCATGAATTTAGCATGGGGCACATTTAAAACAAATCGGAGAAAGTTCTTTTTCACTCAACGCACAATTAAACTCTGGAATTTGTTGCCAGAGGATGTGGTTAGTGCAGTTAGTATAGCTGTGTTTAAAAAAGGATTGGATAATTTCTTGGAGGAGAAGTCCATTACCTGCTATTAAGTTCTCTTAGAGAATAGCCACTGCCATTAGCAATGGTTACATGGAATAGACTTAGTTTTTGGGTACTTGCCAGGTTCTTATGGCCTGGATTGGCCACTGTTGGAAACAGGATGCTGGGCTTGATGGACCCTTGGTCTGACGCAGTATGGCATTTTCTTATGTATGACATGGATTGGCCACTGTTGGAAACAGGCTGCTGGACTTGATGGATTCATGGTCTGATCCAGTATGGCAATTGCTTATGTTCTTATAGCCTGACAGATAAGCTGAATATGGACTTCTTTATGGTTGTTCCATGCATGCTTTAATTTTTCCCACTGTTTTGGCTTCTACCACCTTGGGTGGAAGTCTGTTTCAGGTGTCTACCATCATCTTAATTAAACAAATTTCTTTTGAGTCTCAGTCTCTTCAGCTTCATATGATGACCCCAATCCTTAAGTTTTCCATTCTATGCAAAATGCTTCCTTCTAGTTCCTCGTTGAAGCCTGATAGATGGTAGGGCATTTGTATTTTATAGCCTCTCTTCCTTAGTTCTACTTGAGAAGTACATTTTTAGCTCTAGTCTCCCTATGAATAGCTTATAAGCATGCTATTATTTCAACAAGAAAATATACTAAAAAAAAAACCCTAACAAAGCAATGACTTGAAGGGGCTGCTCTTTCCGTTCTATATTCGTGACCAATGAATCGGGTAGATGCATACAATCATGCCTACCTGTAATTGAAATTAGTCCAATAAATGCAAATGCCTGGGGATTGGCTGCATTGAGTGAGTTTGTTTTTGGGTTGGGATGGCTGAGGAATGGGTGGGATATGAATACAGAATGAATGAGATCCATACTGGTTACTATGACTATGTTTGAAGCAATCATTTCGCTTTTCTTGTTGATGCATTGCTAATATTGTCCTTACCTTTCCTTTTTTGTACATTTGCATTACTGCGGTTAATAAACAGAGTTTGAAAAGAATGGTACTTATTATTATTTCTTCCAGAGCACTTCTCCCCTGCTTCAACGGCAGGGGAGAAGAAAAACAACCAATAAGGGCTGTATAACATAGGCTGGGTAAAACAAATAAGCATGGGTGTAGCTTGCTTATTGCGGCGGCTACTACCCCGAACTAATCAAGCTAGATATTTCACTTGGATGCAGCTCCATCACTGCTCTCTACATTAAAACTGGGGGTGGAAGGGAAATAGAACCAAGAGCTAAGAGAAACAGATAAGTATGAGAGAAAAAATGTGTGAAGCTTGCTGGGCAGACTGGATGGGCCATTTGGTCTTCTTCTGCCGTCATTTCTATGTTTCTATGTTTCTATATGATTGCAGTATTCTGCCTTGATTTTGCTTCAGCACTGTGCACTGAAATACACTAGCAGTACGAGGCAAATGGCAATTGAATAATGTATGTGGCTGCAGTCTCCTGTAGTATTTTATTTTATGCCAAGTTTAAAAAAGTAAAGAAATAAAGAAGCAGCCATTTTTCTTATGGAGAATGACAATCTATATCGCTACCATATACCACTCATCTGTTAAGTATACATATATCTTTTTGTCTGGCAGTTTCCTCCTTCATTTGTGCTTTCAGCTCTATCATAACAGTCCTCTATTGTGCTCCACACCAGAAGCCTTCGTTTGCAACTATCCAGAGGTGTGGGGTAGCCCTTTTTATTTATTTATTTTTATATCCCCTCCTGACTCTGTCACGTCATTGCAATGATCGCCCTGGGCAAGGACCCACAAACTTCCATTCCCTATGAATCTGGCTAACATGAATGCTAAATCTGTCCTTTAAGTGGTCCATATTCAGCCACTATCTGGCTGAGCTAACTTGGCAGGGATATTCAGTGACGTGGCTGTGCCAGTGAATATACCCAGCTCTCTAACAGTTAGTCACATAAGTTTATCCTGCTAACCTTAGCCAGATAAGGCTGAATATCAGCACTTAAGACGGCTAGATTAGCTGAATAGTAGTTCCACCCCAGAATGCCCACATCCTGCCTTCTGCTTAGCCAAATAGTTATCCGGCTAAGAGGTGGCCGCTGAATGTGGCTGAATATTCAAACAGCGCCATTTAGCCAGCTAAGTAGCACCGAATATCAACGTCTAAATTTCTCCACTGAGAAATGGCTGAGACTTCCTCCTTCCCCCATCACAGGCTGTGAACGCTGCCTCTGCAGAATCCTTCACACCTGGCCGGCCCCAATAGCAGAAGCTGAGCCATCGAACCCACGTCTCCCACATGGAAGTGCAAAGCACTGCACTAAGCCACCAGGCTGGATTTCTAAGTATATTCTTAAAAATGCAATGAAAAACTGCATGCAGACCTAGACAGTTTTCTAGCGCAGCTGAGGAACACATAGCAGCAGCACATCTGACCAGCATTGCTTGCATAATGTGATTTAATACAAACATGTGAGCAATGATTTGCATCAATACAATTTCACATGACATTGCACAGAATGCTGGGCGGCATTATAGTGTTAAATTAAAGAATGATGTATGCAAGGTCCTTTTTCATCCATTTCGCAGTGAATCAGTGCTGCTTTTTTTTGCAGACGACTGCACTGTTAAGGGCCTCTCTTTTTTCTTACAGTGTTTCATAGACATAAGTTGTTGAACTCAGTGGGCTGGTATTTTTTCTCTCAGCAGAGCTTTTTCAGACTGCCCTCCTGCAGCAATTGTTTGTGATGATCCGCAGGAAGGCAAAAAATGCTCAACAAGGGCTAAAACCCAGTGGCTCTGTGGTGGTGCTGTAAGATGCCAAGCAACAGCAATATCTAATGGGCAGAAGCTATGGTCTATGTTCCCTGCCCAAGGACTGTCTCTGCTATGGCTGTTCAAGACAGGTGAGAGAGGCGAAAAGGGTGTTTGCATTTAAAATAGAAAAATCCCTGCGTGACTGAAGATTCATGGTGCTGCTGAGATTGGACTGGAAACTTAAAAGGATCAAGAGAAAGTAGGCAGGTAAGAAAGAAAAAGAGGTTTGAAATTGTAAAGTACAAAATTCTTACATTTTGGGGGCAGAATTCCCCCAGGAGTAGAGAGAGATGGGTTCTGTAACATAAAACCCTGGAATCCAGCACCACGGAGAGCTCCAGTCTTGGAATCAGTTTGCAGCAGAAGTCTAAGCTTCTCTTGCACCAGTCCCTGGCCCTGCAATCTAGGGAAGAGAGAGCTTCCACACCACTGTCCTCCCGAGTCTTTTCATTCCCTAACAGCACTGGTGCTCTGCAGCATAAGAGGCCACGGGTGGGGGAATTAAGCTCTCTTGCCTTCTGCCACACTCTATCAGCCTGATGTAAGAAAGAGCAGGGTAAAACTGGGCACTAAAATTCAGCACACAGTGTTTTAACCTGTGCATTACAAAAAAAAAAAAATTATAATTCCCGATGCAGCAGGCACTTGGAGGTGAATTTGAAAAGCCTGCTGCATGCATTAAATAGGGGATGTGTGAAGAAGTTGGGCTTGTGCACGCTGAACAGATTTTAAAAGTCGCTGAGCCGCGTGCATATCTCCCGCAGTGCGCACATCTCGAAAGTTTTCAAAAAGGGTTGGGGTATGGACATGGTCTGGACAGGGCATGGGCATTTCGGGGCTTGAACCTAAGATGTGTGGGTAATTAGTGATGCGACCCGGCGTGCGCGAGGCACTCTGCCTCGTAACTTTACTTCTGCTATGGATGACGTGTACGTTAAAAAAGAAAGAAAACCAGGCAGATCGAGGTTTTCAGGGTCAGGGATAATTGGGGGTGTGTGAAAGTTTTAAACTTGAAGGGGTCGGAGGACCTATTTCTTAAATGGGTGAACTGGGGACAAACTGGTAACACTGGGAACAGCATCAGCACACGCCCCTTTTAAAATCCCTCGACTTATGTGGTAGAAGTGGGATTTGTGTGCACGTGCCCAGCCAGGTGATTTTATAACATGCACACATATGTGCCCGAGCGTGTTATAACATGACCGTGTCCAAGGGCAAGGGCCAACACATGCACGCAAAGGTGCGCACATGTGCCGGTTTGAAAGTTATCATCATGCTATGCTAATACACTGGAGATCATAAGTGCGCAAACAAGTTAAAATGTGCTCTCACCCTATTACATAGTTCTTTTCGGCCCATGATTTCTGTACACAAAAAACAATCACTTATGTGCACTTAAAAGTCTTATGCGCAGAAACCATGCTTTATACACACAGAAAAGGTTTTAGAACAGAAAACATTCTGTGTGTACATAAATCATGTTTTATACACAGAAAACATGCTTTGTTTTGTCCTGGGGACCTGTCTACAGGTCCCAGGACTAGAAGTACGGCTTCTGTCCATCGGCTAATTAACCCTGGAAACTTTACTTCACCTCGGAACAGGAGTTAAGTTTCCAGTGCTAAGAAAACACAAATTATGCCAGCACACCTCACTGCATTAGGAAACGAGGAGGGGCAATAACTAATGATATCATTAGCATGGGATTTACATGAGAGGGTATACACATTGTTGTGTGCATTTTGTGCACAAAACTCCTTGCTGTATTGGCAGTAAACTTTGTACACTAAACATGAGCACACAACTGCGGATTAAACTGTAACTTCTCCCGAGCACACCTTGTTTATACATTCTTCACTTACATTGGAAGTTCTTCTTTTCCCTCATGGTTGTGCAGCATTAAGTAGTAAGAGCCATCAGTGTACATAACTAAGATGGCATCTTTCATTTGTTTCACTCATTAGATGTAACTGCACCAATGAAAGCATTAGTGTGCAGGGAGAAAACGATGCTGGGAGCAGAAATTAGTTACATGCATTATAATGACTGACTGGGAAGACAATGATCCTTAGGAGGCAGCTTTGAGAAGACTAAGTACAGGGAGAACGTCCCGTCCCGTCCCCAGAATGCAATATTACAGAGACAATAGAGAGAATGGTCTTCATGAGGAAACAAAATGAGAGAGTGAATCAGTAAGGGAGGTAAACGAGGAAAGAGAACTGGTCCTGTTGCTTCCATTTGGAAGAACTCCTTGAAACTCTTATTAACATGTTCTCTGGCTGGTGGCTGTACAAAAGAGACAGATCATCAATCTTCGCACGGCTCAGCATGCCAGGTGGCAGGCCGAGAAATGCCCTAAGACCAGGACAGCAGGATGGCAAAGCGGACTCGCACTATCCTCCATACACCAGACCTACCTGCACATCATCTATGATCTGTCAGCCTTATTTGTATTAATGGAAGAAAGTTATCAAAATCTGCAAGCAGTCATTCAACATGAACGGACCACAGTGAGATTTTATGCAGGGCTGCCCAGGCTTTTGGTTCCTTGTAGATTGTGACATCTTTTATTGTACCAATGTAAGAATGATCCAAAGATATTGCAGGCACACCCGCTTTCAAATCCACAGTCCCTTCTTCAAATACCATTTCACATTCTGGCAACAGGTATCGCAAACGTCAAGGAATCCACTATTCTCTACGACGCACAACCAAGTCATATGTGACCCTGCTGATTAACAAAGAGGTAAAGTGACGTGCTTAGGGTCACATAGGGGACTGGAACATGAAGCTCCAGGACTCACTGTTGTTCGCTTTAACCACTAGGATTCACTATCTGCCCTTACGTTACTAAGATAGCTGCCAGTTGTACTGGGCCAAATCCTGCAGTGCCATGTGTTAATGAACAATTGGAACATATTAACAAGCAAATCTGAAGTCCCATGACTGCTTATGCCCAACAGACTGGAACTTTGTACTGTTCAACAGGAAAATCAGGTGTCCGTGACCTTGAATACCACAGAAACCTGTGCACATTCACAGTACGAGCACCCATGAAATCTGCATTCAGTACACTGGTGCAGTACTACAATAAGTAAGCGCTGGGCCTCTCAACCAATCCTGGAGAACCCACAAAAAGTCAAGTTTTTAGATGCCCACAATAGATCATGCATGAAATCTATTTCTATACACTGTATATGTAAATTGATTTTATTCATTTGGGATACCGTGAAAACCTGAAGAGGTGTGGAGGTCACTAAGACAGCTGAACAGCCAACACGAGACCACCGATGCTGCAAAACACTGAAATTCCAGCGTTACAATGGACTACAGTGATTCTGACACTGACAGGAGAAAAGCTGGAGATTCAACATACTCACATACTTATTCCACACACAGTTCCACTTTGCTGTAACTTACTGGCAAGGCGTTGCCATCTTCCTCAGAGCCATGACCACGCTGCAGTTCCTGCTATATTCAGCTGAACTGCCGGTGCTTTGGTGGGAAGAAAAGAACTTTAAAAGATGAAACACTGAAACACAACGGACTGCTCCGGTGGAAGCCTTCTGTCTGCCTTCACCAAACCAAGATCTGGCATCAACACTTTTGTGCTGGGCTTCCCAGCATGGCAATTCCTACTCTGAGACCGAGCTTTTCACCTCTGGAGTCCCTGCTTCAGGCTTGCCGAGTGCTTCCTTGCCTGGTTCTTTCAGCTGTTTGGAGGATTTGAGCTGATTTCATCACTTTGAAAGTTCTTATTGGCCATTATCCCGAGGCAATGTAATAGTACAGACTGCAATCATCCCAGAAAAATGTACCTACTAAGCCAATCTCTGGCTATCACATTCTGATTACCGAGCAGCTGTATGCACAGGACATTATATACTTGTCACCATCCTTGATTTAAAGCAATGAAAGCAACTCGATTAACAGGACATTTTTCAAATGATTTTACCTGGGTAACTAAATGTAAAAAAAATGCAGCCGAGCACTGCCCTCCTGTATGTTTCCCAGCAGGCATGCATGCTTCTACCCGGGCTACAAACGGCAGCGGGCGGGGGAAGGTCATTTTCAAATCCCTGTGCCCGCTGTAAAACAGATGCATAGTCCGTGGGTATGGCGTCGACTGGCCCCAGAATTTTCAGAGGGAAACTCTGTGGGGGGAATCTGTTTGTAAGCTCCTGGGTGGGGTACTTACATTTTACAAACTGTGCTATCAGCAGAAAAAGTCCCATCTGCGCCTGCCTGATGAACTGTCCAGTTCTTCATCCTCCCACTAGATGCACTGTTGAAGAACTTGGTATACCCTAAATAAAATCCATCCATAAGGACCTGAAATCTATGGAGCAGAGGTAGCCTCTGTTCACAGTACATTTGCACATCCCCCATTCCCATATTTGCGTAACTTGCCTTTGAGTCTTCATTCTTCTGCTATTTTCTCTTCAACGGTTATTAAAAAAAAATAAAAATTCAGAAATGGGGCTGAACAGAGATTTGCTGATATTCCTTCTTTATAAAGCCCTGCCAATCTGCCTGGCTTTGACAGCAGTATTTAATATTCTCTGCCTGCATGGTTTTTACCAGCACGCGCAGCTCCCTGCTGCCAAGAGTTTACAATCTAAGCCCAAGGACAGGGAGGTTAAGAGACTTGTCCAAGGTCAGGTAAGTCATATTAGGCAGTCTGCAAGCTTCTCGGCTTTGAGATGAAACCCCAAGTAAACAATGCTAGCCTTACTACAAGGAATGACACAGAAAGCCTGCACACACCGCTGGTGGGTAGAGCGTGCTCCTTATCTGCGGCGTGCCAGAAGGCAATCGGAAAGCTGGGGATTAGCTCGCTTTATTTCAGCCGAAAAGGTATGGAAACCAGTTTACAATGATTTGAATGCAAGCCATGTGTCAGCGTTTTTGTGGTGTTCATGACTGTAACAGTTTGCAACATCAAGGCCTGTCTTAAAAAGTTAAAATAAATTGTGTTTTTACTGGATTACCCGCTGGCAATGATGCTCCAGAGTCTCTAACTGCATTTATGTGGGATGAATTCTGTATATTTTTGATTCTTGCTATTTTATATTCCCTTCTGGTGCATCCCAGTCTGTGTTCTGAAGTAACCCACACACTCTCTTCTCTGGGCCTATCCATCCCACAATGCAGAGTACACATAGTCTCTCTCTTTATCTATCAAATACCACAAGATTTGGTATTTCCCAGTAAAGTTTTCCACAAATAGATATTAAAATAAGTATTCAAATTATTACAGAGAAAAGCCTTTGCATTCATAACAGAAAGCACCATTGTAGTTAGCTTTCTGTGATGAATAACTCCTTCCATGCACACACAGACACTCTATCCCCACAGGCATATATACGTAGGGCTTCTGATCCTAGGGGTTTAATTTTCAAGCAATTAGGTATATTTGGCGGGGGCTAAAAATAGTGAAAATCCTGTTAAAACCTGTTAAAAGTTTTGACATTTTTAGGAGGATTCAATTTAATAAGGTGCATATCAATTTATCTTAAAATATTTTCATGCTGTGTTGCATGGTGTGTGTATGTGGCTAGGTTGGGGGTGGCAAGGGGTGTGTATGTGGCTGAAAGGAATGGAGGCATGAGGATGCATGCAGGGGTATGGGGATGGAGAGTGTGAGTATGTGTGTGGCTAGAAGGAATGGCAGGTGGTGTTTGGCTGGAGGAGATGAGGTAGAGATGGAAGGGGTGTGTGGGATATGTGGTGGCAAACTGTTTTGTGACAGGTTATGTGTGTGTGTGTGTGTGTGTGGTTTCAGGGTTTCCTTACTCTCTCTCTCTCACACACACACACACACACACACACATTTTCTTACATACTCCCTCTCTCATACACATACCATTCTCTCACACAGACAGGCTCTCTCTCTCTCACACACACACACACACACTCTCAGGCCTCCCTCTCTCTCTGGACTGTGACAGGATGGTGTCCGCCATGGCCCCACTGGGTTTCTCTTTGGGTCCACTCAGATGACATCATCTGGCTGCTGCAGTCAGTAAGAGGCATCCTGCAATAGCTGGATGATGTCATCAGAGTGCTTCTACAGTAGGCCTCTTTTGGGGGGTTTTCCAGTTAAAACCGAAAAACCCAGTTTCCCCTATCAGGGGTGTTTTATTAGGGTTTTTCAGTTTTAACCAAAACTAGGCAGCCCTATATAAAAGTCATACTCATTGCACACCTTCAGTAGACCATGAAGTCATCAAAACTTCTCTTGTCCTATTGTTTGTCAGAAAAAAAACTAATTTCAGGGCTCCAGGATCAGCCCCTTTAGTTTATTTGGAACCTATCTACAGGCTGTTCACAGGTCTTTGCAGGGACTTCCATCTGTATATGGATGATATTCAATTCTTCAGCCCTCTTAAAAGATCTTGGTGTAGTACAACTGCTTCCTCTTTCATACACACACATATATACAAGCAAGCTGTTCTATGGTAGCCCAAGGAGCTGCGGCCTCTTCCTTTTTGGCCAGCACCGGGTTGGGCTCTGCCAGCTGTGTAACAGCCGGTGGCCTTGTGGCCTCTCTTGCTGACACTGCCCCATGCAAATGCACGGTATGCACACCCGGTCATATCGAGCCTGGGAAAAAAGGTTAGCATTTGTAATCTTCAAGAGATTACAGAAAGAGGTAGACAGGCAGTAATATCTAGAATCGCTAAGAGAAGCTGGGAAATTAGTGAGGAATGCAAAGATTGAAATGGAAAAAAAAATCAAATACTGAAAAATGAGGAGACGAGACCTTATTTCCAATAGTTTAGTGATAGGAGGAACTACAAAAGTGGCATTTTGAGACTCAAGAGGTAGAAAGGAATATGTAGAGGCTGAGGAGGAAAAAGCAAAATTGCTTAACAAATATTTCTGTTTGGTGTTCTCTGTGTAGGGTCAGGAGCAGGAGCAGGACCACATAAAACCATTCATCAACACTCCCCACTCGACTTACAAGTCCCTTTCCAAAAGTATAACTCCTCCAGACCAACCAGAGACGCACTCAGAGGATCCCTCCAAGTACCCCCAGCCAAAACTACTAAACACATCACTCTAAGAGATCGGGCCTTCTCAACAGCCGGCCCCCTTTTATGGAACTCCATCCCACCAGACCTCAGACAAGAACCCAGCCTCCCAATCTTCAGGAAAAGACTTAAGACCTGGCTGTTCAAAAAAGCATTCCCGGACACTGATTAACCCCTGCAGCCTGTTGAACTACCTCCCATGGTAAAAATGTTAATTTAATGTAAATATCTTTATCTAATGTTATCCTCTCCCTTTCTTCTCTACTCCCAGTTCTAGTACCTTGTTATTTGTAACTGCTTCCTCCTCACTAATAGGTTACTCATTTGTTCTTTGTACACCCCTGTTCTATGTAAACCGGCATGATGTGATTGTATCATGAATGCCGGTATATAAAAATTTTAAATAAATAAAATAAAATAAATATACCAATCACACAAATAAGATTGGACATGAGAAAAACCTCAATTAATTTTCTGAAAAGTGGGTTAGTGAGGAGCTATCGAGATTTAAGAACATAAGAACATAAGAAATTGCCATGCTGGGTTAGACCAAGGGTCCATCAAGGCCAGCATCCTGTTTCCAACAGAGGCCAAACCAGGCCACAAGAACCTGGCAATTAGCCAAACACTAAGAAGAACCCATGCTACTGATGCAATTAATAGCAGTGGCTATTCCCTAAGTAACCTTAATTAATAACCGTTCATGGACTTCTCTTCCAAGAACCTATCCAAACCTTTTTTGAACCCAGCTACACTAACTGCACTAACCACATCCTCTGGCAACAAATTCCAGAGCTTTATTGTGCGTTGAGTGAAAAAGAATTTTCTCTGATTAGTCTTAAATGTGCTACTTGCTAACTTCATGGAATGCCCCCTAGTCCTTCTATTATTCGAAAGTGTAAATAACTGAGTCACATCTACTCGTTCAAGACCTCTCATTTAGAGTGGATAAAGCGATGGGTCCGGATGGAATACATCTGAGGGTAACACAGTAACATAGTAATGATGGCAGATAAAGATCAAATGGTCCATCCAGTCTGCCCAGCAATTTGCTTATGGTCGTAGCTGCCACTCCGTGCAGTTACCCCTATGCTGAAATGTTACCCCACCCCCTTTCTTCATTTCCAACTTCAAGTCTTTTAGAAGCCACAGTGTTTGTCCCATGCCCTTTTGAATTCATTTACTGCTTTTATCTTCACCACTACTTCTGGGAGGGCATTCTAGGCATCCACCACCCTCTCCATGAAGAAATATTTCCTGATATTGGTTCTGAGCTGACTCCTTGCAGTTATATATCATGACCCATAGTTCTACAGTTTCCTTTCCAATGGAAAAGGTTGGAATTTTGTGCATCATTAATACCTGTCAGGTATCTGAAGGTCTGTATCATATTTCTCCTGCACCTTCTTCTCCTCCAGGGTATAAATAGTTAGACCCGTCAGCCTCTTCTTGTGGGTCTTGGAAACATACCCCACACCAATTTGGTCGCCTGTCTTTGGACTGTTTCCATCCTTTCTCTGTCCCTTTTTGAGATATGGGCTCCAGAACTGAACACCATACTCCAGGTGAGGCCTCACCAAGGACTTGTACAATGGCATTACCAGCTCTCTTTTTCTGCTGGTTATTCCTCTCCTATGCAGCATAGCAACTTCCTGGCTTTAGCTACTGCCTTGTCACATTGCTTCACTGCCTTCAGATCACCAGACACAATCACCCCAAGGTCCCTCTCCTGGTCTTTCACCCTCTATCAAATCACTTTTCATTCTCTCTACTCCTTCAGCCATGTCCACTCTGTTGCAGAAACTGGTTATCATCTGCAAAAAAGCAAAGGGTCATTCCATATCAAGTGGACCAGAGGTCCATGCTCAACCTCCTCCAAACAAAATTTTGCACGGATGTTCTCTAGGGTCTCAAACAAAACCGCACTAAATTTTTCACCTGGATCTCCATTGGCTGGAGAGCTAGAAGCAGTTGACTAGAGGTCACCTCTGAGTACTACGCTCCGTGCAACCTAAAATGGCCATTTTATCCAGGTGCTGCAGCCTGACAATACCTCTCAGGGGCCAGAAATTTTGTGCATTAGTACACTTTCTTGACATAAGTGAGCGGGTTCTTTCCCTCTTAAATGGGTATAAGGTTCCTTTAAATATTTAGTTGTGTACATACCTAAAGATCTTGCACAATTACAAAAATTAAACATAATGGGCCGGATTTTAAAAGGTTTGCGCGCGTGGCCGGGCCTTACGCGCGCTGGGCCAATTTTTAAACGGCCCAGCCACGCAGGATGCCGGCGTGTGCACCTTGCTCCTGCTCAGGAGCAGGCACAAAAGGTAGGACAAGGAATTTGGGGGGATTTAGGATAGGGATAGGAGGAGGGCAGGCTAGGGGAAGGGGAAGGCAGGTCAGGCTAGGGGGTTGGGAAGTTCCCTCCCAGTCTGCTCCTTATTTGGAGCGGACTGGGAGGGAACTGGGGAAGGCTCTGATTTATCACCGCGCGTAACTGCGTATATCTTCCCCCCCCCTTGCGTGTGCCGACCTGGCATTTTATAACATGCGCGCGTGCAATGTTTTAAAATCCTCCCCAATGAGAGTTTATTGAGAGTTACTGAAACATCTCCATTGAGATGTGTCTCATTTCTTTTGTCGCTGATGGGAAAAATTCAACTTTTTAAAATGATCTTGCCTAAATGGATTTATGTTTTAATCTATTGCCTATTTATTTGTCTAAGAACTGAATTTCTTAAAATTAGTAATTTAGGGGTAGTTTTAAAACATTGCGTGCGCGTGCTGCCCAGCACGCACACACGGATGCGCAATTTTATAACATACGAGTGCAATTTCATGCAGCGACGCTCCGGGGCCTTCCCCAGTTCCTTCCCAGTCCACTCCAATTAAGAAGTGGACTGGGAGGGAACTTCCCAACCCCCTAGCCTGACCTCCCTTCCTCTATCCTAAATTCCCCCCAAATTGTTAGCTTACCTTTTGCACCTGCTTCTGAACAGAAGTAAGTTGCGCTTGCCGGCACCCTGCCGGCACGCGATCCCCCCAGCACAGCAGCAAATGGCCGCTGTGCCGGGCGCCTCTAGCCCCACCCTGCCCCCGGACCGCCCCACCCCATGGACCGCCCCTTTCACTAACCCCGGAACTTACACGCATCCCGGGGGTTTACGCGTGTGGCTGGGCCTTTGAAAATTGGCCCAGCACACGTAACTCCCTCCTACGCATGTAAACCTCCGGGTTTTACGCATGTAGGTGATTTAAAATCCGGACCTTATTGTGGGGCTTTATTTGGAATAAGAAGAAACCTCATATTGCTATGAATCAATTAATGAAAACTTGGACTAAAAGAGGTCTAGAACATAAGAAGATAAGACTTGCCATACTGGGTCAGACCAAGGGTCCATCAAGCCCAGCATCCTGTTTCCAACAGTGGCCAATCCAGGCCATAAGAACCTGGCAGGATCCCAAGGCTTAGATAGATTCTAAAGCTGCTTATCCCAGAGCTCCACCTTAATAATAGTTTATGGACTTTTTTCTCCAGGAACTTGTCCAAATCTTTTTTAAATGCAGCTGCAATAATTGCTTTCACCACATCATCTGGCAATGAACTCCAGAGCTTGCTCTGACTAAAAAAAACATTTTCTCTTATTAATTTTAATGTATCATCTAGTAACATCATTGTGTGTCCCCAGACTTTGTACTTTTTGAAAGAATAAGCAACTGATTAACAGTTACTCGTTCCATTCCACTCATTATTTTATAGACCTCTATCATATCCCCCCTCAGCCGTCTCTTCTCCAAGCTGAACAGCCCTAACCTCTTTAGCCTTTCTTCATAGAGGAATCATTCCATCCCCTTTATCATTTTAGTTGCCTTTCTCTGTACCTTTTCTAATTCTGCTATATCTTTCTTGAGATGTGGTGACTAGAAGTGCACGCAATACTCAACATGAGGTTGCACTATGGAGTGATACAGAGGCATTAGGATATTCTACATTCCTTTCCTAATAATCCCTTGCATTCTCTTTGCTTTCTTGGTTTCTGCTGCAAACTGAGCAGAAGATTTCAATGTATTTCCAACAATGACACCCAGATCCTTTTCCTGAGTGGTGACTCCTAATGTGGAACCTTGCATTGTGTAGCTATAATTTGGGTTACTCTTCTCTAAGTGCATGCTTTGTACCCGTCCACATTAAATTTCATTTGCCATTTGCATGCCCAGTCTCCCAGTTTTGCAAGGTCCTCTTGCACTTTCTCACAATCCTCTTGAGATTTAACAACTTCTAATAATTTGTATCATCGGCAAATTTGATCACCTCACTCACTGTTCCTATTTCTCGGTCATTTATAAATATATTAAAAAGCAGTGGTCCCAGTACAGATCCAAGGGACATTCCATTGGGAAAGTTTACCATTTAGCTCTACTCTCTGTCTTCTATCCTTTAACCAGTTTCCAATCTGTATTGGACACTGCACCCTATCCTATCACTTTTTAATTTCCTAATTTAAAATTGTATAATTTTGCAGCTAATCTGCATAATTTAGTGACTGGATAATGCGAACCAGTCATTATACACCAATAAATTCAGAATCCTTTGTAATGAAACCAATAACTTTGGAATATGCTTTACATGCCATTATAGTGAAACTACCTATAAATTTTAAATCTAGTAAATTAGTGCAACCATTACTGAAAACACGAAGATGGAGACGTAGGCAGAGGCAACTTAATTATAAATGATTTCCGTTTCTGCCCTTTAAAGTAATAGAGATTTTGCCCCAGGTTTACATGGCGGGAGAACCGACAAGTGGTATAAAAAAGATTTACGTGTAATTCATCAATTCTTAAATGTTCATTCTCTCACTTACAAACCCTACAGTAGACCAAAAAGATTTCTGGGGCTATCTCCAGGTGAGGCATCAGACATTCCCGCCATTACCACAGGGCAGTGGGAAATGTTAACTGATTTATTTGACACTGAAGATGCTACTAGGCATACCTTATCTGTTAATAGTTAGGAGGAATGATACAGCAGCTGAAACGGAGGCAGACTTTGATGCTTGATTATAAAAATGGAAACAAGACTTAGATATACTATTAGCAAAAGAGAAACTGGCTCAGTGTTTTCTAAAGATTTGTGTAATTACTACAAAATGTGATATTAAGAGAAACGCAATATACATTTTTGACCAGATTTTCTCTCTCTTTCAGAAGCAAGCATGTCTTGCTAAGATTACTTATCAAATGTGAAAAAGAGAATGGGGCCTTAAATCTCTCTTTCTGGTCGTGTGCAGTGAAGAAAAAAAAAAGTTTTCATGGCAATTTGTGACTTCTGTTTGAATTGTATACCACACTGTTCCAGAAGTTTAAAATTAGATGATTTTCACATGTAATTATTGTTATGAGATCTGAGGGATGGATTTTTGTACTGTAACTTGTTCTTTTGGAAGTGAGACAGATGGGGTTGAAGGGTGGGCAGGATTCATTTGTTCATGTGAAAATCTTACGTACAGTGTTTATTTTTTTGCAAGTTCCTTAATAAAATGTATTTGATATAAAGTTGCATGCTATGCATTAGATTTACTCCAGTGATTATATCACATTTGATTGAGTTATGATCACTATTGCTAAGTGGCTCCTCACAGCAGGTCCTGAGAAGTAGATGTAAAGTTGCTGCCTCTCTCATCAGTTCTTTGTGAAGAAGTCATTTATGGTATCTAGAAACCCTAACCTCTAGCGCAATCAGTACTGAGGTAAATGAACTCTACCATGATGGGCTGCCATATCTATTTGCCTTTCTATTTTCTGCTAGGATTGCACAGTCTGTTTCTTCATCTTGGCCAGGCGGCTGGTAGATACACCCACTGCTAAACTCTTACTCATCACACATGGAATTTCTGTCCATAAGGATTAAAAAATGCATTTTATTTATTTACTTGTAGATTTTTATATACCTTTGTTTGGTACTAGCTTTCATAACGGTTTACAAGTATAACAACAGTACCTAAGAAATTTACAACCTGTGAACACAACACAACGGTTTATGGGTATAGCAAAGCAGTATAGGACATTTATAGACTGTCGAAGCAAGCAAAGATAGTGCACTAGAAAAATATTAGATATCATGTTATTTCTTTTATTTATTTATTTGAACATTTTTATATACCAACAGTTGTTGGGAACATCCCATCGGTTTACATAGAAACATAAATTAGCAACAGGCTTTACAATAAACAATAATTTGAGAAATTGAGTTTCAAGCAAACTAGGTATGAATTCTTTTTGACTCTATGCCACCCCTCCACCACTTTGATCTGCCTGTCACATCGATATAATTTATATCCTGGTATCATAGGGTCCCATTGGTTATCCTCCTTCCACCATGTCTCAGATATTTGTTATGTCTACATCATTGTATAATGCCATACATTCTAACTCTCCAAACTTACTTTTTAGACTTCCTGCATTCACATACAGACATTTTAAAGTATATTTTTATTTGTATATCTAATTATAGGCAGAGTCATTCATATCTGTGTGCTCTTTATTTAAACCCATCTAGCCTACTTCAGCCTTTCAATTCCAGGCTAATATGCTTTCTTATATCACAGACCTTGCAGCTAGACTATAAGCTGCTGCCTGTACATTTCCAGATAAACAATTACCCTACCAGTGCAGCATTTCTTGTAGACCTTAGCTCTCTCCAGGGCTTCCTCATGCTCTGCTATCAAATGTCTTCCTCTCTCTTGGCTGCCTCCCTCTCTTCTTCTGGGCAAGCAGTTTGGGCTTTTACATGCTGCCAAAATCTACCATTGTTTCTAGGTGTCCAATTAAGCCTAACTGGGTTCTGTGATGGAACTGGTCTTGGACTACATGTCCCAGAGGGCTTTTCTTCCTTATGAGGTCACTTCCTGTCTGACATGGAGTCTCAAAAACTCCATTCCCCAGGATTCCTGTAGGCTTACTTCCTTTCCAAAGTCTAATGTTTTCTCTCAAACTTCCCTTGGTACCAAACTGCTGCAAATCCAGTGACAGGCAGGCTGAACTGACACACATTGTTCCCTGGGTTTAGTACAAATAAGTCAAAATGAAACTCCATGGAGAATTAGGAAATCAAAAAAATCTTGCTGATTAAAATGAGGATACAAATACTCTCCCATTTTCTCTGTCACTCTTTTTCCCTGGTTTGCTAATGTCTCCAAGCTTTCTCTCTCTAACCTTCGGTTTCCTTCCTTCTATGCTCTCTACTTATTTAAAAATGTTTGTATTCCGCACCTTTCAGTGCTTGTCCAGGGCAGAGTACATCAAACATTCATAAATAAATGTTACCTTTCTTTCTCTTTTTTTTGCCTGTCACTCTCTGTTCCTAACTCTCTTCTCTGTCCACTCTATCGCTGTCCTTCTGCCTGCTCTTCTCCTAACCAGCAGTGCAACTCAATGCATTTCTAATGGCAAAAAAGGGACACCTATCTGCAGATGTGCAGGTCCACTCTTTTCCATGGGGTGCTCCAAAAAGATCCCATGAACCACAACAAATGAATTTCCATGATACTCTGCAATAGTACTGAGGTTTCACATCTGGCCTCTCCATGAGTTGGAAGTCTGTTGCTTTTCATGGATGAATTTTAGGTGTTAAGGCTGATCCAGCTGATAAGGACCATGGTCTCCTTCATTTTATAGTATTTGGAACCAAGTCCTGGATTTATCCCTAAATACTGCCTTGGATATTTGGATGTAGTTCAAGAAAGTCCCATATCCCTTTTAACAAGAGGAATTCAAACCTCTCCAGCCTTACAGGAGAAGCAACTTGCTTCTATACCCAAAAGGATCCGTCTCGGTCACTCAACTAATGCACTGCACACACCATTAGTGCATCAAAAGGGTAATTTCATCTCTCAAAGATAATCATGAAACTGTAGAAATGATTCACAATGACTAAGAAACAAGCAGTTAACAAAAACAGGCTAAAAAGGGAAGAGGCAAAACATACATCTTTGAAGAACAGTACACACAATTTTAAGAAATATGTCATGCACCAAATTGCATGCAGTCACCCTGTTCCACTGGTCAACTATAATAATAATATTAATAATAGTATACCACAAACCACTAGGTTCTATGAGAAGACTTCTTCTGTTTGAAATATTCCTTGATGCTTCTCGCTACCTTTCACGGGAATAAAAACATTAAAGACTCTAATCAAACCAGAGACTAAGGGCCTGATATGCATAAGCCCCTTGGAATTATTTTACATGGATCAATTCTGAATGCCAGCTGCAGACTGCAGTCCTAAAAAATGCAGATCATGATGCAAAATAGCCTTCAAGATGATGGCATCTGGGCATTATCCTTGACTTTCTCCTGACTCTGAAAGCCCAGATAAAAGCTATGGCTAAAACTGCAGTTTACAAGCTAAAAATTGGGTTAAAAGCTTTTTTTATTTTGGTTGATTTTCAAACTATTGTACAAGTTGTAATTCCCTTTATCTGGACTTGCCTATTACCCTAATACCTGTTCTTCATCTAACACAGAATACTGCTGCCAAGTTAATTAACGGATGTTCACGTTTTGAGCATATTATTCCTAGTTTACTTTTATTACACTGGCTGCCTGGATTTTGGAGAATTCAATTTGAGATCGCCTCCATAAATTTTAATGCACTCACTAATGATCTTTCATTTCATTTGTATGCTGCACTTACTGTTCATTGAGATCATCAAGTATGCATATTCTAGTTATACCTTCATTTAAAAAAACAAGCAACATCAAAACTAGAGCCAGAATTTCTTACCGCCTTGAACTCAGAGCCATGACTTGTTTTATAACTTTTAGGAAATAATTGAAAGCACTGCTTTCCATTCAAACATTTCCTGTTGTTTTTCAGTTATTCTTTTGCTGTTGTTATTTTATATTTGTATGATAATTGTTGATTATGCTATGGTTTATGTTTTTAATGTTTTGCTGTGTTCTGCTGAGTTTTTATTTGGATCAGCAGAATATAAATATTAAATAAATAAATCCAAAGATCAGCCCATCTTTAGCTTCTGATGAACTGAAACTATACAAGCAAATAACATAAACCATAAGATCATTAGGACCAACCTGCACCCTCCAGAAGCTTTCACATTGGTGTTGAAGATTTTGTGGCAAAGTGGCTGATTTTGCTTGGAGACTTAGATGTGTCAGCTAGAGGGACAGCTCCGCGTACAGTGTGCCTGCCTATAACATTTATTTAATTCAATTTAATATTCCGCTCTACAGAGTCATCAAGAAGCCGGTTACATAAATAGTGTATAGAACATATGTTATATCTGTAACATCTCAAGCCCTATCAAATCCAACTTCATCTTTAATCTTAACAAGACATGTAAGACAAGGTGCAGCAAGCCAAAATTATTCAGTCTGGCTACATATAAGAAATATATATAACGTAACCCCCATCTCCGGGTGATGACAACACCAGTGGGGCCATAAAAGAATTTGTATCATTTGATCCACTTCTATTCAAACTCTCTCTCAAAGGTCTCCAGACCCAGGGCTGGGTTCTTTTACTGGCGGGGGAAGGATATTCTCCTCCAAGGCCCTGAGTGGCAGAGATGACACTTTATCTCGTGCCTAGGAGAAGTATCCTTTCTCTTTCCCTTAGGTGGATGTAGAGACTCAGATGGAATGTCCAACATTAAACTTTACTGACAGGGTTTATTGAAAAATCAATGGCACGGTTCACAGCTGTTCTCAGGTGGCATTTACAGTTCTTAATCTCAATCCACGCCACGGTCTCTTTCTCTACCAGGGCAAAGGACACCCTCACCCTCCAGGGCTTGGATGAATGAGTTCCCCAGGGGGCAGGGGTATTTTTGTTTGGGCAGAAACCCCCCATCTCTCACTGATCTATGTGAACAACCTATGTTCTGTGCATGACCATTATACTAGGTATCATTAGATTTGTCATAGCAATAAAATTCCATCTGCCTTATTTATAATCATAGCTTAAAATATTAAACCTATATTTTTATATTTTGCTTTGCATTTAAAATGTATATTACTTTTCTTTGCTGTAGCAGAATGCACTACACAGTTCCTGATAAACGACCAGCACATTCAAAGATATTTTTTCTACTCTTGTTTTCTTCTTATATATTTATTTTATTTATTTATTTAATAGCTTTTATATACCGACGAACGTTGGGAACATCTCGTCGGTTTACAGAGAACAGAACTGAGCAACAGGCTTTACAATTATCATATAATTATATAAGGAACATTAAAAAAACATACAATTAACAGTGTAGAATATACAAGGATCATTAAAAACATACAATTAACAGAGTAGAATATACAATAAATAATTAACTAAGTGGTATGCATGATAGAGGTTATCCAGAGAGGTTATCCAGAGATCCCTTATATTCATTTCTTATGACCACTAATTAAGCCCCTCTTGCATTTGTTTCATGTGCACCAATGAATAAGCCCGACAAATTATCATTTTTTGTCAGTGTTCTAGTATGTCTACTATGATGGTCATCCACAGTAAGCTGTACCCCCAGTGAGGGATAAGACCATAAGAAGTTGCCATAATGTTTCATACAGAGGATCCATCAAGCCCAGCCCATTCTTTTTACAGCAGTGGCCAATCCAAGTTACAAATACCTAAACATTAAATAGATCTCATGCTACTATTGCCGGAAATAAGCAGTGGCTATTCCCTAAGTCAACTTGACTAACAGTAGTTTATAGACTTCTACTCCAGGAACTTATCCAAACCTTTTCTAAACCCAGCTAAACTACCTACTTTTACCACATCATCTGGCAATGAATTCCAGAGCTTAATTACACATTGAGTGAAAAAGAATATTCTTCAATTTGTTTTAAACGTACTACTTGCTAACTTCATGGAGTTCTCCCTGGTCCTTCTATTATCTGAAAGAGTAAACAACTGATTCACATTTACCTGTTCTAGTCCTCTCATGATTTTGTAGACCTCCATCAAATCCCCCACTCAGCTGTTTCTTCTCCAAGTTTAACAGCCCTAACCTCGCTAGCCTTTTCTCACAGGGGAGCCGATCCATCCCCTTTATTATATTACAGAGGTAATTCAATATTTTCTCTTAATTTTGTGTGGAATTGGGATAGTGATTGGTATACCAAACAGTCTCGCACAGAGTCCCAATGTTCTCTTCCCAGAGTGAAGACTCCAAATAAAAGTCCTCGATAGGTCTCAAAATAGTCTTACTCACAATTCTCCAGTGTCTCTCTCGCTCAGGATCCATAGCTGGAAAAGATCTACACAGGAACACACAGCTTAGATGTTCCCTTTCAAGGCAGGAAGGGGGCACAAAACCCTTCCTCCCAGCTCTTTAACCAAAAAGTCTCTTCCGAAAAACTGAGTCCAAAAATCATTGGAAGGTCCTTGCATCGGGTCGCCACCATACCTCTGTCCTCCAGGAGGGTGTAAAGGTGCAGGTCTTAGATTGTGAGCCCTCTGGGGATAGGGAAATACCTACAGTACCTGAATGTAAACCGATGTGATATCTCAGATCGAATGTCGGTATATGAAAAAAAAAAAAAGTCTTCCCTATCCTGAGCCCCCCAGGGAGAGGTTTCCCTGTGAACTTTCTCCAGGCAACACACAGGGGTCTCGCAGGCTTCTTACAAAGGAAAATTCAGCAAAAGCACAAAACCACCCAGGAGTCAAACCCTACCAGCCAATGAGTGGATTGGAAGAGCAGTTCCCCAACCTCCTTCAGGAACACCAGGCTGGAGTGCCTGAGCCCAAAGGTAGGTCCAAAAATCCAAAAACTATCAAAGCTCTAATACCTCCTCTAATCTCCAGACTTAGACTGCACTGCCCCAAGCTCTCAGGGAAAGAGCTGCTTTTATTACCCCTCAAGGGGATAGCTGAAAAGGAGGGACTGTAATGAATGGTGCCTGCACTGTTCCTAGCTAAAGAAGTTAAACTAGGGCCATAATGGTAATGAGCCCCAGGGGGTCATTACAATAAATATATAAATATTCATATTATTGGTTTACTTTAGACATTCTAAGGGGCTGATAATGAAGTAGACACCAGCAAAATGCCATAGACTTGTAGGAAGTATGATATTCCTTCTAGTCATGCCTAGATATGGTTGATATCAGATTACTGTTGCCTTTTAAGTCTGCAAATCATCCATCTTCAAGTCCCAAACTAACATAGCTTCAGAAAAAAAAAGAAAAGAAAATACAGCAAGATGTCTCGGGAAATGTATTTTAGGATGACAATAATAATTAACGATGTAGAGAGAATGAGCATCTGATTAGCGAGAGGTGTATATCACTGTCAGTAAGGAAGGGGAAAGACATTTCTACATCAGAGATTTGAATATATAGCACAGAATGTCCTGGGTATATGATGCTTTTCCTCTCTTATGTAGTTTGTCACTGCCAAAATACATATTTCAATACCATGTAAGTTGTACTGGAGGCATCTCCAAGTTTCATAATTATCAGGAACATCTGTATAAGATCACATCCCAGGTCTTTTAGAAAAGACAATGCTCACCCAATGTGATGACTGGCGCCTTGACTAATTTATAATGGTCACACCCTTCATGATTCTCCTCCCAACCAGTAAACGTGAGCTGGAGAAAAAACACCCAGAAATTCCTCAAAATTGAATCTGTTTATATTCTGCTTCTAAGGCCCATCACTCAACTTATTTGGAAGCTCAATCAGGTTTCCACTTTCACACTTCTCTCCACCAGACACACACATATGCTCTCTCGCCCACAGACATACACACACTACCACACACACACAAGCTCTCTCTCCCTCACATTCTCTCTCACTCACACCACAATGTTCTCTCTCTCTCACATACATGCACACAATCTCTCTCCAATCAATTACATTCCTTCCTCTCCTGGCCTATCCAGGAGCCACTAGCATTGGCTGCAGCCAACTTTTCCCCATGCAGAAAATATTCCTCAGTCAGCTTCGGCCTATGCAATTCTTGGTCTGCAGCCTCCCTCCAGGGCTCCTAACCACTTCCCTGTCAGCAGTGATTGGGACTGCCTTCTGCAATTGGCTCTGCATGCAGCAGCCCCCATCTGGCTCCTATTTAGCTCCTCACTACCTGCCTCTGCCTTCTCTTTACTGGCCCCACAAGGTTGCCACGCTGCAGTATATTAGGCTGAGGCCAGGGCTGGTGGCAGCTGCACCATGCTGATTGGTTCAGGGCTGCCTGCTGCTTGCCTATGTTGGTAGCAGCGGCAGTTGGCTCCTGCTCAGTTGTTGTTCAGTGCTGTGCTGTCATATAGAAACATCGAAACATAGAAATGACAGCAGAAGACGACCAAACGGTCCATCCAGTCTGCCCAGCAAGTTTTGCACTTTTTTTTTCTCATACTTATGTTACTCTTGGCTCTTAGTAACCTTTTGGTTCTATTTCCCTTCCACCCCCACCATTAATGAGAGATCAGTGCTGGAACTGCATCTAAGTGAAATATCTAGCCGAATTAGTTAGGGTAGCAACCGCTGCAATAAGCAAGCCACACCCACGCCCACCTGCCCACCCAGATTAAATAATTCAGTCCTTGTTGCTTGTTGTCTGTATATAGATCCACTTTTCTTCATTCCCCCTGCCGTTGAAGCAGAGAGTTATGCTGGATATGCATTGAAAGTGAAGTATCAGACTTTCACCCCTGCCGTTGAAGCAGAGAGTTATGCTGGATATGCATTGAAAGTGAAGTATCAGACTTTCACCCCTGCCGTTGAAGCAGAGAGGTATGCTGGATATGCATGAAGTAACAGTTTTTCTTCTCGCCTGCCGTTGAAGCAGAGAGCTATGCTGGATATGCATGAAGTATCAGTCTTTTTCCCCTGCCATTGAAACAGAGAGTTATGCTGGATATGCATTGAAACTGAGGTATCAGACTTTCTCCCCTGCCGTTGAAGAAGAGAGCTATGCTGGATATGCATTGAAAGTGAAGTATCAGACTTATTTGGTTTGGGGTAGTAGCTGCCGTAACAAGTAAGCTACTCCCCACTTTTTTGTGAATGCAAATCCTTTTTTCCACATTTCCTCTTGCCGTTGAAGCTTAGAGCAATGTTGGAGTCACATTAACCGTGTGTATATTTATTGAATAAGGGTATTATCTCCAGGTAGTAGCCGTCATTCCCGTGAGCCACCCACTCTTCATTCACGTCCTCTAGACCCCTGACCCCTGGAATAAACAGAGACTAATGGAGCAGAGCCAATATAGATTTAATAAAGGGAAGTATTGTCTTACAAATCTATTAGATTTTTTTTTTGAGGGGATTAACAAACATGAGGACAAGGGTGAGTTGGTTGATTACAGTGTATATGGATTTTCATAAGGTGTTTGGCAAAGTTCCTCATGAGAGACTCATCAAGAAATTAAAAAGTCAGGGGATAGGAGGCAATGTCCTATTGTGGATTGGTAACTTGGTAAAGGATAGGAAACAGAGAGTAGAACTGAGTGATCATTTCTCTCAATGGAGTAAGTTAAACAGTGGAGTGCCCCAGGGATCTGAACTGGGGCTGGTACTTTTCAATATATTTATAAATGACCTGGAAAGGGGAGTGATGAGCGAGGTGATCAAATCTGCAGATGACACAAAATTGTTCAAAGTTGTCAGATCACTAGCCAATTGTGAGGTACTGCAAGAGGACCATGTGAGACTGGGAAATTGGGCATCTGAATGGCAGACGAAATTTAATGTGGACAAGTGCAAAATGATGCATTTAGGGAAGAATAATCCAAACTATAAATGCACAATCCTGGGTTCCATACTAGGCATCACCACCCAGGAAAATGACCTTGGAACAATCATAGAAAATACTTTGAAATTCTCAGCGCTGTGTGCTGTGGAAATCAAAACAGTAAACAAAAAGCTGGATATTATTAGGGAACAAATGAAAAATAAAAAAGTGCTCATCATAATGACTCTGTATCGATCCATGGTGCAACCGTGTCTTGAGTATTATGTGCAATTCTGGTCACCCCATCTCAAAAAAGATATAACAGAAAAGGTGCAGAGAAGGGCGACCAAAATGATAAATGATATGGAACAGTTCCCCTGTGAGTTGAGGTTAAACAGGTTAGGGCTTTTCAGCCTGGAAAGAGACTGAGTAGAGATGAGAGGAGATATGATAAAAGTCTGCAAAATCCTCTCAGTGGGCTGGAAAGGGTAAACAGAGAATGGTTTTTTACCCTTTCAAATAGTACTAGCTCTAGTACCAGGAACCCTGCTATGGAAAACTTCTGTCAAAGTTTCTAGAACTTTAACTAGACACACTGAGCATGCCCAGCATGCCTTATACCTGCGGTCCATGCGGGGACCCTCTTCAGTCTCGTAATATAGAATTACGATTAAAATAAAATAATAGGAGAAACCCAACTCAGCAGGGTGACGGGCAGGTTGTGTGAGGACTAACATCCGACTGTCCTCGGAGAACACCTGTTACAGGTAAGCAAATCTGCTTTCTTCATGGGCAAGCCGGATGGTAGTCCTCACACATGGGTGAATCCCTAGCTACAGGCTGCTCCCCAACACAAAAGGGGACCAACAGACACCCAACCAGGTGTCAATGGGAACAACAAAAACAACAGTGCTGTTGGTGACAGAGGGGAAGACTGCCTGAACTCAAACATCGGGTCCTAGTCAGGGAGCACTCGGTTCTACACCTCAAAGAGATTCCTAAGGGCAGACTGGCTGAACCTCCTGTCATATGTCATATACCGGCATGATGTGCTGCACGAATGTCGGTAAATAAAAGTTAATAAATAAAATAAATAAATAAATAAATATGGGCCCATCCCTATCCAGACAGTAGTGGGAAGCGAATGTGTGGAGAGTACTGCAAGTTGCAGACTTGCAGATCTCCTCCACGGGAACTGCTCACAAGTGGGGCCACTGGCGTTGCCATGGCTCTGACAGAATGAGCCTTGTCATGACCCCCCCAAGATGCAGTCCCACCTAGGCATAACTGAAGGAAATGCAATCTGCTAGCCAACTGGATACTGTCTGTTTGGCAACGGCAATGTCCAACCTATTCCTATCAAAAGAAATAAAAATTTGGTCTATGGCAGGGGTGGGCAAGTCCGGTCCTTGAGGGCTGCAAACCAGTCGGGTTTTCAGGATACCCCTAATGAATATGCATGAAATAGATTTGCATTCAACTGAGGCAGTGTGTATGCAGGATGTGGTTAGTACAGTTAGTGTAGCTGTGTTTAAAAAAGGATTGGATAAGTTCTTGGAGGAGAAGTCCATTACCTGCTATTAATTAAGTTGACTTAGAAAATAGCCACTGTTATTACTAGCAACAGAAACATGGAATAGACTTAGTTTTTGGGTACTTGCCAGGTTCTTATGGCCTGGATTGGCCACTGTTGGAAACAGGATGCTGGGCTTGATGGACCCTTGGTCTGACCCAGTATGGCATGTTCTTAAGAGTGTGTTTACTTAGGGAATAGCCACTGCTATTAATTGCATCAGTAGCATGGGATCTTCTTAGTGTTTGGGTAATTGCCAGGTTCTTGTGGCCTGGTTTGGCCTCTGTTGGAGATAGGATGCTGGGCTAGATGGACCCTTGGTCTGACCCATTTCTTATGTTCTTATGCATCAGTTCGATCGAGGGAGAATAACCAGTCCCCTTTTTGTAAAACGTGGGGATCAAGGTTCCCAGGGAAGCCATCTTGAACTTTTCTTTTTTTAGAAACTTGTTCAAGGACCTCAGTTGTAGGATGGGACAGAATCCTCTTGTCCTCTTTGGAATCAGGAAATACCTGAAGTAGAATCCCTGCTATCTTTGCCCTGGTGGTATGGGCTCAACCGCTCTGGCCGTTAAGAGGGAGGAGAACTCCACTTGTAGTACTTCCTGATGCGCTACTGGCCCCAAAAAGGGCACAGAGGGCAATTTGGTGGGACACCCAATTGATTCAACTGGTACCCTTGATGGATGATGGAAAGAACCCACTGATCTGAAGTCATACTGGGCCACTTGTTCACAAAGAACCGCAACCTGCCTCTGACTGGAGGGCCCAACATCCGGGGTACAGGCAGGGAGAGGCCTACATTCCCTATGATTCTGTGAAAGCACCTTCTCTGGAATTGACTGAGGAGCCAGCTAGGGCTTGGGAGCTCTCTGCTGCTTAGGATGGTGGTGGGAGCCCTGATGGTGTGGTCTGGAGCGAGGAGGCAGAACATAGTACTTCCTTTGGTGATAAAGACTTACTTGGCCCCCTGTCTCGCCGGCCTCCTAGAAGAGGAGGATAGGTCCAGAGTGGTGGCAGAGAGTTGTTGGACAGTTTCATGGTGATCCTGAAGTTGGGCCACAGCGACCCTTACCCTGTCTCCAAAGAGATTCTCCCCAGTACATAGCAGTCAGTGAGTCATTCCTGAACTTCTGTTTGGAAATCCGAGGCCCACAGCCATGTCATTCTGTGGGGGCCGATTCCTGCTGCAGACTTTCGATACTGCCTCTGCACTCCAGGTCCTTATGCATCAGAGACATAAGGGGATCCTGCTACAATTGAGGCAGCTGCTCAGCCACCTCCTGCACCTGCTTCCAGATGTCCCACAAGTCCTGGCTCATGTAGAGCTGGTAGGCAGCAATGTGGGCAATAAGCATGGTGCCTTGAAATACCTTCCTCCCTCGAGTATCCATCACTCTATGGTCCTTCCCCGGGATCGCCGAGGAATGAGTCCATGAGCGCTTGGCCCTCTTGTGGGTGGATTCGAGCACCACTGACTGGTGAAGCATCTGATGCTTACTGAATCCGGTAGTCTTCTGGACAAGGTAGACCCCACCCACCTTCTAATTAGTGGGAGGCACTGTTAGAGGATGCTCCCATATGATCCGCAGCAGCTCCTTAAGGATCTCATGTACCAGGACCACTATTATATCTTTAGGAGGATCTATGAACTGGAGGATCTCAAGCATTTTGTGCCTGGCATCCTCCTCCATTAACTGAAATGAGATGGTTTCTGCCATCACCATTACAAAACCTGCAAAGGTAAAGTTCTCAAGCGGAGATTTCCTTAACTCCTCTGAAGAAGAAGGTTCTGATGGCAGATCCTCAGAGTAGGACTCCGAAGCATCATACCTCCAGGGGTTATAAGGTTCCTTTATCCTCACTGAAGTGATAAGGGATAGGTCCATAGGTGTTCGGCCTTCATCCAGCGGTGCAGGCACCAGTAAAATTGGACGGGTGTGGCAGGCCTCAGCATCTTTGCCAGCCTCAGTGGAGCTTCCCCCTCCTCGGAACGGGCAACAACCACCGTATCGATAGGGGGAGGCCTCGGTGACCCGCCAGGCACCAATGTTATTCCGGGAACAGATGCCAGCTGGATCGGTAATGCACCAATAAGCATGATGAGCTTCTCCAGAAGTGGTATGAGGATGGGCAGCATCGGGTCCACAGGACCGAAGCTTTGCAAAACCTGGTCCTGTGGACCCGACTGGGAGGAAGAAGGGGTGGCTAGATCCTCTTCGGACCCTCGAGGTGGATTGGTGACAGGCATCAGAACCTGTGGAGACTGTTGCAGATCCCCGACACTGATGGAGTACTGGCACTCCTCGCCAAAGGGTCGCTTCGGGGGCATTGTACTTTGCTTGGAGGAGATCAACGGTGGTTGGTCTCCGGTGCCTCTATCCACCGATGGCATTGACAGAATCTACGGTCCTGCCGACATTGACGGCTTGGTGTCCATTGGTTTGGCTCCTTGGTCCTTTGATGCCATCGATGCTAATGCCGATGGCTCAAACCTCTTCAACCCGAAGAGCTGCTCCATCTTGTTGAGTCAAAGCCAACATCCCTTTGGGGTTATCTGGGCGCATAAACAGCAACCCTGGATGTCAAGCAATGCCCTCAGGCAGAGGACACACATCTCATGCAGATCAGAGATGGACATGATCTTTGGGCACCGGGTGCATCGCTGAAAACCGTACATGGTCATGTCGGACAAAACAAAAGGGGCACGAACCAAAAATGGTGGCGGTGGGTGGCGATGGCTGGAGGGCACCAATGCACTGCTGCCACAAAAGGAAACTTAGAATCACTGAAAACCTTGACTAGGAGCATTACGGGAAGGCACTAAGAGGGATCCAGCAACGGAATAACATGGAAAAAATGCAAGAAACGCGAGAAGGAAAAGTTTTCCCCAAGGCAATAAACAGCCAAAATGAGCTCGCTCACACCGTGAGGCTTACAGTTCCGCGGAAAAAGAGAGACTGAAGGGGGTCTCCACATGTATACGCATTATAGGGTATGCTGGGCATGCTCAGTGTGCCTAGTCAAAGTTCTAGAAACTTTGAGAATTTTCCGCATCGGGGCTCCATCTGATGATGTCACCTATGTAGGAGGACTACCATCCTGCTTGTCTTCATAGAAAATATTTTTCACTCACTGCACAATTAAACTCTGGAATTTGTTGCTGGAGGATGTGGTGAAAAGTGTTAGCGTAGCTGGGTTTAAAGTGGGCTTGGACAAGTTGCTGAAAGTCATAAACCACTAGTAGCCATGTAGACTTGAGAAAGCCATTGTTGATCTCTGTTTATGAGCAAGAAGGATTGGATTTATTCTTTGGCATCCTGACAGGTACTTGGACCTGCATTGGCCACTGGCAGAGACAGGATGTTAGGCTTGATGGATCCTCGGTTTGACCCAAAATGACATTTCTTATATTCTTGTTGTTTTCAGGCTAGTCTTGGCATTCTGATACCTCTCTCCTAATACATTTCAGTACCTGTTAATGCTGGTTTCCAATGCTAGAGGAAGAATTATAAATACCACAATGCCCTGAGACTGAAATTCCAGACCTAGGAATGCACTAAAGACTCCTTCCTGAAACTTGGGTTATTTAGCAGCTTTCTATCTATATTAAATCCAAAAAACCAGGTTAATTTACATAATTTGGCCACTCTAGGCAACAGACTGACTTGGAGAATCAGAGTTTGCCATACTTGTGATTAGCATTGCTTTGGTGGCTCCAGATAATCCGGAGAATGACTAAGCATGTTTGGATTTGTAGACCTCATCTCTCTCCCCATCGCATTTCTTGGGAATTGGAACTACAAATCACAGAATACAACAGGTGAAAAAAGGCACAGTGGGTTTAAGTCATTCATCTATGATGGGAAGCCATCTGTTCAGCCTGCTTTTGGAATCTTTTCAGATACCGGCCCTCTACACTGGTTGGGGGGTGGGGGTAGGTAAATTTTGTCCTTGAGAACTGCAAATCTAGCTATCCCCAATGAATATTAATCAGGTATATTTGCATTGAGCTAATCTAGGAGCCTGGTTACTTTGCTAATTTTGGTTTCCCTGAAAACTAGACTGGTCGTGACTCTCAAGAACCAGCATTCCTTACTCCCTGTCTAGTCACTGCCGTACCTGCATACAGTCCAAGGATCTAAACTAATGCCCTACCCCCTCCTCAACTGCAAACTGGCTCTCTCACATTACGGAAGCAGAAGACTGCAGAATCCCTCTGCTGTTCTAACTAACAGCATCCACTCAACAGGGGTACGCGCTTACCTTCAAGTTTTTATGACATTCCTCTACGTGATCATTAAACCATAATGAAGAACCTGCTGCTCTTAACAGCTCTGCTTAATTGCAACACTTAAAGGTGATAGGTAAAAAAACATTTTCACGCTCAAATGCCCTCCTGCTAGTTTATCTCCCATCCAAGATATCTTGGCTGCCTGTATACGTTTTTGGTAAAATCCGTTTTTTATGCTTCTGGCCCAACAGACAATCGGGCCGATGCAATTTTGGCACGCGTTACTCCCTTAACGCAATCCGATCCACCTCTCCGGGGCACCCAATGCAAAAATGCAAACGGGCTGCCACGGTAAAAAGGAGGTGCTAGCAGAAATTGTGCGCCCTTAGCACTTCCTCGGCAGCGGGCGCCCAGGAAAGGTGGCTGTCAGCCACTTAGGAAAATGGATGTTTAACTTTAGAGAGTCTGTTTTCCAAATGTGCACAGCCATGGGTTAGGAAAATGGAAGCTTGTTAATTGAGTGCCGTTTTCCTAACCTGACTGCAGCACACTTTTACATTTTTTTTGGGGGGGGGACGACATTTCTAGCCTTTTTTCCCTCTGACATAATATAGCCACGATATTAAGTCGGAGGAAATACGGAAAGGCAGTACTTTCTGCTTTTCTATACACTTTTTGGGCTCCTCAAGACTTAATGCAAGCTCCAGAGCTATCGTTAGTTTTTGAGAGTAAAAATGTGCCCCAGAGAGGGAATCCATAATAGCCTCATCAACATGCTATTATTCTCTTTCCATAATCTTGCCTAGGTCTCAACCTTGTGGTTGATAAGAGATGGCTCCTCCACGCAGGATAAAAATGAATAAATAAAGAGCTGGAAAAACTGAACAAGGAGCAAACTATGTGCCTAGTTAAGCTATAAAACCAAGCAAATGAAACTCTTCCCACTAAGGAAGAAAGTTTCAGGATATTGGCTGTGCAGTAGTGAAGTTGCCCCCCCCCCAAGAAAGACGCAGACCCCAGTGGCTGATTGGGAGCCGGTATCGGGTCCCCAAAAGGGCATGGATTCCAGCAGCAGATTGGGAGGCAGAATCAGGTCCCCCAGGAGGAAGCAAACTCCAGTAGCAGATCAAGAAGTGAAATTTGGTTCCCCCAGGAGGGCATGGATCTGTCAGTAAAGTAGGAATGATAGAGGAGATGTCAGAAATAGCAGTCTGGATACCATGGATCTCCCTGATGACCAGAACTACCCATCGGCCCAGCTGCATTTTTATTATATGGTGAGATTTGGGGTACAGTGAAAAGGAAAAAAAGGGGGGGTAGGTAAGTGTCAGAGGTTCTCTCTACTATATAGTGGTATTTTTGCAGGGGCTAACACCCCCAAGTAGCTAAATGTGCAGGTTGATACCTTAAAGAAATTGTATATAGTTGTGTAGTCTCAGACTAATACCAATAATTAGATAAATATGTAGAAATGCATATAGTTGTATAGTCTAATAAAACTTGTATATATTTGTAAATACAGCCAGCCCTGTTTACTGTTACATCTGTTTATTTGGGTTTTCTTGGGGAAAAAGGAGGGAAATCCAACCCACTAACAACTTCTTCCCTATGTGGAGGCACCAGGTTCCAAGCACACGAGGACCAATTGAGCCCACTCGAGGGGGACTCCCGCCAGGTTGGTCCCAGATCCAGGAAAACCCACACAAGTTAATAGGACATGGAGGCATTATCCTATGAATATGGTTAATATAGTGTCAATGATAAATTTGGATCTGCAGCCTAGGGGAGGGTACAACATCATAGATACCCTTCAGCTTTCTTGTCCAGATTTTGCTCATGTTTAGCCTGCTATCACACTAACTCCTGCCTTTCTAGAGGACACACACACACACATATATATATATATATATATGCAAACACTAAATTAAAATTCAACATCTCGCTCATTGCATATCTACGGCCCACAGAGAAAACTAAATCAGTAGACAATTTACTGTGTGCTCCTTAAGCAAAGCTAGTAACAGAGTCCAGTGCAGTGAATCCGCACACCTCAAAGGCAAAGGGCTTCTTTCTCAGTAACACACCATTCCAGGTATCAGAGCTTGGGACAGGGAACCCTTCATCTCTGCCACACATTTATTTTATTTATTTAGAGCTTTTCTATACCGGCATTCATGATACAATCACATCATGCTGGTTTACAGGTAACAAGGGGTGTAAAAAGCCTTGAACATTTAACAAGTGAAGAGGAGCAAAAAAGTTACAATAAAACAAGGGTGCTGGAACTAGGGAAAGAAGAAGAAAAAGCTAGAGTAACTGAACAGTAAGAGGAGCAATTATTTACATTGTGATGAAGGTCACTCAATAGTTCATGCAGTGCTTCAGTTAGGTTCGGGAAAGGCTTGTTTAAACAGCCAAGTCTTAAGCCTTTTTCTGAATGTTAGTAAGCATGGTTCCTGTCTGAGATCAGGGGGAATGGCATTCCATATAGATGGTCCCGCTGTAGAGAAGGCCCGGTCTCTAAATGCTAGATGATGTGTAGATTTGGTTTGGGGGACATGCAGTGATCCTCTGTAGGCTTCTCTGATGGGTCTGGATGAGGTATGTAGTCTGAGCGGGATTTGAAGATTAAGAGGGGCTTGATTATGGATGATGGTGATGGACTTGTGAAGAATTCTGAAATGTATTGGCAGCCAGTGTAGATTTTTAAGGATGGGAGAGATGTGGTCTCTTCTTCTAGTATTAGTCAGGATTCTGGCTGTCGCATTTTGGAGCATCTGAAGAGGTTTGATGGAGGAGGAAGGGAGACCTAGCAAGACAGAGTTACTTGCTAGGTCTTGCAAGATAGAGTTACTTGCTTACCTTCTACCTTCCCCTTTTGCTATGTGATGCTTACCCTGCTAGGATTGCTTCTCTGTATCTACTGACCTGTTGAAATGCCAAGAAATGAGAAGGGATGTGCATTCATTTAATTTTCTTTTGATTAGTGCACATTAAATCAAATTAGTGCACAATAAAATGAAACAACATGAGAGAAAACAAACAAAATGACCCCCCCCCCCAAAAAAAAGCAAGCATTTTTGGCTGCAAAAACTTTGAAATGAGCAGCAAGCATTTTTTAATCCCCACCTGCTACACAGGCAAGGTCAGCAGTGAGAAAGACATTTTTATAAAAAGCCTGCACCATCTGATTATTGAGAAGTGGCCAATGTCCTGTTAGGGTTTCCAACCAGGTCCAGATTTGCTCGCCAGGGTTGATCCAGTCCTGGGTTTAACCCACTGCATATAAGGACTTGTAGTCTTACGTTTCTTAGAGACTGCAATAGGGAAATCAGAACTACAAATCCATGCATGCAATTGGGTAAACAGAGGACTGGATCCACTCTGTCAGGCAAATCTGGAGTCGGTTGGCAACCCTATGCCTTGCCATCATCTTTGATGTCCATGTGCATGCTCACCTGCTTTGCTGGAAAGGGAACTTCCCGGTTCCCCAGACCAATGGATGATTGGTGGAAGAAGAGGGAAGAGAGGAAAACCAAAGAATCACTAATTCTTTTTATCAACCAAATATCCAGGAGTTTAGTTTTCAGCACAGGGAGAAAACAAGTGTAAAGAGAAATTGATGGCATCTCATTACCTGGAGAACATCATGCAGTCTGCCATAGAGCCATTCTCTCAGATTACTGAAGAACACTGGAATGTTGCACGCACACATTACCTTTCTGTAGCTGCACAATCATCCCTTAAAAGAGAGATCTAGAGATGAGACATGTTGTTACATTTCTCACAGTCTGTAAACTTAGCCAAGGAAGGCTGAAACAGCCAAACGTACCCTACTCAGGAGAGGGGAGATGCCACTTTTTCATTAGATTTTTGAAGGGGTTAATAAACATGTGGATAAAGATGAACCGGTAGATGTGATGTGCTTGGATTTTCAGAAGGTGTTTGAAAAGTCCCTCATGAGAGGCTTCTAAGACAACTAAAAAGTTATGGGATATGAGGCGATGTCCTTTCGTGGATTACAAACTGGTTAAAAGACAGGAAACAGAGAATAGGATTAAATGGTCAATTTTCTCAGTGGAAAAGGGTAAACAGTGGAGTGCCTCAGGGAACTATAATTGGACTAGTGCTTTTCAATAAATTTATAAATGTTCTGGAAAGGGGTACGACAAGTGAGGAGATCAAATTTGCGGATGACACAAAATTATGCAGAATAGTTAAATCTCAAGCGGATTATGATAAATTGCAGGAGGGCCTTGTGAGACTGGAAGATTGGGCTTCCAAATGTCAGATGAAATTGAATGTGGACAAGTGCAAGGTGATGCATATAGGGAAAAATAACCCTTGCTGTAGTTACACAATGTTAGGTTCTATCTTATGAGTTACCAACCAGGAAAGAGATCTAGGCGTCATAGCAGATAATATATTGAAAACATCAGTTCAGTGTGCTGCAGTGATCAAAAAAACAAACAGAATGTTAGGAATTTTAGGAAGGGAATGGAAAATAAAACAGTGATTGTCATAATGCCTCTGTATCACTCCATGGTGAGACCACATCTTGAATACTGTGTGCAATTCTGGTCGCTGCATCTCAAAAAAGATATAATTGCACTGGAGGAAGGGTGACCAAAATAACAGGTTCCCTATGAGGAAAGGCTAAGGATGTTAGGGCTGTTCAGTTTGGAGAAGAGATGACTGAGGGGGGATATGATAGAGGTCTACAAAATCATGAAAGGACTTGAACAAGTTAATGTAAATCGGTTATTTACTCTCTCAGATAATAGAAGGACTAGGGGGGCACTCCATGAAGTTAACAAGTAGCTCATTTAAAATAAATCAAAGAAAATTATTTTTCACTCAGCGCATAGTTAACCCTTGGTCTGATCCACTATGGCATATCTTATGTTCTTATTTACATCTTTTTCCTCCTAAAGCCTCTGACACCAGACCATTTTAATCTGAGATTAATTCACAGTAGAAAATGTTATTGGAAGATGTAGAATACAAGTATTTTTAATAAATAAATAACAGTGCTAGGAACAAACTGGGTTTTGCAATAAGTTAGTTGTTGATTAGCAGAAAGAAAGAAATTAAGGCCTGATTCTAATTTTTTGCATCAAAATTATTCCAATTTTTAAAGATTCTCTTCCTCGGCCCCTCTCACCATGTCTTAATAAAATCAAGGGTGCAGCTCCTCATCAGAGCCCCATGCAAGGTGCACATCTCATACATGTAAAGCATGAACACAGCATAGGCAGCTGCAGAGCTCCTTGCAGGCACTCCACTGAACCTTGTAAACTCGATATTCTGCGTGATCTTGCTAATATTCCTGCTGTGCCCCCTTGAATCTCCTGGTTGTGAAATGTGTCACATCCCAACACATGCCCTTGTTACCAGTGAAGGGGGGAGCAGAATTAAGAGTCCTCCGTCTTTCTTCACGGGAGTTAGCATGAGTTGGTGTCTCTGTCCTGTAGAATTATATATCTGAAACCTTGCCCTATGTCCTAAGTGCACTACATAATACAACAGAACCAAAGTTACTGCCACACCCTCCATGCACCCAACTACCACTGAGGAAGAAGGGATTGGAGGACGGAGGAAATATGCATCCTTTTGTCTTCTGTTCTTGCCCACTCATTTTCATACTGTAGTTGTGCATCACAGCCCCTGGAGGGGGAATCCAAGCCATAGTATGACGGCCACGCCTATGAATGAGATTCAGGATGCATATGCACTAGGCTCTGGTCTTTAGTCCCTACCAAGGACTGTGTTGCTAGGATGACTGTTTGGGGGGTGGTGGGGAATAAGGAAACCTCAATTACCCATGAATAAAGGTTCATGGCACTGTAGTCCTGGAAAGAGCAAGTTCTGACTCAGTCGTAAGCCCAAAGGAAGAGGAGTAATTAAGCCCACCTCTTAATCACCCTTCCTTTCCACCAAGCAAAAAACCCAGAAATTAAAGATGTGCAAAAAAGGGAGAAAAATCTATTTGTAATTCCAGAAAATATTATAACACACAAGCCATGACAAGGTTCTGGATTATTGCATGCAGGCAACTGGATCCATACACAGCACAGAAAAAGGAATAAATCACTCAACCTAGCAGAGTCAAATATTAGACTAGGCTGAATGCCATTACACAGTACCAACGGGTGCTCAGCCAACCAGGCTTTGCGAGTGGTTACCATGCCCCTGGTCTTTAACTGACACACAATATGTGTACAAGCACTGGGATGGCAATGGAAAGCAGAATCTCTGCTGGGCCATCAGGGTGACTTCTGCACTGCAGCGTATATTGCCACTGGGTCAGCCTTGCACAGATGTGTAACGCAAGTTAATGGGATGCAGATTTAAACAGCACTAGCCAAAAGTTTCCCTGAAACTGGGTCTCGTCATTTCACTGGGATTCACGAGCCACAAAGGCAAAGGAGAGGAAGCAGTACAGGAATTCATTCAGTGCATGCTCAGCCATTATAGCAGCTGTTACCTAAGATTCCTTTTAGAAACATCCAGAATGAGCTATAAAGGGACTCATCACCAACTGCTAAACTCAGCAAATAATAATTGAGACAGATAGCTTGGATAAGCAAGTATAAGGACCCAGGAGATTGACCATTCCCTATAGTGCTGTCCACAGATTTTATTCATTAAACACACCGCTGGAATACTTACTACAGCTTTATCGTTACACCATTCACTCCCAGTGCCTATAATACATACAGGTTCTTCCATTTAGCACCAAATATCCCTCTGGATCCAAGCCATTCCCTTTAGAATTAAGCAGAAAATACAACTTCACTAATTGCTCCCAATGCCCTCTCACAAGTGTGGAACCAGTGGCCATTCCCCTGCTAAGGCAGCTCAGAGCACGGAGCAACTTTCACGCTCTGTCTGACGGGGCTCTGTATGCATTGGAACTCAAACCAGGGACCAGGAGTGCTAAAGACTACGGCTTCAGCAGTCACCCAAAGAGAGAGAGCCACCCTATTGGCTAAGCAGAAGTCTCATGATTGCCATGCTAAGAGTGTATAGACGTTTGGTCCACTACATACATTGGATATACCCCTTGAGACAACCCTTATCCAGAGCTTACTTTACCTCTTCAAGACTTTCCTACAAAGAGTTCCTTCTCATGTTGGATACGCGATAATTATTATTTGCTAAACTTTGAATAAAGAACGAGTTTATTGGGATTTGAACTAAATCTGACTTTCCTTGTGTGGTATATACCACAGGAGGCATAAAGGCATTGGTTAACTGATATGAGACTACCTGCTTCATCTATATACCAATGCACATGTAAGTAGTATTTGTTTTCTCACAATTTCAAAAAAACTTAAACATAGAATGTTTTTAAAAAAAAGTTTGCAAGTATTGTTAATATTAACTTTATTTGGGCTCTCTCTCTCTCTCTTATGGAGTTCATTTGAAATTCGCTGTTTATACAGGATACATTACCATAGCCCCTCCTCTGGTTTCTAGACTGAATAATCTCTGTGTTAGTGTCTCCTTTCTTCCTTTCTGTTCCTTTAGCGGGTTTTTATCTGAGGAAGAAAGTCGTGTTTGGTGACTCGGCAGACTCCTGGTCTACCAATCATTTGGACTAACAGGTTGTTTCTTAGTTTTAGGTTGCTAAATTCGCCTCTGGCACTGGTTTTTAGAAAAGGGCCTTCAACCCCTTTGTAAATAAGGTAGCTCATTCTTAACACTGAATTTCTCTCTTTTGACTCAACAAGTTGCCCCAGTATGTTTTGTATGCTACACAGAGGAATGGAGTGTGCTCTCAGAGTTGTCCTGGGCTTGTTAGTGTCTCACAATGCAGGACAGAAAGCTCTGTTAGCATAAGTAGGCCCATGTGCTCATCCATGCTGCACTAGAACAATGACATGGCCTTGAGCCACAGTAGCAGAAAAATGTGTCTTCTTTCAGATATAAGAAGTGAAGACGTATTTTTTTGTGAGGAATTTATTTATGGATATGTGATATTCTACCTTCTCAAGGCAGATTACAATACATTTAAATGAACAGAGGAATCAAATCAGAATTTGCAATTAGAGTAGCATTGGAATCCAGCATAGGAAACTCATTTGTGAATAGTTCCAAGAGCTAGCTATGTCCCTGTCGTGTAAAATACAGTCCCTCATCAGGAGTCTGGGTAGTTGAGCCAGGAAGATGTAGGTCTCAAGGAAAGACATATTTGGCTAAGGTAACAAGGAGGAGCAGATGACCATAAGCCTTCCTGGATAGCAAAAGACGTGACTTTTGCTATCCAGGAATTGGGACCCTTACTTTTCAATATATTTATAAATGATCTGGAAAGAAATACGACGAGTGAGATAATCAAATTTGCAGATGACACAAAATTGTTCAGAGTAGTTAAATCACAAGCAGATTGTGATAAATTGCAGGAAGACCTTGTGAGACTGGAAAACTGGGCATCCAAATGGCAGATGAAATTTAATGTGGATAAGTGCAAGGTGATGCATATAGGGAAAAATAACCCATGCTATAATTACACAATGTTGGGTTCCATATTAGGTGCTACAACCCAAGAAAGAGATCTAGGTGTCATAGTGGATAACACATTGAAATCGTCGGTGCAGTGTGCTGCGGCAGTCAAAAAAGCAAACAGAATGTTGGGAATTATTAGAAAGGGAATGGTGAATAAAACGGAAAATGTCATAATGCCTCTGTATCGCTCCATGGTGAGACCGCACCTTGAATACTGTGTACAATTCTGGTCGCCGCATCTCAAAAAAGATATAATTGCGATGGAGAAGGTACAGAGAAGGGCTACCAAAATGATAAGGGGAATGGAACAACTCCCCTATGAGGAAAGACTAAAGAGGTTAGGACTTTTCAGCTTTGAGAAGAGACGACTGAGGGGGGATATGATAGAGGTGTTTAAAATCATGAGAGGTGTAGAACGGGTAGATGTGAATCGGTTATTTACTCTTTCGGATAGTAGAAAGACTAGGGAGCACTCCATGAAGTTAGCATGGGGCACATTTAAAACTAATCGGAGAAAGTTCTTTTTTACTCAACGCACAATTAAACTCTGGAATTTGTTGCCAGAGGATGTGGTTAGTTCAGTTAGTATAGCTGTGTTTAAAAAAGGATTGGATAAGTTCTTGGAGGAGAAGTCCATTACCTGCTATTAAGTTCACTTAGAGAATAGCCACTGCCATTAGCAATGGTAACATGGAATAGACTTAGTTTTTGGGTACTTGCCAGGTTCTTATGGCCTGGATTGGCCACTGTTGGAAACAGGATGCTGGGCTTGATGGACCCTTGGTCTGACCCAGTATGGCATTTTCTTATGTTCTTATGTTCTTATCCTCTGTAATCGGGATTCTGCTCTTCTATCAGGAAGACCCGCTGTATGAACTCCTGTCTCTCGTCACCATTGTACATTTCCCACTGCCTCTGGGACCAATCGCTGAGTCCCTGAGAAGGGAAGTGTGAAGATCTATAGTGACCCAGGTTCTGACAGTCCTCATCTGAAAGATCTAATAGAGGACCAAGGAACTAGATGGATTTTTTTTTTTTGTATGAATAGATCTGAACGAGGGACAGTGATTTCATCCAAAACAAGGTATGTCCTATGTTGGCAGTTCTCATCTCTAATGAAACCACATATCAATACTTAAGGATTCGTTAACATAGATGATGACAGCTGATAAGGCCCACCAAGTCTGCCCATTTTCCTTCAAGTTGCAATACCACAGATCTCACTTGATTGCCAGCTTTCCTTTCATTTCTACTTAACCAAGATTCCCAAGTTAATAATATTCCTTATTCCTACTTAGTCAAGGTTTTTCTAAATATGCTAAATGTTCCGTATCCTTCATTATTTGTTCTTGCATTTTCTCGTCATCCACATGAGAAATTGAGAAGGACATGGAGATATTGGCACTGGTTGTTATTCCAACAGGGCTGTATCTCCAGTTGCCTAGTAAAACTGGAGACACATGCACTGTAGAGTACAGCCAGGCCTTCTGCTGGAGGGTCCTTCCTGGAAGAATGCAGGTCCCCAGAGGTTCACAATATACGTTTCATTGCACTTCACCGTCACAGTGAATTCTCCATATTTTAACAGGCCTGTGGGACTGGATAAAATGATGGCTGGAGTTCTCATGTTAGCTGCAGATTTGGGTGAAAAGATGGTTAGGATATCGCACACTTGCTGTGGGTTTGGGTGAAATGATTGATGAAGTATTTTATGCTAGTGATTGGTCTGGGTGAAATGAGGGTTTGCATCTTCACACAGGCTATAACAATGGCTGGGGTATCTCTTGCTGGTAGTTGATTTGGGTGATGCAATAGTTGATGTATCTTATGCTAGTTAGAAGGTTGGGTGAAGCAATGAAGCGGGAATCTCAGTGCTTGAGGATTTAGATGAAACAATGGTTAGGGTGGCATTCACTAGCTGTAGGTTGGAGTGAAATGATGGCTGGGGCATGTTACACTGGTGATGGATCTGGGTGAAACAAAGGTTGGGTATCTCTAGGTACCTTCATTTGCAGTTTATTTTATTTTCCCCAACAATATATCAGTGTTGATTATAACCAACAAAAATAGGAGACAATCATTGGGGGGAAAAATAGAGTCATTTCTTTCCACTGATTTTCTGCAATTTGGTTGGTTATAATAAACACTAAGAAATTCCCAGGGAAAATAAACTAAAATAAAAACTGAAAACAAAGGTCCCAATGTATCTCTCACTGGCTGTAGGTCTTGGAATCTCATGCTAGTGTGAGTTTGGATGAAGGCCTAAAAGACTAAGTGAAATAATGCTTACAGTATTAGCATATGAGTATGCAGTGGTCTCAGTTTTCATTCATTGATATTTAGCCATACTATAATGCTCCTCTAAGCCCACCTATCAAAGATGTGTTGTCAATTCACTGGGCAATCCTACTATAATTTGGATCAGACATCAAACCCCAAAGGGCTAATTATCTTCAGACAGAAGTTTAAGTTTTCGCAAGATATTACAAATCATTTTTATGTATAAAATATTACTAAATGTTAATGGAGTTTCATCGAGAAGCTAATACACATGTTATTAAAAGCAATGATAAAATGGACAGTTCCAGTTAATGGGGATAATTTTCAAAGCCATTTGCATGCATACAATCCAGTTTTATGGGCATAAATGAACTGTACTAAAATAGCCCCAGGCTCAGTTCGTGTAAATGTATGTGTATAACCAGTTTTATGTGTACTTTCCTGCAAAGCGCAGAGAGGCATTCTGGGGGATGGAGATGGGCATTTTGTGCATGCCTTTTTATTTTAAGAAGTATACCCATAAATTACACCTCACAAATGTCACCTTCTGAAGAGTGGGTGTAACTTTGTGTGATGTTAAGTGTGTGCATATTGGCCAATTACTCCACTATTTTCAAAGTGAACTTAATGCGGATAAGTTTGCTTTGAAAATACTCAGGAGAGTCTGCATTTACAATGCACATACAGACATTACCACTATCCAAAATTATACTCACTATGTCTACCTAGTGGTCTTACTGTTAGAAACAAAATTATAATCTATACATTAAAGCAAACCCAGAACTGCAAAAACAGAGTTTGAAATCCAAACTGAAACATGGGAATGGGAACCTCAGTGAAACGCTGGACCTTAGGCTAATAGTTCTTTACTGATGTGGAGAGTGAGAACAAGCTTTTCCTGGGCCTCTGCAATCCCCCAGGAGCAGGTTGTCAGGCTATGCACAATGAAAAGGCATGAGACCTTTGCACAGATATAGATTTTACAAGCGGATTCGTTTGTGCACTTTGATTACTCTGAAAGCCAGAGATGATGGGACTTCTTGAGGTCCAGATCTGAAAGCCAGTGCATGAGGGGCTTTACAGATGCCTGATGGGAGATTAGAATGAAAGATTCCAGCTGTCACGGAACATCTTATTCTTGCTATAGAACTGGAAGGAACCTTGAGAAGTCATTCAACCCATTCCTTGTTTGTCCAACTTGCTCTTAAAAAGTGCTTGACCACCCTACCATTCCCAACATTATACAGAACTGGGAGCATGCAATTAGAATTGAGGTTGGAAGTACAGAGGAGTGAGCTATGATTCATGCCACTCTCTCAGTCATGGCTGCTCTCAGAGGTGATTGGGGACATAACGTTCGGTCAGTACCACCTGTAATAGGTATAAGCCTGCAGCACTTCTGAGGTACGATGTGCACAGTGGAAACCTCTTTTTTTTTAGGGGGCAATCCTCAATAGCCCATCTAAGTGCAGAATCCTCAGGTAGTTTTGTACATGTGGATCTGACAGACTTTTTTTTTATTTTTAAAGAAAACTATACATGCAGTTTCTCTTTTGAAAATGTGCTTATGCAGGTAGACAAGCACAAACGCTTGCAGACTTTGCACCTCCTCTTTGTATGGGTGAAGGCAAGGGGGACACAGCACACATGCAGATTTGAAAATGCTGTTTTGCTAGTGCACTTTACTTCCCTGATCTAATCTCACAGTTCCCTCCCACTTTTTAGACACCCTAAGGACAGCAGTTTCCAGACAGGCCAATTTATCCGAGCAAATATCTTTTAATGGTGCAGTCTGGCAATAACCATTTCACAATCTTGCAACTTTCTGAAGGGGGTAAATGGACCATTTCTATCCTTCTCAGAACAGAACCAGATTACTAGAGTAGCCCTAATAGGGACATCATCCATGGAAGCCTCTAGAAAGGTAGATAAATTTGGGCTAACTGGAGACAAAACATCCACTCCTCATAAGAACATAAGAAATTGCCATACTGGGTCAGACCAAGGGTCCATCAAGCCCTGCATCCTGTTTCCAACAGTGGCCATTTCAAGTCATAAGTACCTGGCAAGTAGATCCCATGCTACTGATACCAGTAATAGCAGTGGCTATTCCCTAAGTCAACTTGATTAATAGCAGATAATGGATTTCTCCTCCAAGAATTTATCCAGACTTTTTATAAACCCAGCTACACAGCCTGCACTAACCACATCCTCTGGCAACAAATTCCAGAGTTTAATTGTGCGTTGAGTGAAAAAGAACTTTCTCCGATTAGTTTTAAATGTACTACTTACTAACTTCATGGAATGCCCCCTAGTCCTTCTATTATCAGAGAGATTAAATAAATGATTCACATCTACCTGTTCTAGACCTCTCATGATTTTAAAGACCTCTATCATATCCCCTCTCAAGCTGAACAGCCCTAACTTCTTTAGTGTTTCCTCATAGGAGAACTATTCTGTCTCCTTTATCATTTTGGTACCCCTTTATCATTCTCTGTACCTTGTCCAGTGCAAATATATTTTTTGAGATGCGGTGACCAGAATAGTACACAGTATTCAAGGTGCGGTCTCACCATGGAGGCATTATGACATTTTCCGTTTTATTCACCATTCTCTTCCTAATAATTCCTAACATTCTGTTTGCTTTTTTGACTGCCGCAGCACACTGAGCCGACGATTTTAAAGTATTATCCACTATGATGCCTAGATCTTTTTCCTGGGAGGTAACTCCTAATACGGAACCTAACATTATGTAACTACAACAAGGGTTATTTTTCCCTATTTGCAACACCTTACACTTGTCCACATTAAATTTCATCTGCCATTTGGTTGCCCAATCTTCCAGTCTCTCAAGGTCCTCCTGTAATGTATCACAATCTGCTTGTGATTTAACTATTCTGAATAATTTTGTATGATCTGCAAATTTGACTACCTCACTTGTATTCCTTTCCAGATCATTTATAAATATATTGAAAAGCACCGGTCCAAGTACAGATCCCTTTGGCAATCCACTGTTTACTCTTTTCCACTGAGAAAATTGACCTCCCTCAACACTAGTATCTTTCTTATATATAGGTACGTAATATATTTTTGAAAAAGGTATTTCTGTATCTGAAGTATAATTCAAAATATCATGAATGTATTTTTTAAACAATTCAGTTGGTGACAGTACATTTTTAGTCCTCTGAGCATTATCTAAAACCTCAATCTGATTATGAAGTAACAGACTATCTTTAATGAAGGAAACATTGGATGTTTGCAGGGTAGAAACCTGACAAGATAGAATATTAGAAGTAGCCTCCGGGGAATTTATTCGCGCCTCGCAGTTGTCAGTTTGCACTCTAGAGTCCTCCATAAATTGAAAGAACTGCTGGACTGAGTTTGATAAGGTCTTGTAAATTTTAGCCATCCAGTAAATGTCACTTGAGCGAGTTCTTCTAAGTTTTCCAAAAAAAGGTAATTCAGTGAGTTGTAAAATGTCTCTTTTCTCAACCTGAACTGGCACAGGGGACAACTCTGTACTTGCTTTGTACAGATGTAATTCAAGGGCTAGAAGATACTGTCCCCCATTGGCTGAGGTGGTAGGAGGTTCTGGTCCAGGCTCAGAAAGACCCAGCGTTTGATGAAGCTTCTCCACTCAAGCCCAAAGCGGGCTCTATTCACCAGCACTCCTTCTGGAACCCTGCAATCATGGCCTCTGAATCTGGCAACCCCATGCAGTGACCACACCTCTCTCCCCCGGGGGCTTCTGCAGCATCCCTGTCCCTGCTGGCCTGGAGAGTAGAATCCCCAACTCGTGGATCAAACTGAGGACCTTCTGCATAGGCTGGTCCCAATGCCTCCCTTCTAATCCTGGGGCTGCTGCTCTCTCCCCTGTGTGACCCTGGACAGGTCACTGTGCCTTCCAGTGTCTCTGTTCCAATCCCGGCTCTGCCACTGTTTCTCTCTCTGCGTGACCTTGGGCAAACCATATTACCTCCTGCTACCTCCGTTTGCCTAACTGAAGTTGAACATTTATAACTTTGTTCTCTCTCTCGGAAACATTCATACAGCCCAAACACCCAAATTACTATCTAGACTTGTAACCCCACAGATGAGTGCAAGCATGTATTTAAAGTATCACCTTCTACAGTGCTTAGGAGTTCTAGTTGAATGAAATGCTCTATAGAAATGCTAACCATTATTATTGTAATAATGTGTTTTATCTTGTCATGTCTTAAGTTATCCAGTGACAACCTTTGCTTTTGAAATAGAAAGTGATCATTCACCAAACAGCTCAATAAGTGTTGTCACTAATTTAAAAGTAACAAAGCACAATGCGCCAATGATGCAAGCAGGCAGGAAGTGGGGCTAAATTGTCTTCTAGCATTTGTCTTGTTTCACCGTGCATTTCATCTGTTATTTTTAATGAAAGAGCAGTCTCAAAGCAGTGGTTTTCAGTCACGTCCTTAGGAACCACCTGGCCAGTTGGGTTTTAAGGAGCTCCGTAATGAATAATCAAGAGAGATATATGCATTCAGTAGGGGCAGCATATGCAAATATATCTCATGCGTATTCGTTTCGGCTCTCCTGACATCCCGAGTGGCTGAGGACCACTATCTCACAGGCCAGTTTGGGTTTTCTTCCCTGGGTTCTATGTGTCTGTTGGGACTTTGAGTCCCTTACAGCAATGGTTTGCAAAGCGAGGTCCCAGGACTCCTGGGAGATGGGGAGAGCTCCTCTGTATGTTATGTGGGGGGCCAGGTTTGCTGGGGGTGGAGTGGAGAAGGTTCACACTGCTGCTGTCACCCCTGAAAAGTCAGGGAAAAAATGAAAGTGTTTCCAGAAATGTAGTTAGAGTGGTCCAAAAGGGTCTTTGATGGAAAAAGTTAGTGAAGTAAGGAGTCCTGTAAAGTGCCTGATGAGAAGGGGTCCAATGAGGAAGAAATAGTAAAGTGGGTGTTTTAAAAATGTTTTTCTTGCAGAAACTTCTCCTTTTGCAGTCAGAGGATCCAAATTTTCCTGGATGTAGCTAGGTCTATACAAATGAGAAGAAAATGGTTTCTTTTATTAGAACAAAAGGTTCTTGACTTGGGAGGAACTTTATACCTTAAGTTCCCATGAAAAAGCTGAGTTGAGAATCAAAAGAATAAGTTGTTTTTATGGATCCTATTCATTTAGAAACTTTTATTTCTGATAAGAGTGCTGGTGGCAGTTCTTCAGGTTAATATGGTGGTTAAATTAGGAGTTTCAATTAGAGAAATCTCTCTTAGATACATAGTAATGACGGCAGAAAAGGACCAAATGGTCCATCCAGTCTGCCCAGAAAGCTTCTTATGGTAGATTCTGCCGCGCCGTGCAGGTTACCCCATGTTTCTCTTAAAGTTAGCAACTGCTGCTCTGTGCATTTATCCCCAAGCCTTATAATAATCCATAAAAGTTTTCTCCTAGCAACATTCTTACTGGGTGATGAGCCTTCTTGAAAATTCAGACAGTGCCGCTTGACTCTTTTTGCTTATGGACTTGGCCACAGAAGAAGTCCTGTGCTTATTTTCCCTTGTGTATGGCGCATCAGTTTCCCACACCGTAAAAGTCAGGGCTTGTGTTGGTCGCCTCTGAATCCAATTTCTTTTTCCCACCACTTCCCTTCCGTCACAGCAGAGAGCGATGTTGTGTCAAAAGCATCAAGGTTTATTGATTAAGGGTAGTAATCCCATGCCTTCTGTTAAGGATAATAACTGCTGCTCCGTGCAGGTTACCCTCATGCTTATCAATTCTCCAGGCCGTAAAAGTTGGTTGCTGTCTGAATCCAAGTCCCCTTTTTCCCCTCTCATTTGATTTATATCTAAATCTGAAGTAATGCCTTATTTTCTGTCTCAACCCCCCCCCCCTCCTCTACACACACACACACTTTTTTCCTAAGTGTTTATGTAGGACTAGGAGGGAAATACTTTTTATTTTGATTATTGGTGTAATTACTTATATTGATATACTTTGTACTGTATTGTATTTTGAAAAATTGCAATAAAAAGTAAATTTAAAAAGCCATAGGAGAGACAGTCATTCAAAGAGACGTGCAGTCAGTGTTTGCTCTTTCAGGAGCTGTAATAACAAGGTCAGTTCTCAACCAGGGCTTCTACCTGCTGAATGGTAATGGATATCAACCCTCATGATAGCTCAGGCCAAGATCAAACCAAACCAAAGCAGCCATGCATCTTCAGTTGAGGCTCAAGGACCAGCAGTTCGAGATTCTTGCCTCGCGTCACTGTAGGACCACAAAATCTGTCCTTCTGGGTTCCAGTCTCAGTTCTGCCATTATTTCTTTACATGAAAGCAAGGGTGGTGGATGTCTGCAACAGCCTCTCAGGGGAGGTAGCCAGGATAAAAAAAAAATAGACCGAAATTGAAGAAAGCATGGGATGAGTGCCAAGGAAGGTAAAGCCGCAGACCAAGTAGGGTCTGTGTTACGGCAGCAGGAAGGAAAAACAGCAAACAAAATGGTCTTTGTTATCATCTGTTACATTAGATTACACTGGCAAACATTTCTGGGAACATTTTGTTTCCTCCACAACCTTTGGTGAAACAAGTCAATTTTAATAAGCTGAAAACCAATATGCATTTATTATGTCTGTATCACGTACTGTTTGCCAGAAAAGTGTGATATACATTAAGCATTGTTACGTGCCTGTAGCAGCATAAGATATAATGGCAATGTTGGCACCAGAAAACAAAACTAAAAATGTTTTGCCGCAGATTTTCATTTGTAATCACTGTCCGACGCTTCGCAGATGAGAGTCCAGCAATAGTCACCCAGCATGCAGGGGGGTTCCACTTGCCTTGATACCGTTTCTCCATTTTGACAATGTCTTGCTGAAACCTTTCACCATGTTCATCACTCACAGTGCCAAGGTTGTCTGGGAAGAAGTCCAAGTGGGAATGAAGAAAATGTATCATCAATTACATGTTGCACTTCATCAATTTGTATGCCTGAAGCAGATTTTCAACCTGTTCGACATAGTCTGCTGCCTTATAGTTGCCTAGAAAGTTACAAACGACATTCTTGAAAGCTGTCCATGCAACACGTTCTGTACCTTACAGAAGACCATCAAAGTGGCTGTCCTTCATCACAGCTCGGTTTTGTGGGCCAATGAAAACACCTTCTTTTATCTTGGCGTCACTTATGCGTGGAAACATTTGCTGCAAATAATCAAAGGCTTTACTTTGCTTGTTCGTTGCCTTAATGAAGTTTTTCATCAACCCAAGTTTGATTTGCAAAGGTGGAAGAAATATCTTACTTGGATCCACCAATGGGTCATGCACAACATTCTTCTGCCCTGGAACCAACTTCTTGCGGAGAGGCCAGACTTTTCTGATGTAATGCGAATCTCTTGCTTGACTGTCCCACTCACAAAGGAAGCAGCAATACTTGGTGTAACCAAGCTGCAGACCCAGTAGAATTGCAACTACCTTGAGTTCACCACACAAATTCCAGTTGTACCTCGAGTACTCAATGTGGTTCAGCAGTAGCTGCATGCTCTCATACGTTTCTTTCATATGAACGGCATGTCCAACAGGTATTGATGAGTAGATATTGCCGTTGTGCAGCAAAACAGCCTTCAAACTTAAGACTGATGAATCAATAAACAGTTGCCATTCTGTTGGGTCGTGGTCACATCTGAGAGCACAAAACAATCCACTGATGTCACAGTAAAAAATCAGACTATCTACTTGGTTGAAATATTTAGTCAAATCTTCATGACAGCTGCAAAATACTGAAATTTTCGTATCAGATGACAAAAGATTCCATCTTTGCAGCCTTGACACAAGCAGCTCCGCCTGACTCTTCGATAAAGCCAAATCTCTGACCAGATCATTCAGCTCTGAATGAGATATTAAATGAGGATTGCTGGATGTTGATGGCACAAAGTCAGGATCAGCCACAGCTTCCATCTGCAACGGCTCACCATCATTGCTTACCTCCTCATCCTCAATTGTCCACACCTCTGGTGGTTTTGGAACAGGAAGACTGTCATCATGTGGCATTGGTCTCATTGCCGATGCAAAGTTAGGGTACTCAATAAACTTCCTGTTCTTTGATGAGTATCCTGACACATTCGACATGCAGAAGTAACAGTCAGTTATATGCTCTTTCTGTTCCCTCCATATTATTGGGATGGCAAACAGCATGGATGGTCGCTCACCTTTCAGCCAAGTTCGCAGACTACTGGTGCAAGATGCGCAACATATATGAGGAGCCCATGCTCTGTCTATGCCTTCTTAATGAGTGCAGTCCTACTCCTTTTCTGTGCTTTCAGAGTAAACTCACCATAGATGTAACAAAACATGTCACAGCTATTACGACATTGGCGCGACATTTCATAAAGTATATGACAAGCTTTACACTCAACAGGTTTAGCGATACAATACGATTCGCTCATTCACACAGACGTTGCATAGGAGAGTACTCATTACTGCTGCTTATATAAGGCTGCATCGTCATGGAAACAAGTTGGAATCTTACAGCCGAGCTGGGGCTTGCCTGAGCAAGTTCTGGCACGATCAGACAGAGTTTCTTGGTGTATTTTAAAAAAAGTTAGTCTCTGTTACATGTTATGTTGCTTATGGCCTTCAAAAATACGACATGAATTTTAAAAATCATAAAAACTACTGTCCAGCAAGAAAATATATGTACGTGAGATTATGTTTTAAAATTTCACAATTATTGTAACACAAAATTGACTGTTTCTCAAAAACCTTAAGTGATGTACAAATTTCGAAGTAATATTTGTGATCAGCATCAAAAAAATCTATTTGGAACACCAAAGAGGTTCTGACATTTTTTACGATATTTTGGGGTACATTGACTACCTGTGTTTTTTTTTAAACCCTATATTCTGAGTATAGCCAGGTAGGGTTAAAGTTATTTGAGTAAAACTTACCTGAATAACTTTAGACAAGTTTATTCAGCTGGAGACTCACCCCGATGAATATTTGGATAACTTTGCATAATTTTCCTGCTTTCCGGCCTACTAAATATGGCCCTATTTGTTTCTAATGCTTTATTTTTACAGTATGGAAATTAGTGCTATTGAAATGCTAGAGAAACAAATGTTACATGCAGCTAATACAGAACATCTGTAGAAAGGAGGACCACCTCGCTGCATGCCATGCAGCAGGACTTTACAAATAGCTAAACTCTCATTTCGTTTTATACATGGAGACAGGCTGTTCCTTAAACTCCAAAAAAACAAACTCCAAACGACAGGGATAACATGGAGACAAGAATAACTGAAAAAAGTCTCTCAACTACGTCACAGTTCAATTGAGGCCTCATTTGCCAGCAATGCACCCCTTTGATATCATGCCCACTAAAACTACTAAAACACTAAAAACACTAACTACTAAAATACTAAAAACACTAACTACTAAAACACTAAAAGCCAGCAATTGCACCCCTTTGATATCATACCCACTAAAACACTCCTCTCTTTTCCTGCAAGGATAGCCAAACCCATTTCCGAGATTCTCAACAAATCTATCACGTCTGGACTGGTACCCACTCAACTCAAGCATGCCATAATAAAACTGACCCTCAAAAAAATGGATTTGGACCCTACTAAACCATCTAACTATCGCCCAGTTTCGAACCTTCCTTTCCTGTCCAAAATAATGGAGAAAATCATAAACAAGCAACTTACAGAATTTCTAAATGAACATCAACTACTTCTACCATCCCAGTATGGATTCCGCAAGAACCATAGTACCGAAACCCTGCTCCTGTCACTCTCAGAATTAATACTAAAAACCCTAGACACGGGACACTCTTACATTCTTGCTCTGCTTGACATATCATCTGCATTCGACACGGTCAACCACAATACCCTTATCACCCGCCTATCTCAAATTGGTATCACTGGCTCTGTCCTATGCTGGCTCCAATCCTATCTTAATGATAGAAAATACGGTGTAAAAATTGGCCGCCATGAATCCAAACCTAGAAAACTGCTACAAGGAGTACCTCAAGGATCCTCTCTCTCATCAATGCTGTGGTGAAGTGGTGAAGACCAGAACTGTGAAGGACTTCAAAGGGGCGTGGGATAAACACTGTGGATCCATAAAGTCAAGAGGCCGCCAATGAAGAGTGGGTGACTCGCCAGAATGATGGCTACTGCCTGGAGACAATACCCTTATTCAATAAACATACACATGGTTACTGTGACTCCAACATCACTCTAAGCTTCAACAGCAAGAGGAAATGTGGAAAAAAGGATTTGCACTCACAAGACAGGAGTAGCTGGCTTGTTACGGCGGTTACTACCCCAAACCAAATATCCAAATTACTACCTCCACCTTCCTCTATTCCTGATGCCTTTCAACTAGCTTGATCACTCCATTCTTATACTTCACTTCAATGCATATCCAGCATAGTTCTCTGCTTCAACAGCAGGGGAAAAGAAAAACTGTTACTTCACACATCCAGCAGAGCTCTCTGCTTAAACGGCAGGGGAGAAGAAAAAAGGATTCACACTCACAAAGCGGGGAGTAGCTGGCTTGTTACGGCGGTTACTACCCCAAACCAAATGTGCCTGATACTTCACTTTCAATGCATATCCAGCATAGCTCTCTGCTTCAACGGCAGGGGAGAAGAAAAAAACTGATACCTCACGCATATCCAGCATAGCTCCCTGCTTCAACGGCAGGGGAGAAGATAAACAACCAATAAGGGCTGTATAACATAATCTGGGTAAAAACAAATAAGCATGGGTGTAGCTTGCTTATTGCGGCGGTTACTACCCCTACTACCTCTAACTACTCAAGCTAGATATTTCACTTGGATGCAGCTCCATCACCGCTCTCTACATTAATGGTGGGGGTGGAAGGGAATTAGAACCAAGAGCTAAGAGAAACAGATAAGTATGAGAGAAGAAATGAGGGAAGCTTGCTGGGCAGACTGGATGGGCCATTTGGTCTTCTTCTGCCGTCATTTCTATGTTTCTATGTTTCTATGTTTCAATATCTACCTTATCCCCCTATGTCGACTCTTGATGAAACTCGGATTCCCGCACTTCATATACGCAGATGATGTGCAGATCCTCATCCCCATTAAGGACTCTCTACCCAACGCTCTGAAAATCTGGGATACCGCCCTTGCAGAAATAAAGAATCTCCTCACGGAAAGCTTTCTAGCAATAAATACCAGCAAAACAGAGCTACTCATCATCTCTCCACAAAACAATATCCCCCTCAACCCTACCAATTATCCACAAGCTGGCCCTCTCTCCTTACAGCAGGTCCGCAGCCTTGGCAACATCATAGCAACCATTTCTCATTAAAAAAAATTCATCGCAGCCACTGTCAAAAATGGCTTCTTTAAACTCCATACTCTAAAAAGAATTAGATCTCTCCTGGACCCGCATGACTTCCGAACAGTTCTACAAGCTACAATATTGTCAAAACTGGACTACTGCAATGCTATCCTGCTAGGACTGCCAAAAAATTCACTACAACCATTACAGATGCTACAAAACGCAGCTGCCCGCATACTCACCAACGCACACCACCATGAACACATTACGCCTGTACTCCAATACCTTCACTGGCTACCAGTAGCATCTAGGATTACATACAAAGTCCTTACCCTTATACACAAATCCATCTACAACCAAGATATGCAATGGTTCTCTGACCATTTCACATTCCACAAATCAAATAGACCTACAAGAACAATGCACCAAGCCAAACTCCAGACTCCCACTCTCAAACATATCAAGCATGTTTTAACGAGAGAACAATCATTTACCATAGCAGGAATCAACTTTTGGAATAAAATGCCCACAGACCTGCGCCTGGAGCCCTGTCATAAGAAATTTAAACAAAACTTAAAAACTTGGCTTTTCAGACAAGCCTATACATAATGACCTCCCACTCTTCAAAACTGCAGTCCTCTCCTTCCCCTCTCCTTCCAACACTTTACCTCTAAGGTCATCTCACTCTGGTAAAAATAATTTGAATACATAATGTACTTTCATACATTATTCTTACCCCATACCAAATACATCTCAATCCATTACTCCTTTTACTGCATTTGCTTGAATGTACCTAGTTATACATAGTTTCTCCCAGGAGATTACCCCCCCCCCCCCCCCCCCCCCGGTTAAGCTGGACTCAATTGTACTATATGTTTGTTTTATTGCCATGTTCATTGACCTCATTTGATATGTGCTTGTTATTTCTAAATTGATTGTAAAGCTTGTTGCTAAATTATGGTTCATTGTAAACAGAGGTGATGTTTGTAACGTGCCGCGATATATAAAAATCCTTAAATAAAGAAATAAAGAAATAAATTTGAATACTCAGCTGAACCAGGTAAAAAAGCAGTGCTTTCTGTGGGGTCTCAGATAAGACAGAAGTAACAAGGAGTTCCAGGCTTAGCTAAAGTTTGAAAATAGAACATTCTCACACAGTGAAATGATTTAATCCTGGATTTAACCAATCAGAGCAAAGGTTGCATTCTGTGAAGCCAGAAACAAAATAAACTTCCAAATGCAATTTTTCACGTCAACCACCAAGTGGCAATAGAACACATACGTTACTATGCACATAGAACAGCTGTCATGCTCAGTTCTGCAGCTAACATCTGTACACAGGAAGACCACCACCACTGTCAGTCAGTTCTCCAACACAGAACATCTGTATAAGAGGAATAACTGCCATAATCAGTTATACAGCTAACATCTGTATGCAGGTGGACCATCACTGCCATACCCAGTTCTGCAGCTAACACAGAACATTTGTACAGAGGACCAGTACCTTGCAATACAGAGTTCTGTGTACGAAAGATACATGTTCCTTCAACATCAGGGAGTAAAAACATAGTAAAAAGGGCTGTTTCAAGTGAATATTTGTTTTATTTGAACCAAAATATGAAAGAAATTATGCCAGTTAAACAGGCTGTCAAAGAAAAGCATAATGGGCTTTGCTGGGCATAAATCTGGAATCCGTTTGGCAGTGTGGGACAGTTTCACATGGTGCTGTCGGCAGCAATCTCACCGATCTCGCTCTCATTTTCAAATGGTATAGTTATACAATGGGCACAGCTCATCAAGAAAACTAATATAATTCAACGCCACTGCCGGCGCCTTGCCTCCCTTCTTTTCCCCTCTCTGAACCCTCCCAAATTGCTGCAGTACAATGTAAACCACTGAATGCAGCATACAATTTGGAGCTGCTGCTAAGAACTGTAAACATGCGTAAAAGGACATGGAAATTCATACAGCAATGCAATGCTTGTCTGTATGTCAGTATCCCATCCACCAGCCCACAGCACATGTATGTGTTAGTATCCCATCCACCAAACCAAGGTACCCACATGTGTCAGTATCCCATCCACCAAACCAAGGTACCCACATGTGTCAGTATCCCATCCACCAAACCAAGGTACCCACATGTGTCAGAACTCCATCCACCAAACCAAGGTACCCACATGTGTCAGTATCCCATCCACCAGCCCACAGCACATGTATGTGTTAGAATCCCATCCACCAAACCAAGGTACCCGTATGTGTCAGAACCCCATCCACCAAACCAAGGTACCCGTATGTGTCAGTATCCCATCCACCAAACCAAGGTACCCGTATGTGTCATATGTGTCAGAATCCCATCCACCAAACCAAGGTACCCGTATGTGTCATATGTGTCAGTATCCCATCCACCAAACCAAGGTACCCATATGTGTCAGTATCCCATCCACCAATCCAAGGTACCCATATGTGTCAGAATCCCATCCACCAAACCAAGGTACCCATATGTGTCAGTATCCCATCCACCAATCCAAGGTACCCATATGTGTCAGAATCCCATCCACCAAACCAAGGTACCCGTATATGTGCCAGAATCCCATCCATCAATCCAAGGTACCCATATGTGTCAGAATCCCATCCACCAATCCAAGGTACCTGTGTCAGAACCCCATCCACCAATCCAAGGTACTCGTATATGTGTCAGTATCCCATCCACCAAACCAAGGTACCCATATGTGTCAGAACCCCATCCACCAATCCAAGGTACCCGTATATGTGCCAGAATCCCATCCATCAATCCAAGGTACCCATATGTGTCAGAATCTCATCCACCAATCCAAGGTACCCGTATATGTGCCAGAATCCCATCCATCAATCCAAGGTACCCATATGTGTCAGAATCTCATCCACCAATCCAAGGTACCCGTATATGTGCCAGAATACCAGTGTTATAAATCTGCTGTTAGACTGCAGAGTTGCAATCTGTTATTAATGGCTCCTAAGGAAGGAGGAGTCAGCAATCTGATTGCTATCTCCGCACGGAGATCCTATCTGTTAGGAAAGCTCTGATATAGTTGTGGGTGGATCCCTGGTCCGGTGGCAGATGACCACGCCCCTGGGAGGATATCCTGAGAGGGACCACCAGCTAGGCTTGAGTATGGAGACAGACGCACATTAGTTCTTTTATTAAACAGGTTTTTGAAACCACCAGAGGTGGCAGTAGTGAGCTGATATGCCCGGCAGGGCTGTAGTCCCTCAGGTACTGGAATCGCAATCCAGGATGGCTGAGCTGTTGAGAAACTGTAGAAAGTGAGTAGGCAGAGTTCATGAACAGAACTAGATGACAAAAACTCATGTAAGGTCTCAAGGAAGCTCAGGTGCTGGAAAGGTTTAGGCCCTCGAGGAATGAGTACCTGGTTCCAGGGAAAGCTCTGAGAGAGGGATGGTAACTCACAATTGTTTGTAGCAGCGATAGCTTCCAAGCAGTAGAGAATCTTCAGAGAGTCCAGGAACATGGGCCCTCGAGGAGCGAGTACCGGTTCCTATCTGTAATCTGAAAATAAAGAGAAAGAGTGAGGCCCCCGAAGAGCGGGTACCTCTGGTAAGTCCGTGAAGGCAGAGTAGCTTGGATAGCCGAAGCGAGTCCTTAGCGAATCTTCATAGCGAATCCTTGCTAACTCAAGATTGTTAGCGAAATAGAGACCTTTAAATATTGGAAGCGGATGACGTCATCTCAAGGGGATGCCCCTGAGGTTCGTGCCCTTGCTGGTACTTAAATCAGAGCGCGCGCGCCCTAAGTCTTCAGGCAACGTGGTGGATCTGCAACGTCGAGCCAGTCCGGGGACGCCGGGGGGAGACGGCATGGAGACGCCGCGGCAGCCAGCTGTCCATCAGACCCGGAGGGAGTCGCCACAGAGGTAAAGAGGGCGGAGTGAGGGCGTCGAGCAGTGACGGTCGCAACACCCATCCTCCAATCCAAGGTACCCTTATATGTGCCAGAATCCCATCCACCAATCCAAGGTACCCATATGTGTCAGTATCCCATCCACTAATCCAAGGTATCTGTAAGTGCCCATATCCCATCCACCAAACAAAGGTACCTACCTGTGTGTGTCAGTATCCCTTCCACCAATCCAAGGGACCTGTGTGTGTCAGTATCCCTTCCACCAATCCAAGGTACCTGTATGTGTCAGCATCCAATCCATCAGCCCACAGTGCAAATGTGTGTCAGTATCCCCATCCACCAACATAATGCCCAGCATTCCCACTGAACTACCATGCAGACTCTTAAATATGGTTGTGTATTTGTATGACTGTGAAACCTAAGTGCGGCTTTATCTCACCTCCTGCATACTTTCCAAGAGAGCCTGCTGGATTCACACCCACAGTACGTGAAACATCCTACCATGACAGTCAAGAAAATCAAACACTCAGCATCACTAGGCTGGTTCCAGATTAACAGTAATACAATCTCCCTTCATATCGTACCAGCATACTGCCTTACTGTACCTTGCTTTTCTCCTGCTTTACTTTGTATCTACAAGTTATACATTTGCTGACTTTACTTCTCGCATAAAAAGTTTCTGCCTCAAGCACAGGTGTCTTTTCTTCAATTAAGCCATAAAACGCATCATATCCTCCAAGCACTGCACGATCTGTTTTTATGTGGTAACCTCCACGGAGCACAATTAAAGAGGTCAGCAGTGTTCCAAGTAGTGAATCTCCGGATCCTGGTAAATTTATCCTACACCCTCTGCACTCTGTCACGTTATCAGTTCTCCAGGGGTGTGAAACAGATATATGAGAGCTCATGCACTGTAAAAAGCAATATATTTTTTTTTTAATTTGTCACTCAGAAAATTTCAGTCTTTTTTTTTTTTTTTTTTGCTGTGCATTTTTTTAAGTGAACCGGCGGTCAGATCTACAGTGGAGACCCTCATCACTGTCTGGCGGCTCCAGCTCTAGCCCCACCACCAGTTTGTTCTCTGCCAGGTATCATGCCAATTCCTGGCCTGCTGGGAATTGGAAAAGAGGCTACTGTAAGAGAGATCGCTGGAAAGAAGAAATCAAAAAGAGGTAAGTACTCTCATTTTGGAACAGGAGTGGCCAAGTGAGTGGAATCCAAACTGCTGTGAACTGTGGGAGTTCTTCCACGGCACCGCTATCACAAGGTAAAAATATGCATAATTGCATGCACCAGTAGGACAGCCAAGGAGTTCCAGGTCTCAGGGAGGCTACCCAACCAACGAGGGCCCTGACTTTTATGGGTCTGGGGAAAAAACACAGGACTGCTTCTATGGCCAAGTCCATAAGCAAAAACATCGAGCAGCACTGTCTGAATTTTCAAGAAGGCTCATCACCCAGTAAAAGGAGTAATTTTTTTTATGGATTATCATAAGGCTTGGGGATAAATGCAGAAGCAGCAGTTGCTACCCTTAAGAGAAACATGGGGTAACCTGCACGGTGCAGCAGATGCTACCATAAGAAGCTTGCTGGACAGACTGGATGGGCCATTTTGGTCGTCATTTATATGTTACTATGTTACCCTAGATAACAGGTTTTCCTGTGCAGTGGGTCGAAGTGTTTATGGGGGTTTTCTTCTAAAGGCTGTAGAGATCTGCTGAAAAAATCATAATACGGGACTGTGGGCCTGGCAGAGGTGCTGAACCATTACCCCCACTGAGCTGTAAAGAATCGTTAGGGGAATGTCGGGTTCGAACCTAGCGGACTGCGATGATGAGACGCTGGAGCCGTGGAGCAGCAGCAGCCTCTGATCAACTGCAAATAAGCAGGTCTGTGCAGCCTGCTGAATCTTGCCCCGGAGGACTCTATTAGTCCTCAGGGTTTCTGAAGGGATTCTGGCAGTCTGATGGACCTAAGACTGAGCTGTATGGACCGGACTGAACTGCAAGTTGCCTTCTGAATCTGTGCAATTTGTTTTGTAGACCTGCCAGTTTGAGCCCAGATGTACGTGTACCATCACCATGTGCAAAGAGTGTGCTGGACTGGAGTGGCTCGCTGGCAGGAGGCTCTGTCCTAAGAAGAACGGACCAGGAGGAAAGTGTCCAGGAGGAGAAGCGGGAAAATTAAAGCCCTCAGAACTGCCAGCCAGCATTGTTCGAGGTTGTTTAGAGGGGAACTAACCAGCTTAGCCTGGCCCTGGAGGTAACTGCTACTTCATGTACAGCGCCTGAGCCTTGTGCTGTCCCCCTTCAAAGCTTCTCCCTCCTAGAAATGTTTCCCTGCTCATAGCTTCACCTTGGCCAGTTACAGGGACCTTGAAAAACATTATCCGGTTTTCCCCAAATCATCCGAACAGCGCTGAGTGCATCTAGTAGTGTCACAGAAAAGAGAAGCAGTGCTACTGGTGACAGAGTGCAGAGAAGTTACATCACAATTTGCTTTTGGATCCACCTTTAAATTATTGCAAAAGTAGAACGATTGAGCACGTTGTTCAAACTGTCATTCAATAAATGAACTACTCTCCCTTGTCTACTAAATACATGGGGACCCAATGTAGACACATTTGCAATACCGCACAGCGTAGTTTCACCTAACTTCATGCTTTCTGAGCCCCTCCCCGTGCAAAATAGCTTACAAAACAATAATAGCAATAGAGAGGGGGCATCTGATTGGAATTGTCATTGGCGTAGATTGATGAGGAGGATAAAACTGATAAGCGGCTAAGATGACACTCCTAAGACGGTGGCACTAGTAAAGACTGAAAATTTAAGATGTAGAAATGGTACAAACTCATTTTTATGATCCTGCCGCTAACAGGAAGGTCAGAGATGCCAGCACTAAAACCCACAGCGGTGGAACGAACTGGTCAGAGGCAGTACACGTGGAGATGCAGTCAAACTGGCTTTGTTAACCACTCGCAGGCGTGAGGGGGAAATATTGTTTTTCTGCCTAAGGCGCCTGCGTGCGATGTCTGTGGCGACTTGGGAGTTCCAGGTTCAAAACAAAGCTAAGTCAACTTGTCCTAATCATCCTGCTCAGGCAGATACAGAGAGCACTAATCAAAGTTAGGTACAAGAAAAAATGTTGAACTAATAAAATATCATCTTGTATTTCTTTTTGTCTTCTGGTTCCACATAATTTCCTCCTCTCTGGTGCAGAACAGGCTGCTGCTGCTGGTTACAGATGGTTTAGAGTTGAAGGGAAAATTCTAAACGTTATTAATGCACCATAAAATTGTGTAATGCACTTATTCTTTTATGAGGTGCCTGAACACATTTTACCTATGTCTTTTATATTCTTTTTGTCTACTACATTAAATACGATGGTGGCAATTTTCAAAACCTAGCTCAGGGGGGTACGATTCCAGAACAGACAGATGCACCTACATAATCTTTGTTGCTTTTTCACTCATACGCTATGCAGGTTGGAAATCCAGCGATGTGCAGATGCAGAGGATCTACCTGCATAGCTACTTGGGTTACGTGGCTAAACCTTTAGAAGAAAGACCCCTCTATCTTCCAGCCCCAGAAACTGAATTTCATTTGAATCCTCCCTCAGACTCCCCTATCTAAAATTCAAATACTCCCCCTCCCCACCAGGCTCCACAATCTAAAACTGAAGCCCCTCCATGAACCCAGTACTACTCATCTGCCTCCTCCCTCCAGAGGCAGGAAGAGATAAGAATACTTCCTCCCGCATTGTGTGCGTGTGGGGAGGGGGCTATGGAGGGGTAAGGTAAATGCCAGCGACCCTAAACAAGAATGTGTATAATTGAACTGAGGCCTTCAGTCATGCACACAGACAAACAAAAAATGAGGACCAAGCAAGACAAAGATGGAGTCTTCAGCCATGTGATGATCCTGGCAACTTCATATGGGACTGATTCACACAGAGGAGAAGCAGCTGTGATTGCTCTTCCCTATCAGACATCTGTCTGCACTTTGCAATGTGCTGGGACACCGAGGACACAAGAACTGTGAACATGTCCTTAGTTCAAACTTTTTATCTAGACAGAAAACCAGCTATGAACAGGTATTTTTCAGCCAGTGTCCGCTGATGAACCTCATTACCTGCAGTGAGAAAATTCAGATGCATCTGGACTCAGACGATCTCATTTGCATTCTCCCAATCCTGTGTCTATAGAAGGTGGTAACATCCAATCAAGATCCTATTGAACTGAATATGCAATGAGGTTCTGAACAGAGAAAAGGACTGAATTATACAGACTGTGGATTTTATTCCTCAGAGTTTAAAGACTGTTGATTTCTTCCCAGAACTTTGTTGCAGTTCGCTTCACCCGTGAACCTGCAAATAAGACTGAATTCCGTGCTTAGCACAGTCTACTTCATTAAATCTGGAGAAGCTGTCTTGCCAACTTATCACTTGAAAGAGCTAAAGAAGCTTTCTCTTCTTTACCTTGTTCCTGCCAGCATATCTCATGGAGATGTCTGTGAGACCTCTAGGTTCTACCTATCCTATCATCCACCAATTGGGGATTTGCTAGATTTTCCCCCTGGCATGTTGAGACAGGTCTTGGCTTTCTTCAGGAGTGTGACCTGTCAATGGCTAAGCATGAGATAAAACTGGCTTAATTACCTTTCAGCTGGGTTAGTTTGGCATTGTTTAATTAACAAGTGCAAATTGACTTGGAAATAACGCATGAGTTTTGCACATTTTCATAGCGGTGCTTTGCTCTGTAAACAATTTTTAAACAAAAACAAAAAGAAAATATCTGTACCATATTAAATCTTTTATACTTATGCTGCTATAATAAAACTGATCGATTACCTCACAAAAAGTGTAAGAAACTTCTCTTTTAAAACTAATGAATTCATATCAGTAAATTATCAGTTAAATCTTTTAATTTACTGTAGCCTACCTATCCCACAGGTGGGAGAGGGTGTAGGCAGATGGGCTAGGGGGATGGGTGAAGAGACATCAGCAGGTCCTGGGAAGGGTTACAATTGAAGATTAGGGTTTCCAGGAGATTTGAATTAAAGATCTGAGGGTGGGTCTTGGGAGGGGGCATTTGAATTGAATATTTGAGTCCCAAAAGTAAGTGGGAGGCTCTTAGAAGACCACTCAATGATTTGTACCACCTCAAAGAATGGTGAAAATCTATGGAAATTATATGTATTGGCATAGTTCTCTCCCCCAGTCATACTATGACTCTGGGAACTCCTACATCAAGAGCAGCTTTATTCATCTGCTCTATACAGGACAGTTTCCAGCCCTGGAGAGCTAGTCAAGTAACTCCCTAGCTATCCAATTAGAACTTGTTAAAAACTGTCCTTGACATATGTGGACTACTTTGGTGTACAATCAAGTTTCATACTAAAATATCTTATACAGTAAACAAGACTTAAATCCATACTAACTCCATTTTGTAGAACTATATTCATATGCAAACATCAACAGAGCTGACTAGGTAACCCACAATAATCAATACACAAGAGACAGGGAACCAAAATACCATAAACCATCAAAGAGGCTTCATTATTTGTTTTAAAGGCATCAGCAAGCTAGATGGCGTGTTCAATAAAAATTGAACCACTTGGTCTTTTCTATCATTCACCTTGTGTGCGTGTGTGAATATTAATAATGAAACAATGTTCATGATGACTGAATCAACATACATTTTCAAAAATACATCTTCAAAAAAATTTCTAAGAGGACAAATTTCTTTATCTGTTAATCCTAATGACAGAGTCCTAAAGGAAGCCCGGCACAGCCAATGTTTCGCTAAAGAAAGCTTCATCAGAGGGGTCACATTTATAAATGGTAAATCAATTCAAAAACGTCAATCTGGAACCATCCGGTCTCAGCGTTAAAGGGGAGAGAAAGAGAGAAAGAGAAAGAGAGAGAGAGAGACTCTTTTGAAGAGCCAATCTAACACTCTATATATCCCACTGTAAGAGAGGTATTTTCAACTTAGGGTGGGTTTTGTGGGGGCAGTGTTACAAGGGTCTACAGACCCTTGTGTCCTAAGCAGACCAATGTAACAGCGCCCTCCCAAAAAAAACCCCCACCCAGAGTTGAACGTGCTCCCTTTTACAGTGGGATATATAGAGAGTATCAGATTGGCCCTTTAAGAGAGAGTCTCTCTCTCGTATTCAGGATCCCTAATCTGCAGGCCTGCACCTCATTAGGACCAGCAGTAACGTTATCTGCATAAGTTGGTGCTATTCAGGATCCCTAATCTGCAGGCCTGCACCTCATTAGGACCGGCAGTAACGTTATCTGCATAAATTGGTGCTATTCAGGATCCCTAATCTGCAGGCCTGCACCTCATTAGGATCAGCAGGATCCCTAATCTGCAGGCCTGCACCTCATTAGGACCAGTAGTAAAGTTATCTGCATAAGTTGGTGCTATTCAGGATCCCTAATCTGCAGGCCTGCACCTCATTAGGAGCAGCAGTAAAGTTATCTGCATAAGTTGGTGCGTGCTGCCACGGTCAGTCTTGCAAAATTCAGGGGTTGTGTGTCTGGGCCCATTCCCCACCCCTTGCTTTTGCGCAAGCAATGCTGTTAAAATCTACATGTAGATGTTTATTTTGTCTTAGGCATGAAACAGAATCTGAAAAGAAGAGTTGTATGTTGATATTTTCTGTTCATTAAATCAGTCAGATCTCTGAGCTAATTTGCACTCCGCTGTGCAGCTCCAAAGTTGCTTCTGAACTGGCAGATGAAGGATCAGACAATGGAAGAGAGACCACAGAGGGCAAAGATCTGCAGGTCACAGGAAACCCTGTTCCTTCCATGTTTATGGAATGGCACCACCTTGAATGCCGTTCTTCCTACCTGTTCTGCTTAGCCCTTGGTACCGAAAACATTTCATTGCTGAGCGGTGAAAAAGGAGAGCTTTGTTTTCGTTAGTAATGTTTATCTGTTCTGTTTTGTCCAGTTTTTTGTTGGTTTTTTTTGGCCGCATGGGAGTTAGCCTGCTGAAATGAAAGTACACTGGCAGCGTGGGATGCTCTTTCAGCAACATGACGAATGCCAGGAAGAGAACTCAGGCCTTATTGCTGCCTATCTGCTATGCTGGAAAGCGACAAACATGAATAGGATTTAACTGGAAATGTGCAACCTGTTACCAGCTATGCTTTCTCCTATTTACTAAGCATTTTTTCCCATAGGCACAAAATGTAAATAATCCCCTTAATTTGTAGAGTGTATTCCACTTCACAAAGAACTTTAATATGGCGGTACCAAAAACAGTCTGGAAAAATTCAAGAGACTTTTATCTATTTTACTAAGGGCCAGATGAACTAAGCATTATTCCCATAGACACACAATAAGAACAACCCTATAGTGTGTGTCAGCCCCTATAAAAGCTGATACACTAAGGTTTTACTCCCATTCTCTATCTATGAAAAAGTATCTTAAGGAATTGGCTCCTAAGTGCTGCTGTGTGAAAACGACAACTGGTCCTAGCACAAATTGAATTTAAACCTCTTCTTAAAAGCTGAGGAGATGGAAGGGGTCAAGGAGTGAGGGGGGTAATGGGAACGGAACAAAAGAGAGAGAGTGGTGCATGGAGCTGGGTAGCCGGGTAGCCACATAAATTGCAAAGGCGGGCTAAGGCGGTTCACGACAGCCAGTCTTGTCAGTTCAGTTCTTCCCTGGTCTTTGTATTAGGGTGACTTGCTGTGACTGCAAGCATTAAATGGGGGGGGGTGGGGAGGGGAGATGGACAAACGTAAGCATTGGTGCTGGAGTCTCACTGTTCACCTCTGCCATAAGCCTTCATTCACAACTGCCTGGGGATTTTTTCCTTGTGTCACTGCAATGACAATTGACATTACGGGGCGATATACCAGATCTCCTTTTGGAATCCAGCGAGCATGAGCCCTGAATGCAGTCACTAGTTGTCACCCTAAAGCAAAGGCCAAACCTCTCTTCCACATGGCAGAGCACAGCACTTACCACCTGAGCTACCGGGCTGGCAGATTCGATGGAAGAAGACAGAGGATGGCAGAAGCCTGGAATCACCTACTAGCAGAGGCAGTGGAATCTAGGACCATGACAATACAGCAGAGCCGCTTACCTGTAACTGGTGTTCTCCGAGGACAGCAGGGTTCCAGTCCTCACACATGGGTGACATCAAAGGATGGAGCCCGGCGTGGAAAACTTATGTCAAACTTTCTGGAAGTTTAACTACATCTCATTGCGCATGCCCAACATGCATAATAGCACAGATTCACGCGGGGTCCCCTTCAGTCTTAAAATATAGAATTCAAGGATAAAATTTTAAAAAAGAAGAAATCCAGGTCCTGGAAACCCAACTCTGTGCGAAGGCGGGGAGGTTTTATGAGGACTGACAACCTGCTGGTGATGGAGAACACCTGCTACAGGGTAAGCAACTCTGCTTTCTCCTAGGACAAGCAGGATGGAGGTCCTCACACACGAGTGAATATCTAGCTACAGGCTGCCCCCAACAAAAAAGGGGACCAACCAAACACCCAAACTAGGTGCTAACAGGCACGACAACAGGTTTTGTTGGAGGGGCAACCTGAACAAAAACAACATAAGAATATAAGATATAACATACTGCATCAAACCTACTATCCTGTTTCCAACAGTGACCAATCAACTCACAAGTACCTGGCAAGCACCCAAACATTAAATAGATCCCATGCTACTAATGCCATCAACAAACAGTGGCGATATCCTATCGATTAATAGCAGTCTATGGACTTCTCCTACAGGAACTTATCCAAAACCTTTTTAAACCAAGCAACACTAATTACCTTAACCACATCCTCTGGCAATGAATTCCAGAGCATAATTGTGTGAGTAAAAGAGAATTTTCTCTGATTTGTTTTAAACGTGCTACTTGCTAACTTCATGGAGTGCCCTCTAGTCCTTGTATTATCTGAAAGAATAAAGAACCGATTCAAATCCTTCAAATCCTTTCATGATTTTGTAGATTTCTATCATATCCCTCCCAGAGCTGTCTTCTCCAAGCTGAACAGCCCTAACCTCTTCATCCTTTCCTCATAGGGGAGCTGTTCCATCCCCTTTATCATTTTGTTCACCCATCTCTGTACCTTCTCCATCGCAACTATATCTTTTCTGAGATGCGGCGACCAGAATTGCACACAGTATTCAAGAAGTGGTCTCACCATGGAACGATACAGAGGCATTATGACATCCTCCGTTTTATTTGCCATTTCTTCCTACAGTGCTCTCTCTCAATCTCTCTCTCCTCCCCTAGCGAGTGCTCTGACTGCAGTTGTTTCTTCTTTCGCATTTTTCAAAATGACGCCCTCTCGTACCCTGGCAGGACCCTGCCCACTGCAGCCGACTAGTACCACCTAATGGTCGTGCCGGCCCTGCCTGTATCTCCCTACTTGTTCACATACCCACATTGCCACTTGGTTGTCAATTTGGATTAGGACAACTTTGTTGGACAGCCAATTTCTGAAAGCCCATAGAGTGTACCTGATCACCTGGAGCTCCAGGAAACTGATTTGACAGAGACAATTCTGGGCGGACCAGAGACCCTGAGTGGTGAACCCATCCACATGAACTCTCCCACTCAGAGTGGATACCAGTGGCTCGATCATTCCGGCCCAAAAGAGGTGCTCCATCTTATCGAGCCAGATCTTACTTTGCTTCGGGGTTATCTGAGCGCACAAAATGCAACCCCAGATGTCATGTGATGTCCCAAGGCAGAAGATACATCTATCATGGGGGTCCGTGATAAGACATGCTCCTCGTGCACTGAGGGCATCGCTTAAATCCCGAGGTGGAGATTTCGTCATGACACAAAAGGGACATGATGTCGAAATAGATGGCAGCAGGCAGGCACTGAACGCACGACTGCCCCAGGGATAGCGAAGTGAAAATAAACTTGCCAAAAACTTATCTAGGATGCTAGCGGAGAACCGGGGGGGGGGGGGGGGGATATGACCCTGCGTCGACCATTCGAGAAAGTGAAGCAATTTCTTGCGAAAACAAAGTCTTCCAAAACAGGCCAGTCAGGCCAAAAGTCAGAAAAATTGAGGCTCTCACCTGACCGCGAAATGTCAGGCTCCACAGAAAAGGAGAGACTGAAGGGAACCGCAAGTGGACACGTGGTATAATGCATGCTGAGCATGCTTAATGAGGCTCAAAGTTCTAGAAACGTTGACATAAATTTTCCATGCCGTGCTCCATCCAATGATGTCACCCATGTGTGAGAACTACCATCCTGCTTGTTCTCGGAGAATTAAGCATTTTAGGGGGGTGGGCAGAAATAGAGGGAAACCATAAGAACCAGTAGGCAGGGGCAACTGGATGGGATGAATGGGTCTTTACAAATGATGACTACGTTGCCATGCTGCTATGAAAGAGGAGAGAGGGATGGGGGAGAAGTGACAGGATGAGAGGTGTCATGGCAGTCACCTTTACAGCTCTAACTCACATATATAGGCTTTGATTGGTATAAAACCATGCTATCCAAGCTTGTGAATGAGACTTGGCAACATCAAATGAAAAGGGAGTCCATTTCAGAGTACATTTGGCTGTGGGGGGTAAAAAGAAATGCACACCTAATTTTTTTAGTAGCTTAGTTGTCTTTCTCTTGGCATGAATTGTATATTCAGGCATTGTCTGTCCAGAAAATGCCTCACCCTGCCTGGCTGTATTGCTTCGTGGCCAATGTATCACATCGTAGTAGACACATTAGCTCATATTGCTCCCCATCGGGCTGCGTAGCTGAATTACAGGCTGACACCTGAGTGATTCAAGATTATAGGTCTATAAACCAAGATCAACATTTAATTAAATCAAACTGAGCCCGGGAAGCACAAACATTCATTTCAGGGATCTGGTGGAGGAGTGGGGGCTGATGGAAAACAGAATTAGTTCAGCCCGGTTTGCAGCTAGCATGAAACAAAGCATCCCTGTGTTACTGGTTACAGAACTGGCGGCTCTGACGGTTTAAGGCCTTTAGACCAGTTGAGATTTCTGAAGTGTTGAACAATATTCAACAAAACATCAGCTCTTATAGAACCCACAAAGACACTATCTCAGTGTGCCCATGACTTGGTCCCCTTCACAACGAGGGAAGCCATGAAATCACAGAACAGGAGGTTCCTGGGTAAAATGAAGCAGAAACAAAAGTCAGCACCACCTTCATATATTTTTTCCCAAGACAACATAAATAGAAGCTTTACTGCTTTTCCTGCTTTATTTTATCGGTCCTGTCCGCAGAGCAATTTTATTATTAAGTTCACTAATAACAAGACTGAAATAAAATATTCCAGAATGGCAGAGGCTGCAGTCACATAAGAACATAAGAACATGCCATAGTGGGTCAGACCAAGGGTCCATCAAGCCCAGCATCCTGTTTCCAACAGAGGCCAAAACCAGGCCACAAGAACCTGGCAATTACCCAAACAGGTGCAATTACCCACACATCTGTAAGGCCCGAGACCCAGGTTTTAATCCCATTGTCACCAGTTATTTGCTAGGCCTTGAGGCAGCTGTTGAACCCCTCTCTCTCTGCTTCCCCAAGAAAATTATGCACTACATCTACATAAGGTTTAGGGCCAATCAGCCAGTGGAGAAAGCAATGTTGCTTACCTGTAACAGGTGTTCTCCTAGAACAGCAAGATGTTAGTCCTCACACATAGGTGACATCATTGGATGGAGCCCAGCATGGAACTGTGATCTCAAAGACTCTAGAACTTTCAAACATGTCCAACTGAGCATGTGCAGCTGCAGTCATCACCTTGCCCCCTAGGCAGAGTCCCTCAGTCCATGATAGAGCTAATACATGAAGAAATCAACTCCCAGGGGAGGCGGGAGGGGTTCATGAGGACTAACATCCTGCTGTCCTAGGAGAACACCTGTTACAGGTAAGCAACTCTGCTTTCTCCTAGGACAAGCAGCATGGTAGTCCTCATACATGGGTGAATCCCTAGCTACAGGCTGTCCGAGCAGGACAAAGTGGGAAAGCGCACAGTGCTGGAGCACTACTCCCTCCTTTGCCTGAGAGGCAGCCGACCCACCAGGCTAGATAAGAGTTGGTTCTACAAAGAAAACCAAGAAACAATTGAGACACAAACCCTCATTCATAGCAGGGATGCTGAAGCAGAGAAGTGATGAGAGTCCTAGCAGAAGCAAAGTCAGCATCACAGGAAACAGTACAAGCAGGGTTGCTGACAAGAATAGTGGATGTAGATCCACCTGGCTACAGGAAGGACCCAGAAATGTAAACAAAAGAAATTCTAGGACAAAAAACGCAGAGTTTCCTTTGGTGTGAAAAAAATAACCCAAAAACAAACTGGAGTCCGAGAGCCCTCCAGAAAGAGACTATCATCCACTGACATCCAAAGGATCAAATGTAGCTGGAGAGAGTGCCCAGGTTTGGCTGGTAAGCTGAATGAGGAGAAGAAATCCAAGCAATGCTTGGAAGAATAAGCAGTACCCCATGGCAGGACCTGGGACAGACACTGCAAGCTGAAGCATCAGACATAGCTGAATGCGAAGCACAGCATCAAGGGTTTCATGGGATGAGAACAATCCCCAAAACAGACCTGTAGCCTTAAAACTCCTGAGCAGGAAGATGAGATAGGTCTGAAGCTCCCTCAAGACACCTACCAGAACCAGTTCATCTATCCTGTCACAGGGTCGCAAGGAAGACTCTTTGGTCAACCTAAAGAATGAGAAAAACTAAGGCAGTATTGGCCAGAGAAAGGTGAAAATAAGTGAAAAAAACATGGTGATTCCTTCCCTGCAGGTATACACCGTGTCATCGAGTGCACTGCACCACGGCACTGAGGGCACAGCAGGCATCGAGGCCTCAATGCCCAAACCGGTGCAGCAAGACACTAGTTCCACCGATGCCGATGGCACAGAAGGCCACTACAGAATCTTGGGTGGTCATAGACCTCGATGGCAATGAGGGTGATAGGGATGTGAATCGTGTCCTCGATCGTCTTAACGATCGATTTCGGCTGGGAGGGGGAGGGAATCGTATTGTTGCCGTTTGGGGGGGTAAAATATCGTGAAAAATCAAAAAAACGTAAAATCGCAAAACCGGCACATTAAAACCCCCTAAACCCACCCCGACCCTTTAAATTAAATCCCCCACCCTCCCGAACCCCCCCCCCAAATGACTTAAATAACCTGCGGGTCCAGCGGCGGTCCGGAACGGCAGCGGTCCGGAACGGGCTCCTGCTACTGAATCTTGTTGTCTTCAGCCGGCGCCATTTTCCAAAATGGCGCCGAAAAATGGCGGCAGCCATAGACGAACACGATTGGACGGCAGGAGGTCCTTCCGGACCCCCGCTGGACTTTTGGCAAGTCTTGTGGGGGTCAGGAGGCCCCCCCCAAGCTGGCCAAAAGTTCCTGGAGGTCCAGCGGGGGTCAGGGAGTGATTTCCCGCCGCGAATCGTTTTTGTACGGAAAATGGCGCCGGCAGGAGATCGACTGCAGGAGGTCGTTCAGCGAGGGTTCCGGCGCCTCGCTGAACGACCTCCTGCAGTCGATCTCCTGCCGGCGCCATTTTCCGTACGAAAACGATTCGCGGCGGGAAATCGCTCCCTGACCCCCGCTGGACCTCCAGGAACTTTTGGCCAGCTTGGGGGGGGCCTCCTGACCCCCACAAGACTTGCCAAAAGTCCAGCGGGGGTCCGGAAGGACCTCCTGCCGTCCAATCGTGTTCGTCTATGGCCGCCGCCATTTTTCGGCGCCATTTTGGAAAATGGCGCCGGCTGAAGACAACAAGATTCAGTAGCAGGAGCCCGTTCCGGACCGCTGCCGTTCCGGACCGCCGCTGGACCCGCAGGTTATTTAAGTCATTGGGGGGGGGGGGGTTCGGGAGGGTGGGGGATTTAATTTAAAGGGTCGGGGGTGGGTTTTAGGGGGTTTTAGTGTGCCGGCTCACGATTCTAACGATTTATAACGATAAATCGTTAGAATCTCTATTGTATTGTGTTCCATAACGGTTTAAGACGATATTAAAATTATCGGACGATAATTTTAATCGTCCTAAAACGATTCACATCCCTAGAGGGTGACACTGGATCTCAATGGTGTCAAGGAAACCATGGTACCCGAAGATGGACCCCATCCCCGATGCGGTCATGACATCGATACATCGGACAAACAGTGCGCTGGACACAGCTGTGCACAGGACACATTTATGGGCATGGCACAGAGGTGCGGAAGGAAGCTGCTAGCTCGGGCTCCGCTTATCCTCTCTCCCAGGGAGACTGCACTGCCAAGGCTGGAAGCAGGAGGGGAGGCAACGTCATCCAGGGCTCCCGCCGGTGGAGCCTAGTTCCTCGAGTCGTGGGGAGGATGAGCTCTCTCCCCCACAGGAATGGCATGGTCCTTAATGCTTCCACTATCTGAATCCACTGATGCCGAGCCATCGGTGAACCGCAAGGGACTCCAGCCTGGGTAGAACTCAGGATAGTCCCCAGGCTCAGTGGCCTACACGGATCACCGATGGACTGCCTAGTCCAATCCTGTCAGCACCCTAGAAAAAGAGAAAAAAAACAGACAGAGGACACAAATACAAAACTGCAGGAGCAAATTTAAATTTTTTTTTTTTTTAATAACAGACTGTGCTAGGCTGCGCAGGGGAGAACAGTTGGTAAGAAGAATAAAACTACCATAAAGTAAAAGCTGCAGTGCTAGAAAAAAAATCACTTAGAAAACTGTAAGAAGAGAGCAAAACTGAATACCGTGAAAAAGCTTTCTAAAAGAAAGGGCTCAGAGAATCCATCAGATCCATCAGATCCATATCCAATTCCAAACATTTCAAAAAGTCCTTAAAAACACACCTATTTCAAACTGCATTCCATATATCACTTACCAAATAATACATTCCACTTTTTCCACTACCATAAATCAGTTTGGCACCTTGTTCTAGTTTTTACTTACTGATTTGTTTCATATTAATCAATTTTATTTTAAATAACTATTATTTTATATTGATGAAATTTTTGTAATTTTATGTTTTATAATTTTTTATGCTCTTTTAATTTTCTTAATTCTTAATTTTTTTCTCCGTCTATGTTTTACTTTATTCAATTATGTAAACCGTTTTGATGAAACACTGTTTGTAAAGACGGTATAGAAACACATTTAAATAAATAAAATAAAATAAGAAATCAGCTCTGTGGAAAAAAAAAAAAAAGAGACAGAGGGACTCTGCTTAAGGGACAGGGTGATGACTACAGCTGCACATGCTCAGTAGGGCATGTTTGAGAGTTCTAGAATCTTTATGATCAAAGTTCCGTGCCGGGCTCCATCCAATGATGACACTCATGTGTGAGGACTGGAATCCTGCTTGTCCTAGGAGAAGACGCCTAAGATGGCAATCAAATGCAGGTCTTGATAGCATGGAAGGTTAACAGCTAGGTCTCCACTTGGTCCCCTTAACCAGAGTTGCTCTGGCTCTACTACAGTAACCTTAGACCCTTTCCTCTCAGGATACCTGAGAACCGGAGAAGGCTCACCATAGCTCCTATTCAAGTTACAAGTCGCTTCACCATCAGTTCAGTGAGCAGGATGATTTACCTAAGTCTTCCCACTTGTACAATTATTTGCTCATTGCTCTTCCCCACTGGGGATCAGCGGGCACTCTAATGAAAGTTAATGGCAGGGCTGGCTGCAGCATGAAGGCCATGGCGGGGGAAGGGTCATTTATTTATTTATTTATTTATTTATAAGCTTTTATATACCGAAGTATTGGCGGAGGCCTTCACTCCGGTTCACATTTTTAACAACGCTATACATTGAATTCAGCAGAACAACTTTAACAGAATTACAATTATAACGAATATATACAGAAGATTCAGGGGAGCTACATAAACATGAATTAGCAAAAGATCTTGGGAACAATAGTAATAATGACAGTAATTTACTGATTCATTAGCATGTGATAAAGGATGTTAAGATGATCACGTAGTATGTTGATTGGCAGGATACTGGGTTGGAGGATATTCTAGGGGGGAAGAAAGAGTGGTTGGGTATGGGAGGGGGGGTTAATGGATAGAAGGGGGGGGGATTGTGGTAGGGAGGGCGGGTGGAGGAGTAGGGATGCAGGGGGTTGTCATTTTAGTTGGTTTAGCCTATCCCGTCTTTATATGCTTGCTTGAAGAGCCAGGTTTTGAGCAGTTTTTTGAACAGTTTGGTGTTGTTTTGAAATCTGAGACTGGAGGGAAGAGTGTTCCAGAGGTGAGGTCCAGCTATTGAAAAGGATCTTTTTCTAGTGGTAGTTAGTTTGGCTGTAGTGACTGATGGGATTTCTAGTCGTGCTTTATTGGCTGATCTCGTGTTGCGTTGAGTGTGGAGGATTTGTAGAAGGGAGTTGAGGCAATCATAGTCATTGTGGTGAATTGAGTTGTGTATTATTGATAGTGTTTTGTATTTGATTCTTTTTCCTATGGGGAGCCAGTGTAGATCTTTTAGCACGGGTGAGATATGGTCTGTTCTTTTGAGTCCAGTTAGAATTTGCGCGGTGGTGTTCTGTAGAATTTGTAGAAAGTGTAGGGTTGATTTTGGAAGACCTATCATGAGGGCGTTGCAGTAGTCGATGCTTGAGAAGATCAATGATTGAAGGATGGTTCTGAAGTCTGATTGGTTTAGTAGGGGTTTGAGGTGTTTGAGGATTGATAGTTTTGGAAGCCTTCTTTTGTTTTTATGGTAATGTGCTTTTTGAGACTGAGTTGGGGGTTGACCCAGATTCCCAGGTCTTTGACGTGCTCTTTTATTTTGATGGAGTTGTTGGTTCAGATGATCGCCGGAGTTGCTTTTTTCAATCAACATACATTCGGTTTTGTCGGTGTTGATGCAAAGTTTTAGTTGGTTTAATAGGAGTTTGATTTTGTTGATAGTTGTGGTTGCGGTTTTTAGTGCATTCTCTATGGAGTTTGATATTGGAATGATTAGCTGAATGTCATCGGCATACAGGAAGTAGGTGATGGAGAGGCTTGAGAGAAGTTGGCAGAGTGGTAATAGGTAGATGTTGAAGAGGATGGCCGATAGAGAGGATCCTTGTGGAACTCCGGTTTCAAGAGGGATGGCTTCAGAGGTGAGGTTGTTTAAGTTTACCTAGTAGGATCTATTGTGGAGGAAGGATGTGAACCATTTTAGAGTTTTTCCTGATAGACCTATTTCAGACAGTCTGGAGATTAGGGTACTGTGGTTCGACTGTGTCGAATGCAGCCGATAGATCGAGTAGAATAAGGATGTAACGTTGTCCGTTACAAAGAATGCTCTTCCCTCACACTGCACAGTCCCTGGTCAAGCATGCCCCTCTGGACCTTTCTTCACTCTCTCCCCCCTTCTCTCCTGGAGTACTCTCTCCTGCTATCCCCCCCCCCACCCCGCCCCCCCCCCCCAACCCCAGGTCCTACCTCTTTTTCTCCCTTTCCCATTATCTCTTCCCCAGGAGCCACCAAACCCAGACCCCACTCCAGATCCTCTCTCCCTTAACAATATGCCTTTAATTACCAGTGATGATCATTGTACTGAACTTCCTGCTGAGCAGCTCAAGCCCTGGTCTCTATACTTCTACTCTCACCCTGTAACAATCATCCATCTCTCAATGTCTAATGAATGTGTCAGTGGGCAAGTGCTCGTTTGACCTCGCACTGCCAACCTCCCCAGTGGAGCAATGTGGGTGGGACTAATAAGGTAGCAGAATTTACAAAATAAGGTTATAAGTCCAGAGATGCACTGAGTCAGAACCAGCACGGGCTCAGCCCCTCCCTTCTGATCTGCAGGCAGTGAGAAACCTCAGGTGTACAAAAATTGGAAGTATCCTGGAAATAACCACAATCTTATATCCTCTGTGGATCGGTGAGTTTGTAAGTTTGTGCGGGATATTCCACGTTGTAACTGTAGCATGCCATCTTGTGGAATTTGGTTCTTTACTAATTAACATCTATGTTTTATTAATGTCTGATGAGCAGTGCTGTCCCCAGCCCCAGGGGTGAACAGCGAGGCTGGTCTGAATCCAAAGGTCACAGCTGGGCTGCAAACGCTTTGCAAGTCGGCAGATCATGCAGGAATTAGAGCAATTTTAATTTACAGTTGCAGCTGCCTATTCGGTGCCGTCTGCTAAGTGGTAGCACGCTCTGCAGGGACTCACAGAGGCTGTGGCGATCCGGGGTCTGTACTACTGCAGCAAGTGAAGAGAATGGGTGGACTGGGCCTGCCAGGAGCCCTTTACCTGCCATGATCAATCTGGGGAGCAAGCGATAGAGGAGGAGTGAAGGAAACATTCACAGACCCCAGGGAGAGGCATTCCCAGACCCTGTGCTACACTGACATTGGCTGATCAGCTCCGGTGCGCAGGTGATGGGTGATGACAGCCTTTGGGGAATGAAAGTAGTAAATGAAGACATTAAACATCTCGCCCTTGGCTCTGCCCTGACCGAATGCCAGTGAGCAAGCCAGATTAGATTTTAACTGGGCCGGCTGCCCATCGACATGATGAAGCTTCCAAGGAAATCAGGAAAAAGGCAATAAATCAGGGTTAGGATTATCTGGAGATTTCCCTTCCTTGTCTGCTCCCTCCCTATAAAGCTGTTGTGAAAATGAATTTTATAGCAAAGGGAGCAGCAGTCAATTTTACTTATGTGTAATTTATGTATGCACACATTTCCTGAACTTGTGTGTGCATATTAAGAACATGCCATACTGGGTCAGACCAAGGGTCCATCAAGCCCAGCATCCTGTTTCCAACAGTGGCCAATCCAGGCCATAAGTACCTGGCAAGTACCCAAAAACTAAGTCTATCCCATGCTACTGATGCTAGTAATAGCAGTGGCTATTTTCTAAGACTACTTGATTAATAGCAGGTAATGGACTTCTCCTCCAAGAACTTTTTAAAACCAGCTACACTAACTGCACTAACCACATCCCCTGGCAACAAATTCCAGAGTTTAATTGTGCGTTGAGTGAAAAAGAACTTTCTCCGATTAGTTTTAAATGTGCTACATACTAACTTCATAAAGTGCCCCCTAGTCTTTCTATTATCCGAAAGAGTAAATAACCAATTCACATTTACCCGTTCTAGACCTCTCATGCTTTTAAACACCTCTCATGCTTTTAAACACCTCTATCATATCCCCCCTCAGCTGTCTCTTCTCCAAGCTGAAAAGTCCTAACCTCTTTAGTCTTTCCTCATAGGGGAGCTGTTCCATTCCCCTAATCATTTTGGTTACCCTTCTCTGTACCTTCTCCATCGCAATTATATCTTTTTTGAGATGTGGTGACCAGAATTGTACACAGTATTCAAGGTGTGGTCTCACCATGGAGCGATACAGAGGCATTATGACATTTTCCGTTTTATTAACCATTCCCTTTCTAATAATTCCTAACATTCTGTTTGCTTTTTTGATGCCACAGCACACTGAGCCAACCATTTCAATGTATTATCCACCATGACACCTAGATCTCTTTCCTAGGTGGTAGCTTCTAATATGGAACCTAATATCGTGAAATTATAGCATGGGTTACTTTTCCCTATATGCATCACCTTGCACTTGTCCACATTAAATTTCATCTGCCATTTGGATGCCCTATTTTCCAGCCTCACAAGGTCCTCCTGCAATTTTTGTATCATCTGCAAATTTGATTACCTCACTCGTCGTATTCCCTTCCAGATCATTTATAAATATATTGAAAAGCACGGGTCCCAGTACAGATCCCTGAGGCACTCCACTGAGAAAACCGTTCATTTAATTCTATTCTCTGTTTCCTGTCTTTTAACCAGGTTGCAATCCATGAAAGAACATCGCCACCTATCCCATGTTTAGCATATGGTACAGGATCTGTTCCATGTTGTAGGCTTTGCATGTGTATGCTGCTTGTTGCTGCATACTTGGCATGTATTTTGCATGATCTGTGCTCATATGAATTTGTTGTTTTTGGGACAGTTGTCTTCCACTAAATCAGCTCACACGTCACCTTCCAAGCACTGCCAACAAGATGGTTCTAGGATCTGCTTGAGTTGGTGCCCATTGTAAGCATGGTCTTTTATTCCCACTTCTCTTGCAGCTACTACTCCACAGTTCCCCTGAGGCAAATTAGGGCGGATATGATAAGAGATATTTAAATATCTGAAAGGTATCAATAATGTACAAGTAAACATTTTTCCGGGCATCATCATATGGCCCAACAGGCTAGGATCAGGAGCAATGTCAGGAAATAATTTTTCATGGCAAGGGAGCAGGTGGTGGAAACAAAAATGGTTACGGAATTCAGAAAGATATTGGATGAACACAAAGAATCTCTCGTAGCAAGAGGATGGTAATGAAGCACTAGGGTGTTGCTTCAGTGATCCGCGGACTATGCCCGTGAACCGCCACTCTTACTTTCCCTGGCCGGGCCAGAGGGGTCCCTCCCCAATGCGGCAAATGCCGGCAGTCAGCAATGCAGCAGGGTGCCACTCTTCATCGTGGCAAGATGCCACCAACACCACAAGCCATGCCTCCCCCTAGGCGCAAGTGCGCACCAACTCCTGGTGGTAAAGTCCCTGCGGCCCCTAAAGATGACATCACCGGGTCAGCTCTAAATAAGGGTAGCTCCCCAGAAGCAACTTGTCTCAGCAACAGGTCCAACTACTTTGAGTAGTGCGTGTTGCTTCCCAATGGCCAGTCATTGTTCCAGCCTTTTCTTCAGTCCTCGTCCAGCTATCTTGGTCCTCATCCAGTCATCTTCAGGTTGTCTTATGTCTCTGTTCCAGTCCATCCATCTTGACCGCTTGTTCCTGTCCTTGCCTGCCCTGTCTATCCATCCCTATTCTTCTCCCTTGGACGGATTTGACCTTGGCCTGGACCTCAGATACAAATGACAGCTGCCTGTCTGACCATTGCCTGGACCTCGGATATGACTGACTACTGCCTGCCCACGACCCTAACCGACCACGGACCTACCCTCCTGCCATCAGCAGAGCTCCCATCTAAGTCCTGCTGGCACCGGCATCCAACGGCTCAACCCAAGGGGAACACGGGCTGGTAAAGGTGAAGGTCTGAAGGATCTCTGCTTCGTCTACAACCTGCAGGGCTTCTCCCTGCAGGTAGTCTCAATCATGCTTTGGCCCAAGGATCCACAAATATAACATAAGGTAACCTTTCAGAGTGTTGGTTAATTCAGAGGACTGATTATATTGTACTTCCCAGAAGGCATGGGATAACCTGCATAGAGCGGCAGTTATAGCCCAAAACAGCAGTGGTATGCTTCCATCAAATGTTTGAGAAAGCACTAGAGTAAACTGTATGGAGCCATGGTTACAACAAGAAACAGGAATGGTATGATTACACTGGGCCTCCAAAGTAAGCACTGAGGAAACCTACACGAAGCAATGGTTAAAACCCTATGCAACAGTGGTAAATAAATAGTCTACTTCGGCTTCCAAAAGGGCTGAGGTGATATGCATGGAGGGCCAATGGTTAGCACCAGGACTTCTATGAGCATGGGGAAGGCCATATTTTTACAGCAGACTCACTAGCCTTGGTGGCTGTGGGGATGATTGAAGAAGTTTAGAATATGAAAGGGAGGCAGGATGTTGGTGTTTTGGGAGGCAGTGTCGGAGATGGCAGGACCTGGGATAGGCAGATAGTATCGACGGAGGAAGCTGTGGTGGATTTTGGGCATGTCTAAAGGTGTGGAGGACAGTCATGAGGATGCTTGCAGGAAGGTCGGGAAGAAGACATGGCAGAAAGGGAGTTGTAATGGGATTGCACCTGGGAGTTGTATATGTGCCTATCCAAAGTGGATAAACCTGAACTGAGCAGACTGGATAGCTCATTTTGGTCTTCCTCTGCTTTCATTTACCATGACAAACTGAAGATTAAACACAGGAAGCAGCTGACCATGAAAATCTCCAAGGTTCAAAGCTCTGTATTCCCAGCTCTAGGCTACACTGCTCACCCAGCTCATCTTCAACTCCAGTCCATGATAAGGCATGCAGCAGAATTCACAGATTCATAGGAATGTGACTAGAGCCACAATGGGAATGTTTTTTACTGTCAACCACCTGGAAATGGACTGAGACTACTTGTCCATGAGCACATACAGATGCACAGCAGGACTAAGATCCTATATTCCCGACTACCAGCTACTCCATCCACTGGCCCCAGACCCTTGCACAGTACCCATGCAGCTACAGAGTCTGTCCTTATCGGGCGTCAGCACATTACTCAATACAGGAAATCCTGGCCGGCTCCCAACTGTTTCCCCGGGTAGATTTGTGAGGCATGAAGCTGTGACTCAAGTTGTCCAATGCTGCTGTGTGTGATAAAACCAAGCCTTCTGTGGAGTCCAGTGGAAAAGGGACCACCGGCCTGCCAGCTCACACGGCCACAAATGTTCAATTTCAACTATGCCGCAATATAATAATGAGAGAGAGAGCGCGCACCCAAACTGTCTTCTCGGAGCTCCTGCTCAAGCAATCTGCTGTGGCCACTTGGGATAACAGTGCATGGAGTTAAAAGGATGTTCGTGTTTTCTTAGGAAACAGTGGCTGCTAGGCAGTGTTAAGCTACCCCATAGGAAAGAATCACAACCATAAGTCTGCAAACAGCCGGTGTCTCTACCACGTTTTTCTACAGCCATGAGTGTTCTAAATAGCCAAGAACTAGGTCAACTAGTCAGTCCTCCTAAAGAGGCTTCCATTAAATAATATAATGAAAAATACTGGCATTTTTCTACTTCTTCTGTCAGGTTTGGCTGGCTCACACCTCTCAGGAGAGTTTAGGATTTTGCTGTGCACGCTCATTGAGAGAAATGCTAGAGACTCCCAGGGTATGAGGAACCCAAGGGGTCATAAAGGGTCAAACAGAGCAAAGGAATATTGACAGCTTGGAGAAGGGAGTAGGCAATGCTGGTCCTCAGGAACCACAAAAGCAAGCTAGGGTCCTTAGCATAACGAATGTATGCAAATTAGCCAGGCTCCAAGGCCAAACATATAGCAATAGATGTGCTGTTTCAGCAGGCTTGGGGCCGCGGAGGAGCAGCCTTGGAGGGTACACAATCCAGAGAAGGTCTCCATTTCTATCCCTAATGAACATCTTGAATATGCCGTGTATCTTCCTTTGTATTTAACTATAATCCAATACAATTTTCATTTACAAAAGAAAATCTGAATAATCCCTGAAGTGTGACATTGTTAAACATTTCTGAATAAAGAAGCGTTAATTCCCAAAGCTCTTGAGCAGAAATCTGAAAAGGAGCTGCAGCTCTGAGTGAAATTAGAAACCTTTCCCCTCTCCCCTAACAGCACCACAGTGAGGACAGCTGTGTACAAGAAATGGAGGCCGGGAGGGACCCCAGCAGCCCCCGAAAGCCGCACCTCAGTGCCGAGGGCTGCCTGAATGCAGCAAGCAGGACCAGAAGGATTTGGAAAGGCTTTCGGAAAAGTTAAAGGCAGAGAGAGAAAACGTTCCACACCCTGTGCCCAATCCCCTGAGCTCTCTGGATCAGGAGTTTCCAAACCTGGGGTCCCCAGGATCATGGCAGGGGCCCCGCCAGGAGGGAGGCAAGCAAAGTGCAGCTCTTCCTGACGCCTAATCCCAAGCCAAGGAGAGAAAGACTGCAGCCTCAGAAACCCGAGACTGGCATGGAGAGGAGGGGAAGAGTGGGGATGCACCAAGGGAGGGGAAGCAAGCTGCCTCCAGCACCTCCAAACCGCAGGTGGGAGGGAAGAAGAGACCTTGGTTTGGGGAATGCGGGGCAGGAGGGTGAGCAGTCAGAAAGGTGAGACAGGAGGGACAGGCCCAGGTAAGGGCTGCAGAGAGGAAGGAGAGGGAGGGAGAGCACGTAAGACGAATGCGTAGGTGGAGGGAAGTTACTTGGGAAGAGCCCATAATGGGAGGGAAGGAGGGAAAAGAGAAACCATTCCTTATTTAAGTTTTATACATTACATTAATCACATTTCCGTATGGCAATTAACGGCATGTAAAAATTAAAGAGATGCATGATGGAGTTGTCATTTTTGGAGGCTAAAAAGAGGTCCAGGCTGCCCAAAAAATTGAGAACCCCTGCTCTAGGTGACAGTGTTCCTTCACTTAGCCTTCAAGTCCTAGAGGTGTCAGGCTCTGTATCCCTGCTCCCATCCCCCTGATCCCTCCTGTCCTAGAGGTGACAGGCTCTGTATCCCTGCTCCCGTCCCATGATCCCTCCAGTCCCAGAGGTGACAGGCTCTGTATCCCTGCTCCCATCCCCTGATCCCTCCAGTCCTAGAGGTGACAGGCTCTGTATCCCTGCTCCCATCCCCTGATCCCTCCAGTCCTAGAGGTGACAGGCCCTGTATCACTGCTCCCATCCCCTGATCCCTCCAGTCCTAGAGGTGACAGGCTCTGTATCCCTGCTCCCATCCCCTGATCCCTCCAGTCCTAGAGGTGCCAGGCTCTGTATCCCTGCACCAGGCCCCTGACCCTCCAGTCCTAGAGGTGACAGGCCCTGTATCCCTGCTCCGATCCCCTGATCCCTCCAGTCCTAGAGGTGCCAGGCTCTGTATCCCTGCTCCCATCCCCTGATCCCTCCAGTCCTAGAGGTGACAGGCTCTGTATCCCTGCTCCCATCCCCTGATCCCTCCAGTCCTAGAGGTGACAGGCTCTGTATCCCTGCTCCCATCCCCTGATCCCTCCAGTCCTAGAGGTGACAGGCTCTGTATCCCTGCTCCCATCCCCTGATCCCTCCAGTCCTAGAGGTGACAGGCTCTGTATCCCTGCACCAGCCCCTGACCCTCCAGTCCTAGAGGTGACAGGCCCTGTATCCCTGCTCCGATCCCCTGATCCCTCCAGTCCTAGAGGTGCCAGGCTCTGTATCCCTGCTCCCATCCCCTGATCCCTCCAGTCCTAGAGGTGACAGGCTCTGTATCCCTGCTCCCATCCCCTGATCCCTCCAGTCCTAGAGGTGCCAGGCTCTGTATCCCTGCACCAGCCCCTGACCCTCCAGTCCTAGAGGTGACAGGCTCTGTATCCCTGCTCCCATCCCCTGATCCCTCCAGTCCCAGAGGTGACAGGCTCTGTATCCCTGCACCAGCCCCTGACCCTCCAGTCCTAGAGATGACAGGCCCTGTATCCCTGCTCCCATCCCCTGATCCCTCCAGTCCTAGAGGTGACAGGCTCTGTATCCCTGCTCCCATCCCCTGATCCCTCCAGTCCTAGAGGTGCCAGGCTCTGTATCCCTGCACCAGCCCCTGACCCTCCAGTCCTAGAGGTGACAGGCCCTGTATCCCTGCTCCGATCCCCTGATCCCTCCAGTCCTAGAGGTGCTAGGCTCTGTATCCCTGCTCCCATCCCCTGATCCCTCCAGTCCTAGAGGTGACAGGCTCTGTATCCCTGCTCCCATCCCCTGATCCCTCCAGTCCTAGAGGTGACAGGCTCTGTATCCCTGCTCCCATCCCCTGATCCCTCCAGTCCTAGAGGTGCCAGGCTCTGTATCCCTGCACCAGCCCCTGACCCTCCAGTCCTAGAGATGACAGGCCCTGTATCCCTGCTCCCATCCCCTGATCCCTCCAGTCCTAGAGGTGCCAGGCTCTGTATCCCTGCTCCCATCCCCTGATCCCTCCAGTCCCAGAGGTGACAGGCTCTGTATCCCTGCTCCCATCCCCTGATCCCTCCAATCCTAGAGGTGACAGGCCCTGTATCCCTGCTCCCATCCCCTGATCCCTCCAGTCCCAGAGGTGACAGGCTCTGTATCCCTGCTCCCATCCCCTGATCCCTCCAGTCCCAGAGGTGACAGGCTCTGTATCCCTGCTCCCATCCCCTGATCCCTCCAGTCCTAGAGGTGACAGGCTCTGTGTCCCTGTGCCCATCCCCTGATCCCTCCAGTCCTAGAGGTGACAGGCTCCGTATACCTGCTCCCGTTCCCTGATCCCTCCAGTCCTAGAGGTGCCAGGGTCTATATCCCTGCACCCATCTCCTGATCCCTCCAGTCCTAGAGGTGACAGGCTCTGTATCCCTGCTCCCATCCCCTGATCCCTCCAGTCCTAGAGGTGACAGGCTCTGTGTCCCTGTGCCCATCCCCTGAGCCCTCCAGTCCTAGAGGTGAAAGGCTCTGTATCCCTGCACCCATCCCCTGATCCCTCCAGTCCTAGAGGTGACAGGCTCTGTATCCCTGCGCCCATCCCCTGAGCCCTCCAGTCCTAGAGGTGACAGGCTCTGTGTCCCTGTGCCCATCCCCTGAGCCCTCCAGTCCTAGAGGTGACAGGCTCTGTATCCCTGCTCCCATCCCCTGATCCCTCCAGTCCCAGAGGTGACAGGCTCTGTATCCCTGCTCCCATCCCCTGATCCCTCCAGTCCTAGAGGTGACAGGCTCTGTATCCCTGCGCCCATCCCCTGCTCCCTCAGTCCTAGAGGTGACAGGCTCTGTATCCCTGCGCCCATCCCCTGCTCCCTCAGTCCTAGAGGTGACAGGCTCTGTATCCCTGCTCCCATCCCCTCATCCCTCCAGTCCTAGAGGTGACAGGCTCTGTATCCCTGCTCCCATCCCCTGATCCCTCCAGTCCTAGAGGTGACAGGCTCTGTATCCCTGCACCCATCCCCCTGATCCCTCCAGTCCTAGAGGTGACAGGCTCTGTATCCCTGCTCCCATCCCCTGATCCCTCCAGTCCTAGAGGTGACAGGCTCTGTATCCCTGCTCCCATCCCCTGATCCCTCCAGTCCTAGAGCTGACAGGCTCTGTATCCCTGCTCCAATCCCCTGATCCCTCCAGTCCCAGAGGTGACAGGCTCCGTATCCCTGCGCCCATCCCCTGATCCCTGCAGTCCTAGAGGTGACAGGCTCTGTGTCCCTGTGCCCCTCCCCTGATCCCTCCAGTCCTAGAGCTGACAGGCTCTGTATCCCTGCTCCCATCCCCTGATCCCTGCAGTCCTAGAGGTGACAGGCTCTGTATCCCTGCTCCCATCCCCTGATCCCTGCAGTCCTAGAGGTGACAGGCTCTGTGTCCCTGTGCCCATCCCCTGAGCCCTCCAGTCCTAGAGGTGAAAGGCTCTGTATCCCTGCACCCATCCCCTGATCCCTCCAGTCCTAGAGGTGACAGGCTCTGTATCCCTGCGCCCATCCCCTGAGCCCTCCAGTCCTAGAGGTGACAGGCTCTGTGTCCCTGTGCCCATCCCCTGAGCCCTCCAGTCCCAGAGGTGACAGGCTCTGTATCCCTGCTCCCATCCCCTGATCCCTCCAGTCCCAGAGGTGACAGGCTCTGTATCCCTGCTCCCATCCCCTGATCCCTCCAGTCCTAGAGGTGACAGGCTCTGTATCCCTGCGCCCATCCCCTGCTCCCTCAGTCCTAGAGGTGACAGGCTCTGTATCCCTGCTCCCATCCCCTCATCCCTCCAGTCCTAGAGGTGACAGGCTCTGTATCCCTGCTCCCATCCCCTGATCCCTCCAGTCCTAGAGGTGACAGGCTCTGTATCCCTGCACCCATCCCCCTGATCCCTCCAGTCCTAGAGGTGACAGGCTCTGTATCCCTGCTCCCATCCCCTGATCCCTCCAGTCCTAGAGGTGACAGGCTCTGTATCCCTGCTCCCATCCCCTGATCCCTCCAGTCCTAGAGCTGACAGGCTCCGTATCCCTGCTCCAATCCCCTGATCCCTCCAGTCCCAGAGGTGACAGGCTCCGTATCCCTGCGCCCATCCCCTGATCCCTGCAGTCCTAGAGGTGACAGGCTCTGTGTCCCTGTGCCCCTCCCCTGATCCCTCCAGTCCTAGAGCTGACAGGCTCTGTATCCCTGCTCCCATCCCCTGATCCCTCCTGTCCTAGAGGTGACAGGCTCTGTATCCCTGCTCCCATCCCCTGATCCCTGCAGTCCTAGAGGTGACAGGCTCTGTATCCCTGCTCCCATCCCCTGATCCCTGCAGTCCTAGAGGTGACAGGCTCTGTGTCCCTGTGCCCATCCCTGAGCCCTCCAGTCCTAGAGGTGAAAGGCTCTGTATCCCTGCACCCCATCCCCTGATCCCTCCAGTCCTAGAGGTGACAGGCTCTGTATCCCTGCGCCCATCCCCTGAGCCCTCCAGTCCTAGAGGTGACAGGCTCTGTGTCCCTGTGCCCATCCCCTGAGCCCTCCAGTCCTAGAGGTGACAGGCTCTGTATCCCTGCTCCCATCCCCTGATCCCTCCAGTCCCAGAGGTGACAGGCTCTGTATCCCTGCTCCCATCCCCTGATCCCTCCAGTCTTAGAGGTGACAGGCTCTGTATCCCTGCTCCCATCCCCTGATCCCTCCAGTCCCAGAGGTGACAGGCTCTGTATCCCTGCTCCCATCCCCTGATCCCTCCAGTCCTAGAGGTGACAGGCTCCGTATACCTGCTCCCATCCCCTGATCCCTCCAGTCCTAGAGGTGACAGGCTTTGTATCCCTGCTCCCATCCCCTGATCCCTCCAGTCCCAGAGGTGACAGGCTCTGTATCCCTGCTCCCATCCCTTGATCCCTCCAGTCCTAGAGGTGACAGGCTCTGTATCCCTGCTCCCATCCCCTGATCCCTCCAGTCCCAGAGGTGACAGGCTCTTTATCCCTGCTCCCATCCCCTGATCCCTCCAGTCCTAGAGGTGACAGGCTCCGTATACCTGCTCCCATCCCCTGATCCCTCCAGTCCTAGAGGTGACAGGCTCTGTATCCCTGCTCCCATCCCCTGATCCCTCTAGTCCTAGAGGTGACAGGCTCTGTATCCCTGCTCCCATCCCCTGATCCCTCCAGTCCCAGAGGTGACAGGCTCCGTATACCTGCTCCCATCCCCTGATCCCTCCAGTCCTAGAGGTGACAGGCTCTGTATCTCTTCTCCCATCCCCTGATCCCTCCCAGTCCTAGAGGTGACAGGCTCTCTATCCCTGTGCCCATCCCCTGATTCCTCAGTCCTAGAGATGGTTGGCTCTGTACCCCTGTGCCCTTCAGTCCTAGAAGTGGCAGGCTCTCTATCCCTATGCTCATCCCTTGAGCCCACTAGTTCTCCCAAATGATGCTTGATCGCTTATAAAGTGTTTCTGTCTCGTATGAGAGTCTTGCTTGTATGTGTGTGTGCCTGACCTATGAATTCAAGGTCGTATTTTGCCAAAGAGAGCAGTGAGAAATAGTTTGCTGACCACATTGTTACTGCAGGTTAGTAATGGTGTCTGGGAGTGCGCGGGACCTCATCTGCCTGCTTCTGCTCGCAGGCCCCAGGACGATGGTTTAATTACATGGGGCCGAGCTTTATGCTTCTCAGTGGCTACAATAAGCCTAGTGACCAGGCAGCCACAAGTCTCATCTCTCTCTGACATCCTCTTCACACAACTTCTCATTAGAGGGCTCTTTAATTACGGGAAAGCTAATTCCTTGCATGGGCTTTTTTTTTTTTAAACAACTGAAGATTTTGCTGCCAGAAGACAAACACATTCATCTGGCCAAGGAAAAATAAACGGCATCCCCCCCCTTTCCCTTATCTCCTGCCTTATCTCTTATTCCTCTGTTCCCTCCTCCTCCTTCACTGCCCCTTCCAGTCTTGTCTCTGATCATATTACACCAGGGCTAGCCTCAGCCCTGGCCTGCCATCTGCACCAGGGTCCCTCTCCCCTCCCCAAGGAGCTTTGATTGAGTAGTGTGAGGGGGATCCCCTTGGAAAGCAGGGAGGGATGCTGGATACGTGGAGAAAGAAAAAACACGGTGCGTGTGCATGGGGTGCATGCAAAGGGGTGTGGTTGAGTGGGTGCAGGGATGTGCATGAGTATTTGTGGGCTGTGCAAGTGAGTGCATGCATGAAGTATATGTGAATGACTGGGCATGAGTGTGAGTGGGGTGTCTGTTACAAACTGAGTGAATGGGGGGTTTTCTCACAGGGTGTAGTGTGTGCAAGCAAGTGAGTAAGTGACTGTGAGTGAGTGAGTTGAGTGTCTGTGTGCATGCATGGAGTTGAGTGTCCATGCATTCATGGAGTACCTCACGCACTCTCTACCCAATGCCAGTATCCCTCCATCCTCCACTCAACCCTCTCTGTCTCTCACCCTACCCACAGTGCTCAATATCTCCTTCTCTCTCCCAACCCTGTCTCTTGCCCCTTTATCCCCTGTGAAGGAGAGGTCCTCAGTAGGGGACTTCCTTCTCTCTCTCTGGTGGAGGAGAGGATTTGGAGGCGTCTGCAGAGTTATTATGGGATGGAAATGGATTGGCTTCTGTGAAGGAGAGGTCCTCAGTAGGAGACTTCCTTCTCCTCTCTGGTGGAGGAGAGGGTTTGGAGGCATCTGCAGAGTTATTATGGGATGGAAATGGATTGGCTTCTGTGCAGGAGAGGTCCTCAGTAGGGGACTTCCTTCTCTCTCTCTGGTGGAGGAGAGGGTTTGGAGGCGTCTGCAGAGTTATTATAGGATGGAAATGGATTGGCTTCTGTGAAGGAGAGGTCCTCAGTACGAGACTTCCTTCTCTCTCTGGTGGAAGAGAGGGTTTGGAGGCGTCTGCAGAGTTATTACAGAACCCCTAAGAGTGTTCAAACGCCAACTCACCCTGGTCTGCCGGTGGTGAGGATGCACATGGTGCTTGACCCTCAGGTAAGGTCTCAAGGACAAGTACACGTGGCTGTTAAGGCCTGGATTTAAAGGAGCTTCGGCAGTCTGGGGAAACTTCCTAAAGGCTAGAGGCTGGAAATAAAGAAAAGAGTGCATGAGGGTAACCTGCATGGAGAGGCAGTTACTACCCTAAACAGTAGGCAAGGGGATTACTACCCTTAACTAATTAACCTGATGTTTATGACACAACTGCAATATCTCTTTCTCTGCTTGAAAAGCAGAGGGGAAAAGGGGGAATTAGATTCAGATGATGGCTAACGCTAGGCACAGACTTCTCCGGCTCAGGATACTGATATGCAGACAGTAGGGATAAAGCACAGGACTGCTTCTACGGCCAAAAAGCAAAGCATGTTCAAGCAATATTGTCTAAATTATGATGAACGCTGCTCACCCTGTGAAAACAATTTTGTAATGGGTTTTAACAATTGTTTGGTTCAGATTGTAAATATTGCTACTCAACATAAGGCTTGGGGGTAACATGCACGGAGCAGCAGTTACTACCATAAGAAACTTGGTGGGCAGCCTGGATAGACCATCTGGTCCTATTTTACCATATTTACTATGTTTCTATGTTACAAGCAGAGTTTTCAGATCATCAGGTCATAATCTACTAGTTGTTCTTGATATACGTATAGACTTCAAAATACATGCGCGCAAGTATTCTCTCATGTGGGATCAATATTATGGAATGCTCTCTGAATTGCACTTAGGGTGGTCGGATTTGAAAAATTTTGGAAAAAACCCCCAAAAGCATTTTATTTTGCTTTTCATTAGGAGGTTTAAATACAATTTATGTGATTTTATCTGATAATTTTATTCTATATCTAAATTTAATTTTAGTGTTTTATTTATTTTATGATTGTAGTTTTATTTATTTTATGGTTGCAGTTTATTACATTATTTAGTTTTGATAGCTATATATGTTTATGTCTCTAGCTTTGTATTATGAATATGTAGGATGTGATCCACCCCAAACAACTTGTTGGAGGTAGCAGAATACAAGACTGGATAAGAAAATAAGAATTGCTATGCTGGGTCACAGCAACACTCATTGAGCCCAGTATCATGTCTCTGACAGTGACTAAATCAGGTTGCAAATATCTGGCAGATCCCACAAAAGATATCTAATTACTGTAACTCACTCCCAGGCACGGCAATAACTTTCTTTAGTCTACCTGGCTAATAATGTGTTATGGACTTTCCCTCTAGGAACTTATCCAAAGCTCTTTTAAACCCCACTATGCAAGTAGACTTGATCACATTCTCTGGCAACAGGTTCCACAGCTTGATAGGGCGCTGAGTGAAAAAATACTTTATGCAATTTCTTTTCAGTCTAATGGTTATTAGTTTCATGGAGTATCCCCTTGTTTTAGTATTATTTGAAAGGGTAAATAACAGTTTTGGGGTTTTTTTACCCATTCCACCTCACTCATGATTTTATAAACTTCTATCACGTCCCCTCTCAGCCATCTCTTTTCCTAGCTGAAAAGCCCCAGCTGCGTAGCCTCTCATTATGGGACAGATGTTCCATCCCTTGTATCATTTTTATCACCTGCCTCTGCACCTTGTATTCTGTTATGTTTTTCTTGAGATGGAGCAATGGGAACTGCACACAATACTCAAGGTGCAGTCGCACCATAGCTCGATACAGAGGCAATATGATATTTTCCATTCCATTCTCAGATCATTCCTAATAATCTGTTTGCTTTTTTGACCTCTGCTGCACATTGAGCCATGAATTTCAATGTGTTGTCAACAAGGTCTCCAAAGTCCTTTTCCTGGGTGGAGATTCCCAGTACAGAATCCAGCATCGGGTGCCTGTAGTTGGGATTATTTTCCCCAATGTGCATCACTTTGCACTTAAATATGTTTGAGGAACACCAACTAGGCTATTTTCTTTCTGAATTGATAAATGAGTTATTTTTTTATTATTTTAGATTGTAGGATTGATATGCATTTATTTTTTTGATTAGATGATTGTAATATGCATTAGAATGACCTGTCAACTGTGGAAGGTAGAAAATACATTTATAAATTAAATGAGCCACTATAGCTGCTGCTTTTCTTCTTTTCCTCAGGATCAGATTGTTTTTTTCTACTCATTCTTTTGTTAAAAGTCTTTGATTTTCAGAGAAATATCTTTCTCTGATTTTTGTATTTTTCACAGTACAGGAGAAAATGCATTTCTGGCTGTCTTTTTCTGGCACTGAAATGCAAGCAGTTGGGGTTTCAATTTGAGATTTAGTCTGCAGATTTCTATTTCTAATGTGCATCCTTTTCTTTGGGGGTTTGAAGAGGGTCTGCCTGTATTCTGCATGTGTGATGGAGGTAAGGAATTCTAGTGTGTAGTGTAGGGATCTATAGCAGTCTAGCTTGTTCTATTTTTCTAACAGGAGGTGAACTGGTGTTATAGGGCCTGATGAAATATTAGCAGCGTTACCTTTTGATAGGAAGGATGTTTGCTGTTTGAGTTCTGGCAGTTAGTGCTGTTGTGTTATGGCAGGTTTATTATATACTGCAGGTGCCAAACGGTTTTTTTTTTTTTTTACAGGATTTTGTGTTATTCCACAAAGCACCTAATAACAGAGGGAGTTTATGTCATTGTTGTTAAGAATGACAGCAGAATTTGAAATTCTCTTTGCACGGTCTAGTGTTATTCATATGGAACGATAGTATATAAAACCTCTAAATAAATAAGAACATAAGAAATTGCCATGCTGGTTCAGATCAAGGGTCCATTAAGCCCAGCATCCTCTTTCCAACAGGGGCCAAACCAGGCCATAAGAACCTGGCAATTACCCAAACACTAAGATCATCCCATGCTACTGCTGCAATTAATAGCAGAGGCCATTCCCTCAGTCAACTTGATTAATAGCAGTTAATGGACTTCTCCTCCAAGAACTTACCCAAACCTTTTTTGAACCCAACTGCACTAACCACATCCTGTGGTAACAAATTCCAGAGCTTTATTGTGCGTTGAGTGAAAAAGAATTTTCTCTGATTAGTTTTAAATGTGCTACTTGCTAAATTCATGGAATGCCCCTTAGTCCTTCTATTATTCGAAAGAGTAAATAACCGATTCACATCTACTCATTCAAGACCCCTCATGATCTTAAAGACCTCTATCATATCCCCCCTCAGCCGTCTCTTCTCCAAGCTGAACAGCCCTAACCTCTTCAACCTTTCCTCATAGGGGAGATGTTCCATTCCCCTTTTCATTTTGGTCGCCCTTCTCTGTACCTTCTCCATCGCAACTATATCTTTTTTGAGATGCGGCAACCAGAATTGTACACAGTATTCAAGGCGCGGTCTCACCATGGAGCGCTACAGAGGCATTATGACATTTTCCGTTTTATTCATCATTCCCTTTCTAATAATTCCCAACATTCTGTTTGCTTTTTTGACTGCTGCAGCACACTGAGCCGACGATTTCAATGTGTTATCCACTATGACACCTAGATCTCTTTCTTGGGTTGTAGCACCTAATATGGAACCTAACATTGTGTAACTATAGCATGGGTTATTTTTCCCTACATGCATCACCTTGCACTTATCCACATTAAATTTCATCTGCCATTTGGATGCCCAATTTTCCAGTCTCACAAGGTCTTCCTGCAATTTATCACAATCTGCTTGTGATTTAACTACTCCGAACAATTTTGTATCATCTGCAAATTTGATTATCTCACTCGTCGTATTTCTTTCCAGATCATTTATAAATATATTGAAAAGTAAGGGTCCCAATACAGATCCCTGAGGCACTCCACTGCCCACTCCCTTCCACTGAGAAAAATTGTCCATTTAATCCTACTCTCTGTTTCCTGTCTTTTAGCCAGTTTGTAATCCACGAAAGGACATCGCCACCTATCCCATGACGTTTTACTTTTCCTAGAAGCCTCTCATGAGGAACTTTGTCAATCGCCTTCTGAAAATCCAAGTACACTATATCTACAGGTTGCAGGTTCACCTTTATCCACATGTTTATTAACTCCTTCTAAAAAGTGAAGCAGATTTGTGAGGCAAGACTTGCCCTGGGTAAATCCATGCTGACTTTGTTCCATTAAACCATGTCTTTCTATATGTTCTGTGATTTTGATCTTTAGAACATTTTCCACTATTTTTCCTGGCACTGAAGTTAAGCTAACCGGTCTGTAGTTTCCCAGATCCCCATTACAATCATAGGTCATTTAGTTGCATTATTTTATACGAGTTCGTACAGATAGCAAATACAGGGTATAGTAACATAAGAAATGAGAGCTGGGAAAGGCCAAAAGGCCCATCCAGTCTGCCTAGCAGGGATTTTATGAGTATTTACCCAAAACAGATCAAATTCCCAAATAAAACCCAACCTCCAATCCCACTGCGACCTCTAGGTTGAACCTACTGCTTCGTGCAGGTTTCTCCATTCTATTAAGGAACCAATGCCGCCATATCACTGCTGCCCTGGGCTGCAACCCTTGCTCAGTGAAGGCTGCCCAGTGCCACCAGGGATCCTCTGCGTTTATCCCATGATTTTATGAAGTCTGCCACTCTCCTTGTCATCACTATTTCCTCCAGGAGGGCATTCCAGGCATCCACCACCCTTCTCTGTGAAGAAATACCTCCCACCATTGTTCCAGAATCTACCCCCTTGGAGCTTCATATTGTGATCCTTAGTTGTACACTTCCTTTTTCACTGCACTGATGTCACACTTACCAGTCTGTAGTTTCCTGGATCACCATTGAGCCCTTTTTAAAACCAGAGTTACATTGGCCACCTCCAATCTTCATGTATCATAGCTGATTTTAATGATAGATTACATATTACCAACTATAGGTTTCCTGTGCATTAACACATTTCAGGTATTTCAATTCTTTATTATATCTCCCCACCCCGCCTTGTCTCATCTCTCTTCCATGGTATACATATCAACTTCCATTGGTCTCATCTCACAGGGATTCCCATACAATCTCATACCATTTTATTTGCCCTTCTCCACCCTTTCTATATCCTTTTTAAGATATGAACTCCAGAACTGAAGACAGTAGTCCAGGTGAGGCCTCACCAATGACCTGTAAATAGGTATAATTACCTCTTTTCTTCTACTACTAATGTTTCTGCTGGCTCTGCCACCACCTTATCACACTGTTTCGCTAGCTTGAGACCATCGAGCACTATCACACCATGCTCCCTTTCCTGGTGGGTGCACATCAGCTCCTCACCACCTACCACTCCCATTGATATCTGCACCTCAAGTACATGACTACACTTTTTGGTATTAAATATTAACTGCCAATTATTATGGCCACACCTCAAGCTTTCTTAGATCACGTTTCATTCTGCGTTCTCCTTCAGGGGTGTCTATTCTGTTCATTATATAAGAAACTCTGCTTAACCTTATATGAGGTGCAGAGTATTCTTCAAGCCGCTTCATACAAATTCAAAGGTAACAACTGCATCTTTCGATGGCGCCACATTTTGGCATCATCTCAAGCACCTACTTTGGAGGAAAAATGTAAATGTCTATGTATCTGCAATGCCTCCCTTGGGACAATTCTGACTTGATTTAATGCTATTATGAAGTATCAACAGAGCATAAACCGTATGCCTGCAGGGGTCCTTCCTCATAAGAGCATAAAACCTAAGTTTAAGCGCACAGTGTTTAAGTGACCAGCTGATGGTAAAACAATAAGTAATAGAGGTAGAGCTGGAACCTGGATCTCCACACTAACATTCTAAAGACAGAGATGTACTGCCAGCTCCTTCATACTGCAATCACTTCTGAAAAGTGTTTTTCTTCATATTGTGGCCATGCAAAAACTCTTGAAATCTTCCGAGGATCCATACCAAGCTCCATCGTCAACAGGTCCTGGGCTCCCTCCAGCCACTGTCCTGCTGTGGCAGGACAGACCATGCTGTGATTTAAATGTCCACTAGATGTCACTATAGTTCTAATTAGATCCAACTGAATCAGGCTGAATGTGGCAGTGAAATTCCAAGTCTCTGGAGAAGTTCAGTGGCTGATGTAGAAGAACTTGGGTTCATTTCTTGGCTCGAGTCAACTGCTCATTGGGACAAGTGGGGCTGGGATGAGGCAGAGGCAGTATGCAGATTCCCTGGGGACAGAGGACGATATGGGTCACTGCACAAGGGTGACACCTAGTGGCTGGATTTAGGGTCCATGATTGCAGAGTTCCAAAAGGAGCCCAGGTGCATGGACATTTGACAGAGTTAACCGGAAGTTCGGAGAGGATATAAAAACACAGGGGGGGCGGGGAATTCAAATTCCCAGGTAGTTACAAATGAAGGATCAGGATCCCAGTCTGATTTCAGCTGAGCTGGAAGCTCAAAAGAAATAGAAGGAAAATGCAAAGTGGCAAGTCAAAACTAAAAAAAACCCAACTTGATCTTTAATGTGAATCTTAAGCCATTTCTACTCAGCATATCAAAAGGCCCCTTACTGGGCTCTGGTGTCTGCTTTTACTCTTATCTTGAACTAGTTTTTTTTTTTTTTTCAGATTTTAACATTTTAGAGAAATAAAGGTGCGCACCTCTTATTATGAATGACCTCCCTGGTTTAAAAATTCTCCTTCTCTTATTTCAGCTGTCTGTGCTGTATTCATGCTTTACATGTAGTAGGGTTATGCATGCATGGGGCTCAGGTGGAAATCTGCTTCTGCTGTCCGTGCTATACCCAGGATTTATGTATTTCAGTGTGATGGAGATAGGCGCTTTAGCTGTCTGTGCTGTATTCATGCTTTACATGTATTAGTGTGATGCTGGGATTCCGATAAAGACCCACTCTTCAGCTGTCGTTGCTGTATTCATGCTTTACATGTAGTAGGGTTATGCCTGCATGGGGTTCAGGTGGAAATCTGCTTCTGCTGTCCGTGCTATACCCAGGATTTATGTATTTCAGTGTGATGGAGATAGGCGCTTTAGCTGTCCGTGCTGTATTCATGCTTTACATGTATTAGTGTGATGCTGGGATTCCGATAAAGACCCACTCTTCAGCTGTCCGTGCTGTATTCATGCTTTACATGTAGTAGGGTTATGCCTGCATGGGGTTCAGGTGGAAATCTGCTTCAGCTGTCTGTGCTATACCCAGGATTTATGTATTTCAGTGTGATGGAGATAGGCGCTTTAGCTGTCCGTGCTGTATTCATGCTTTACATGTATTAGTGTGATGCTGGGATTCTGATGAAGACCCACTCTTCAGCTGTCCGTGCTGTATTCATGCTTTATGTGCATTGGCACAGTGGCACACTGCAGTTTACTTAGATGTATAGCAGTAGGGGCATTTATCAAAGGGTCTGTGTAGCAGGGTAAATGCTTGCCCTGTATAACTCTGGGGTAGAGGACATTTCCATTATAAATCTCCCCCACCTCAGTTTACATACAGTCAGCCCAGAACAGGGACCCTTTAGCCATTCTCTTTTCAGAGCAATTTACTTAACTTTTTTCTTCCATTAACTGCAGATCTGCAGGAGGGAGAATCTAAGTGTCATTTTCAATTCCCACCGATGACAGCCAGTCGAAAAAAGTGAGTCAGATGTTTGTGGCAGGCAGACTGCAACTCCCTGACCTCCTGGGCGACATCTGTCACTCAGGAAATTACATGTCCTAGTGCTGAATCTCTGGGCTGCTAATTACAGGTCGGCGGGATACGGACCAAGACCAAGAGATGGTAAGAAAGAAAGCGATGAAATAAGAACTGGGGAAAACACACACACACAGACCCTCTGCACACACACACAGATTCCCCTTCAACACAATGTGCACGGACTGAGCATAGACACACACACTCACTCACAAACACACAGGCGCCCCCCCTGCACACCTCGAGCAGACACACTCACAAACCCTCTCCCTCTTCCCCTGACACATACTGAGCATAGACACACACACTCACGCACAAACACACAGGCTCCCCTGCACACCTCGAGCAGACACACACTCACAAACCCTCTCCCTCTTCCCCTGACACATACTGAGCATAGACACACACACTCACGCACAAACACACAGGCTCCCCTGCACACCTCGAGCAGACACACACTCACAAACCCTCTCTCTCTTCCCCTGACACATACTGAGCATAGACACACACACTCATGCACAAACACACAGGCTTCCCTGCACACCTCGAGCAGACACACACTCACAAACCCTCTCCCTCTTCCCCTGACACATACTGAGCATAGACACACACACTCACGCACAAACACACAGGCCCCCCTGCACACCTTGAGCAGCCACACACTCACAAACCCTCTCCCCTTGACACATACTGAGCATAGACACACACACTCACTCACAAACACACAGGCCCCCCCCCCTGCACACCTCGAGCAGACACACACTCACAAACCCTCTCCCTCTTACCCTGTCACATACTGAGCATAGACACACACACTCATGCACAAACACACAGGCTTCCCTGCACACCTCGAGCAGACACACACTCACAAACCCTCTCCCTCTTCCCCTGACACATACTGAGCATAGACACACACACTCACTCACAAACACACAGGCCCCCCCCCTGCACACCTCGAGCAGACACACACTCACAAACCCTCTCCCTCTTACCCTGTCACATACTGAGCATAGACACACACACTCACTCACAAACACACAGGCCCCCCCCCTGCACACCTCGAGCAGACACACACTCACAAACCCTCTCCCTCTTACCCTGTCACATACTGAGCATAGACACACACACTCACGCACAAACACACAGGCTCCCCTGCACACCTTGAGCAGCCACACACTCACAAACCCTCTCCCTCTTACCCTGTCACATACTGAGCATAGACACACACACTCACGCACAAACACACAGGCTCCCCTGCACACCTTGAGCAGCCACACACTCACAAACCCTCTCCCTCTTACCCTGTCACATACTGAGCATAGACACACCCAGGCTCCTCTGCACACCTCGAGCAGACACACACTCACAAACCCTCTCCCTTTTCCCCTGACACATACTGAGCATAGACACACACACTCACTCACAAACACACAGCCCCCCCTGCACACCTCAAGCAGCCACACACTCACAAACCCTCTCTCTCGTCCCCTCTCCTCCTCCCCCACATCCTGTACCAGAGCCACAGCCAGGCAAATTGGTGCCTCTGGCCAGTTGGGAGACTGTTAAATGTTTGTATAGCAATGCCGAAGGCTGGTGTAAGGGTTTTAGATGCCCCCAGGCAAACCTTGCAGCCTTGAACCCGCTTCTCACCCTGATTAAAAGTTATGCATTTATAACAACAGGTTTTACATGAAAAATGACAAAGTACAGGGGTTTTTTAGGTAAAATATCACAATATATATGTTTACATGCACTGCTGTGGTGCCAACCAGAAAACTGCAAAAAAAATAAAACAGACAATTGAAACCTATAAGTATTAGTCCTACTGTAAAGCACAGTGAGCATGAGCTTGGCCCTCAGAAAGCCAAGAGGAAACATAATTACAATACAATAAACTTTCTATGTCAAAACAGCACTGAAAGCCAGCATTCAAACAGCAACAACCCTCCCTATGAGAAGGCAAAGCTGCAATTATTACAACAGGCCCTAAAACACCGATACACCCCCTATTAGAAAAACAGAACAAGCCAAGCTACTATAGATCCCTTCACAGAAACGACACTCTCACCTCAGTCACGCATGCAGAATCTAGATAGAGCTTCAAAAACAGAAGAGACCATAAAATATAAACAGAGATGTGCAGGCAAAAATTGAACAGGAAAATGCAAGAAGCTAAATTCTGTAGAATGCATGGATGGAAAAAACCAAAAACAAAATATTACCATTCCTCATAAAACAAAATCAAGAAATATAAATTACATCAGTGAAACCACACCAATAAAAAGTATAATTCAAAACAACTAACAAATAGAATAACATTCAATAATTATATAAAAACTCATTTTCCAAACACCAATAAAATATTTCAAAATAGACATCAAATAACACCCAATAATTACAACTAGTCAGGATTTGTTTAAATCCCAGCTTTCCATACCCGAGAACATTTGATTTTCAGATGCCCTAAGATTGCCATGGATTAGCAGACAGGAACTTTCTCCTCACACACACACACACACACACACACCCAAATTCTCTCTTAGAGGTCACTTTTAAAACGAGCCCATATGCGCCCATACACCCGTGTATCGGCAGACGAGTGAGGATATGTTTTAAATTGCACCAACCTTACATAAGTATGCTCCTAATTTATGGCCCACGGGTTTTTGTGCGCCAGTACGAGTGTTTGTACGCATATTTTCCCACGCAAAGCCCTATGCAGGGATGTAATAAGGGTTTTGTGCGTGGGAAAAAAGCACGCACAAATGCGCTTACAGACCCGAGGTTATTACTGCGTGAGTGCACGCTAACGGCATGCAAGGGAGGTGATTAGCTAATCATAGGCAATACAGAGAGCCGCAGTAATGCTAGTGCGGGTTTTTTTTACTGCAGGTGTTTTTTACCACCACGGTCAGGGCACGAGTTAAGTGTCAGGGCTGACTTTGGGAGCCTCTCTTGCTGCCCAAGTGGCCTGAAAAGTAACAAGCTTGCTGCCCAAGTGGCAAGATTAGGCAGGCATCTTTCTAGGCACCCGATCTTATAGATTTGCGACCCAGATTTGCTCCCGGCTGATTGCCTATGATGGCACCCGAGCATCCAGATTGGTGCCAAGCTGAGCACCTACCTTGCTGCCATACAGTTATCACCGTCCGCTTTTATGCGCAGATTATCGGCGCAGGTTTTTCAGCATAAAATCTGTGTTGCTTGAGGACAAACCACATATGCATGTAAGTGGGCAGTTTTGAGCGAGCAACCTTTTAAAATCGACCTGTTAGTCTCACATATGCTTCAGCATGGACAGCTGAAGAGTGGATCTTCATCTTATCCCAATGCAGGCATCAAGCTGATACATGTAAAGCATGAATACAGCACAGACAGCTGAAGAGTGAACCTTTGTCAGAGTCCCATACAGATGTCAGTGTGATACATGTAAAGCATGAATACAGCACAGACAACTGAAGAGTGATCCTTCGTCAGAGTCCCATACAGGTGTCAGTGTGATAGATGTAAAGCATGAATACAGCACAGACAGCTGAAGAGTGATCCTTCGTCAGAGTCTCATACAGGTGTCAGTGTGATAGATGTAAAGCATGAATACAGCACAGACAACTGAAGAGTGATCCTTCGTCAGAGTCCCATACAGGTGTCAGTGTGATACATGTAAAGCATGAATACAGCACAGACAACTGAAGAGTGATCCTTCGTCAGAGTCCCATACAGGTGTCAGTGTGATAGATGTAAAGCATGAATACAGCACAGACAGCTGAAGAGTGATCCTTCGTCAGAGTCTCATACAGGTGTCAGTGTGATAGATGTAAAGCATGAATACAGCACAGACAACTGAAGAGTGATCCTTCGTCAGAGTCTCATACAGGTGTCAGTGTGATAGATGTAAAGCATGAATACAGCACAGACAACTGAAGAGTGAACCTTTGTCAGAGTCCCATACAGATGTCAGTGTGATACATGTAAAGCATGAATACAGCACAGACAACTGAAGAGTGATCCTTCGTCAGAGTCCCATACAGGTGTCAGTGTGATAGATGTAAAGCATGAATACAGCACAGACAGCTGAAGAGTGATCCTTCGTCAGAGTCTCATACAGGTGTCAGTGTGATAGATGTAAAGCATGAATACAGCACAGACAACTGAAGAGTGATCCTTCGTCAGAGTCCCATACAGGTGTCAGTGTGATACATGTAAAGCATGAATACAGCACAGACAACTGAAGAGTGATCCTTCGTCAGAGTCCCATACAGGTGTCAGTGTGATAGATGTAAAGCATGAATACAGCACAGACAGCTGAAGAGTGATCCTTCGTCAGAGTCTCATACAGGTGTCAGTGTGATAGATGTAAAGCATGAATACAGCACAGACAACTGAAGAGTGATCCTTCGTCAGAGTCCCATACAGGTGTCAGTGTGATAGATGTAAAGCATGAATACAGCACAGACAGCTGAAGAGTGATCCTTCGTCAGAGTCCCATACAGATGTCAGTGTGATACATGTAAAGCATGAATACAGCACAGACAACTGAAGAATGATCCTTCGTCAGAGTCCCAAACAGGTGTCAGTGTGCTAGATGTAAACATGAATACAGCACAGACAAGTGTTCCACAAAGTAACTTTAACAGATCATGTCTGCCCAGCTTGGGGGGAGGAGGAGGGACGGGGTCAGACACATGCATTATCTATTTATTTATTTATTTATTTAGTTACATTCTGCTTTTTGGCCACTTCAAAGCGGATTGCGCTCAGGTACTGGAGAAATTCTCTAATTAGTGGAAATCTCTTGTGGGCCCAAGCTGTGACCCTCAGCTGCAGGACATGAATCTCTTCTATTTTATGCCTCCCAATATGAACCACAAGAAGTGGCCAGCGCCAGCACTCCACAATACGGTGAGGGGGAAAGAAGGATTAGAGAGGGGTGGGGGGGAAGACAAAGGAGGGAACAGAAGAGGAGGGCAGAGGGCATTAGAAACAGATTTCACTGCCGATGACGTTCACCTGGAATCCACTCTCAAATCTCGCTTTATCAGACATCGCTGCCATCTTAAACGTAACACGGCCAAGACCAATTTGCTTATATTTCCTCCCAAACTCCATTCCATCCTTCCATCTTTTTCTATCTCCCCGAACCCTCAGCTGCATGGCCTTGGGGTTGCCTGACTCTTCTCTCTCCTTTTCTGCTCACATTCATGACGGTGCTTGAGAACATGCCACTTCCTTCTGCAGAATGCAACCAGAATCCACCATTTCCTTTCTGAACACCTTATCGAAACCCTTTGTCGACGCCTCCTTACTGTCCTCCGCCACGCTTTATTCAAAATTCAGCTGTGCAACTTATCGGGCAGACGGAGCTAGATGATGGTTCCTGGCCCCCCATCAATGCTCGCCTTCCATGAAGCCTGATGGAGGAGTAGCCTAGAGCAGCAGGCTGAGGACCTGGGGAGCCGGAGGACAAATCCCACTCACGCTCCTTGTAACCTTGGGCAGGTCACTTCACCCTCCATTGCCCCAAGTACAAACTTAGATTGTGAGTGAATCCTCTGGGGACCGCGAAATACCTACAGTACCTGAATGTGATCCGCTCTGAAGTATCACGAAGGGCAGAATATAAATACGAAAGTCCTCTTCTTCCATGCTGACGCATCATCAGCATCTGGTACAACTCCTGGTCCCTTCAATATCCAATGCCGATAGCCCAGATTTATCTGTCCCCAAGTCACTTCCCTCATGAACTCCAGGCAGGACTGAGAGTCATCTCCGAGACGTTGGGGTTGTCCCCAACCATTCCCCCTCCCTCACCCCCAGTGTAGCACACATCTGTCATAGGAATCCACAGCGGGCGCAGTGTGTTTGCACCGAGAGCGCTTGGTAAAGCCACAGGTCTTCATAAAGGATACCGGACAAAAAAATAGCCACTGCAAATTTGGAAGCAAAAACTCAACTCTTTGCAATTCGTAGCCATACAAAAAGTCAATGAAAAGCCATGTCTAAGGCTTTAAAACAAGATGGAGAGAGGCTGAAGTGAGGGGTCCATTTTCAGCTGCTGTGCAGCTTGGCTAGTTAGCCGGATAAACATATCCAGCTGATAAGCAGGGTATCAAAGTTAGCCGGTTATGTCTAACGGCCTGACCAGAGTTAGCCGGGTAACTTAAGCACATAACTGCTGCACCCGGAAACGCCTCCCGCCTCAGCCCAGAATGCCCCCAACTTCTGCGGCTAGAATTTAGCTGCATACGGCTTTCAATATTTCTTTTTCTATTTCTTTCTCACCACACCTAACTTTTTGTTGGCAATTATTCATATCGATTGTATATCAGTTGTATATAAGACTTCTATCCCATTTCTTTCTCTCATACCCAGCTTTTCTCTTTTCCAATTGTGTTTTATAAAATTCATTCTATTTATTTATAGACTTATAAATTCAGTGAGATAATTTGCTTTGTACCACTATATTATTTTTCCCTTTCATTGTTCCACTGTTCTCTCCCCTCCCCCCCCCAGTTAACAAGTTTATTGTAAAGCATTATTGCATATGTTCGTTAACAAGTTTATTGTAAAGTTTATTGTTTATTGTAAATGTTTATTGTAAAGCACTGTTGCACATGTTCATTCTATTTGGCACAGCTGCAATGTTTCTGTTAATTGTGAACCGATGTGAGGTTACTAAACAAATGTCGGTATATAAAAACCTCAAATAAATAATAAGTAAATATTGCCGGGTAGCCATTTAGATGGATAACTTTTCAGCTATCTGTCTAAATGGCTTTTGAATATCAACCACACTCACTGCAGCACTGCAACCACTGAGCTCTGCGGTGAAAGAGAAACTGAGGGGGGTGTGCAGGACGCACATGCCCAGGACAGCATGGAGAAAGTTCTGGGAGCTAAGCCACTTGTGAGAACCGAATATCCTGCTTGGGAAGGAAGGGAAGTGTCCTCTTCTATCATCACCCCACACCCCCACCCACCTCTGGAGCCCTATCACATACACATGACACAAATCCTCTCTCACCCATCAACCAATCCCTTCACATCCTCATATTCCCAAAGTCTCTCTCTCTCACCCCTCACATGCCCCCTGCAGTCGATCTCTCCTTTTAACCCCATCCTCCCAACCCATGCTGATCCCCCCTCCAATGTCCATGTTGCTGACAGAAAGAAGAGGACGACGACAGTGGCACCCGCTTAGGCTGCATCTTCCTCCGCTGCTGCCAGAAACTGCAGGCAGACTCTGGACTGTAAGGAAAACCACAATGCTGTGCACATCAAAGAGTGAGTTGGGCCTGGATGGCAAGGGAGAAAGATCCCTAAACCAGGCTCCTGAAGCACTGCCATTCTCCTCCTCCTGTCAGGATTGGGGGTGGGTATTAGCAGATAGGAAATGGGGGTGAAAGAGGAAAAATATAATGGGATGAGGGGAAAGGGAGGGAGAGTGATGCATGCTCCCAGTCAGCCTTCCTGTCCTACCACTCCATGAGAACCAGCTAATTCCAGAGCAAGGGAGGGCCAGACTGTGCAGTCCTGACCATTGGTAAAAGTAAATGTAAATTTAAAATTAATTTGACATACCGATTTTCTACATAATCAAAACAATGTACCAACTATAATCATAAAAACAATAGCAATAAGAAACTACAACAATAAAACAATTAAAAAAACTCTAAATAAAACAGAATCAGTAAAAAAAAAAACAGCCTGAAATCAATAAACTGAACAGCATCAATTAAATTTCAAGACAGTTAAAAGATTCTCAGAATTTGTTTTTAAAACAAATGAAATTATGCCCCATTCATGCCGCCTTGCCCCATGCAGAAGTCTGTGATAGCGAGAAACATTAGAGAGAGAATTTCTTGACACGTTCCAAGCATATTTCAATAAATGCATCTGGGAACTCGGAAGGAAGGCATTAAAAGAAGCCCACAAGAGGGAAAGTTTTAAGGGAGCCTAGGAATACATTACTGCAAAGCTGGAAATCTTGCCTTTTGCCACAAGGATAAATTGGCAGTTTCTAGATGTGTTACTTTTTCAAAGCTGGTAAAAGGATACAGAAATTCTGCATTAATGTTTCCCCTAGAAAGCAAACTCTTCATTCTGAGGCCAAACGTACGTCTATAAGGACACCAGACTAGCGGCTACATCTATTCCCGTTTTCTATATACAATGGTTTACCCATTTATGCCACCCGCGCCTTACAAACAATACAAAACTCTGCAGCTCGGCTTCTAACCAGTCTTTGATCTGAGAATATATTACTCCACTGGCTTCCCATTACATACCGAATACAGTACAAACTGGCCATTTCCATCCACAACTTACTAAGTAACGTTTCCTAACAACCATCGTCAAATCAAGGACTCTTAAGACTTGTCCATCTGGATGAAACCAGGAAATGCGCCTTCTCATCAGCAGGCTCCATCCTCTGGAACTCTTTATCAGCAGAGCTAAGAACCAAGGTGGATCCAAAGTTTTTTTTAGGAAAGCTCCTAAGAAATTTTTCTTTTTAAAGACATACAGCTCAGCAGACCAAATCGTATGACACAAAGAATTTTTACATAAGAACAAAAGAACAGAAGAAATGCCATACTGGGTCAGACCAAGGGTCCATCAAGCCCAGCATCCTGTTTCCAACAGTGGCCAATCCAGGCTACAAGTACCTGGCAAGTATCCAAACATTAGATAGGTCATAAGCTACTATTGCTTATTAATTACCATAATAGCAGTTTATGGATTTATCCTCTAGGAACTTATCCAAACCTTTTTAAAACCCAGTTACACTAACAGCTGTAACCACATCCTCTGGCAATGAATTCCAGAGCTTAACTATGCACTGACTGAAAAAGAATTTTCTTCGATTTGTTTTAAATGAGCTACTTGCTAACTTCATAGAGTGCCCCCTGCTCCTTCTATTATCTGAGAGAGTAAATAACCAATTTACATTAACTCGTCCAAGTCCTTTCATGATTTTGTAGATCTCTTATCATTGAGCAGATTGTGAACCAAAATGTGCGCACGTCAAACGTGTGGGCGCCCGGCACTGCTGCACTTTTTTTTTCGCGTCGGTACTGTATCGGCCCGTATGTAACTACAGCAAGGGTTATTTTTCCCTATATGCATCACCTTGCACTTGTCCACATTCAATTTCATCTGCCATTTGGAAGCCCAATCTTTCAGTTTCGCAAGGACCTCCTGTTAGGACCAGTTAAGTTCTGTGTATTTTGTTACACATTGGGCCGGATTTTAAAAGACTTACGCGCGTAACCAAGTCTAGGCGCACAGGGCCTATTTTAAAAAGGCCCGTGAACGCGTGTAAAGCCCCGGGACGCGTGTAAGTCATGGGGCTTGCAAAAAGGGGCGGGGAGGGGCGAGGGCGGGGCGGGCGGGGGTCAGGCTCCCGGCACAGCGGCACTTGGCTCCAGGGCTGAAGTAAATTGTGAAATTAAAAAAAGGTAGGAGGGAAAAGACGGGGGAGGTACGGGAAGGGAAGGTGGGGTGGGGGAGTAGGGAATGGGGGAAGGCAGCGCGGCTCAGCGCACGCAAGGCGCACAATTGTGCACCCCCTTGTGCGCGCTGACCCCTGATTTTATAACTTGCGCGCACAAGTTATAAAATCCGGCGTACGTGTGCGCGCGCTGGGTAGCGTGCGCACACGTACGCCACGCACGCTCCTTTTAAAATCTACCCCATTTTGTTTTATGCTTATTAGGATAGATATTAAAAAGGTGCGCGCGTAACCTTTTTAAAATCCGGCCCATTATGCGTACTCCCGTACCTTGCCCCGAATGTTGGAAGGGCGGGTAAGAAGTATTTTAAGTAAGTAAATAAATAGATCGCGGTGGCGGCAGGCAGATGGGTCTTTTGCTAGTGTCCAAGGTGGCTTAATTTTATGATTTTATTAGCAAAATACTGAGATAAATGCAACTACATTGAGGTTTCGGTTCAGGGTTTTTCTAACCCTGCCACGAAAATCAAACCAACTTCCTGCTGATCGCCAGCAAGGATATATAAATAAGGACAGCGGTTTAAACCTCTCTTCTGTTACATCTTTTCTGGCATTTAGAGAGGTCGCTTATGGGTGCAACAAGGTTGGAGCAATCAAGATGCAAATCTGTCTGATTAAAGCCTGCGGCCCCTCACTCTACAGCCGGCACTGAACAGCATCTCAGCTAGGAATGCTCCCTTCCCAGCCCCTGACCGAGTCCAAACCTGCTTCTTTCTCGGCCTTGTCTGTCACTGCCGTTTCTAATAATACACACCCGATGTGATGGCGATGTGCACAGCGCTGTATGGGGTGTACTCCAATCCATAAATTAACGCACGATGGGGCCGACTCAATAGCAGTGCTGTGCAGCACCATGCAGAGAGAGCCTGGGTTGGATGCCTGGCAGAGGCGTCTCTAGACAGAAGCACTTAGGAGAGCAATAGTGGGGCAATTAGGAGAGGAGATGGACAAGCTGAAGTAGCATTTCCCCACATCACGCCAACCCCTGTGACGTAGCGCCCCGCAGCACCGCTGTGCACACTTCTGTGCATCAGAAAGGGACTGTACAGTACAAGGCAAGCTGTCAGTTTAAAGTCACCCTTCATCATCCCTGAAAGGTAAAGACAGGCAGCTTCAGGCAGGTGCAAAGAATGAGGCATGGATGTAACCTCCGTTTTACCCTCTTTAACATTATTATTACTATTTTTATTAATCATTTGTATAGCGCAGTATTGGAGAGTTCCCAGCACCACAAATGAAGCTTAAATAACTCAGAGACCAAAGCATACTCCAACCTTAAGTGCATTCGGGCACTTTAGGTCGACTCAAAAGACATACGAAAAGACTCTAAGGGCCTTAAATGCAATAGAAAAAAAAACAAAACCTGGGCACTTTCAACCCAGCAGTAAAACCGCCATTAAAATCAACCAATTCTTCCATCTGGCGTCTGTAAGGGCAGGCCAGAACCAGAACAGAAACCCTGCACCTCCAGTTCTATAAGAAACACTTCAGCTCCACACCAACTGCCCCATCAATGGATGCAGTCTCACCTAACTACTTACCAAATAAAACAGAACATTCAAACAGTATTCTCGCTCCAGCAAAATAAAAAGACCAATAGTATCTTGTCAAATTAATGTTGTAAATACAAAGGGTTGAACCTTGTAGCAAAAAATGAAAATGTATACCCAAAAGATAGGGAGAGGAGAGAGAGGATATGATACAGGTGTAAAGGACCCTTCAGCCTCATTACACCTGGGGGAGGTACCATTCATATGCAGCCCCTCCCTTTGAGGGAGCTAGGATGGCCGTCCGCCTGGTAGAGGATTTATAAGCAGCTCTCTACCACGAGACTATGGGCGGTGCTTTTAGGTGTTTGGAGAGTTAGGTGGCAGTGGGGAGTGTTGTTTGCGTTGGCTTTCAGGCCTTCTTGGAGGATCCTAAGCGAGGTCAGAAAGTGGTTCCCACCAGTGGCTGGGGCTTCCCTCTGAGATTTTGTATTTTCATGGTGGCAGCCCTGTGAGACCCCCAGGGGCTAAGGAAGACCTGCCTCTCTGTACCCTCAACAAGGAAAGAGGTTTGGTGGTGACCTGATGCAGTGGACAACTCCGGTGTTAACTTCATTTTTGGTTGACGACCAGGGAGGAAGAGTTCTGCTGCCCTTCAGGGAGCATCCAGAGCTGCATATTTCCAAAGAGGATGCCTCCCCGTCAGGGACTGAGACAAGAAAATAGCACCGAACTGCGAGGACCTCTGGGAACACCATTTGGAGTCTTCAGCCTTGGGAAGATAGAGGATTTGGGACTGTTTCCCCCTTTTTGCCAGATTTGGAAGGGGGTTTCCTGCCCACTTGGGTGAGAGGTTCCCCTGGACTGGTACAGAGAGACCCTGCACACATAGGGGCGGATTTTAAAACCCCTGTGCGTGCCGGCGGCCTATTTTCCATAGGCCGCCGGCACGCGCAGAGCCCCGGGATGTGGCGGGGGCATGGCGGGATGACGCGGCGTTTAGGGGGCGGGGCGCGGCGTTTCAGGGGCGGCGACGTGGGCGTGGTTTCAGCCCAGGGACATTCCAGGGGCGTGGCCACGGCCTCCGGAACAGCCCCCGGAACCGGACCATGGAACAGGGCAGCCGGCCGACAGGCGTAACTTTGCCGACAAAGGTAAGGGGGGGGGGTTTAGATAGGGCCGGGGGGGGTGGGTTAGGTAGGGGAAGGGAGGGGAAGGTGGGGGGAGGGCAAAGGAAAGTTCCCTCCGAGGCCGCTCCGAAATCGGAGCGGCCTCGGAGGGGAACAGGCAGCGCGCGCTGGGCTCGGCGCGCGCAAGGGGGTGCACATTTGTGCACCCCCTTGCGCGGCTACGTGCGTATCTTATAAAATCCAGCGTACTTTTGTTCGCGCCTGCTGCGCGAACAAAAGTACGCGCTCGTGCAAGTATTTAAAATCTGCCCCATAGAGAGGAAACAGACTGTGACTAATCGAGCTCCTGTAGTGGTGAGCATTGGGTTAATTGTGCCATATTTCATCTGCTTTATCTCCAGTAAAGTAATTTACTTTTGGACACACAATCCGTGGCTCCAGTGTATTTTTTGGGCACTTGCAGCACACACACAGTGAAGGAAAACTATCCCTCTCCCCAGGGAAAAGAGACTCATCCCGTCACTCTAGGCCCTGGGGGAAAGAGCTAGACAGGAGTGGCTCCAGCCCCAAAGAGACATTACATCTTTTATGGGCCACTCAAAGATGGCGTCACAGAGGCACCTTAAAGAAATACCATATTGGCTCAATTACAGGATGGTGCCAAATATTTGGATCAGTATGGAAAATACAATGAGTCATCTTTGAGGCCTGCTAGAGCACTGCTGCCTCCTGCCGGGCTCAATCTTCTCAGTTCCCTCCCTTCATCGCTTCTCTCAACGCCCCATGTTAAGCCACCGTGGATGATGCCCACAGGGCGGCTCTGTGCTCTGCGATGGATCATGCATATGGGGAGCGGAAATCCGAATGAACTGTATTCGATGGGGGGGGGAAGGCTGACGTGCACGGAACAGGAGAGGGACCTTGGGGTGATAGTGTCTAATGATATGAAGTCTGCGAAACAATGCGACAAGGCGATAGCAAAAGCCAGAAGAATGCTGGGCTGCATAGAGAGAGGAATATCGAGTAAGAAAAGGGAAGTGATTATTCCCTTGTACAGGTCCTTGGTGAGGCCTCACCTGGAGTACTGTGTTCAGTTCTGGAGACCGTATCTACAAAAAGACAAAGACAAGATGGAAGCGGTACAGAGAAGGGCGACCAGGAAGGTGGAGGATCTTCATTGCATGACGTACGAGGAGAGATTGAAGAATCTAAATATGTACACCCTGGAGGAAAGGAGGAGCAGAGGTGATATGATACAGACTTTCAGATACTTGAAAGGTTTTAATGATCCAAAGGCAACGACAAACCTTTACCATAAGAAAAAAATCAGCAGAACCAGGGGTCACGATTTGAAGCTCCAGGGAGGAAGATTCAGAACCAATGTCAGGAAGTATTTCTTCACGGAGAGGGTGGTGGATGCCTGGAATGCCCTTCCAGAGGAAGTGGTGAAGACCAGAACTGTGAAGGACTTCAAAGGGGCGTGGGATAAACACTGTGGATCCATAAAGTCAAGAGGCCGCCAATGAAGAGTAGGTGACTCGCCAGAATGATGGCTACTGCCTGGAGACAATACCCTTATTCAATAAACATACACATGGTTTCTGTGACTCCAACATCACTCTAAGCTTCAACAGCAAGAGGAAATGTGGAAAAAAGGATTTGCACTCTCAAAGACGGGAGTAGCTGGCTTGTTACGGCGGTTACTACCCCAAACCAAATATCCAAATTACTACCTCCACCTTCCTCTATTCCTGATGCCTTTCAACTAGCTTGATCACTCCATTCTTATACTTCACTTTCAATGCATATCCAGCATAGTTCTCTGCTTCAACAGCAGGGGAAAAGAAAAACTGTTACTTCACACATCCAGCAGAGCTCTCTGCTTAAACGGCAGGGGAGAAGAAAAAAGGATTCACACTCACAAAGCGGGGAGTAGCTGGCTTGTTACGGCGGTTACTACCCCAAACCAAATGTGCCTGATACTTCACTTTCGATGCATATCCAGCATAGCTCTCTGCTTCAACGGCAGGGGAAAAGAAAAACTGATACTTCACGCATATCCAGCATAACTTCAACAGCAGGGGAGAAGAAGAAAGTATTCACACTCACAAAGCGGGGAGTGGCTGGCTTGTTGCGGCGGTTGCTACCCCAGGCCGGGTGTGCCTGATGCTTCACTTTCGATGCATGTCCAGCGTGGCTCTCTGCTTCAACGGCAGGGGAGAAGAAAAAAACTGATACCTCACGCATATCCAGCAAAACTCCCGGCTTCAACGGCAGGGGAGAAGATAAACAACCAATAAGGGCTGTATAACATAATCTGGGTAAAAACAAATAAGCATGGGTGTAGCTTGCTTATTGTGGCGGTTACTACCCCTACTACCTCTAACTAATCAAGCTAGATATTTCACTTGGATGCAGCTCCATCACTGCTCTCTACATTAATGGCGGGGGTGGAAGGGAATTAGAACCAAGAGCTAAGAGAAACAGATAAGTATGAGAGAAAAAATGAGGGAAGCTTGCTGGGCAGACTGGATGGGCCATTTGGTCTTCTTCTGCCGTCATTTCTATGTTTCTATGTTTCTATGCAGGGAGCTGGGAAGAGCAAAGCTGCAGCAGAAAGTAGACGTTTTTTCTTGGAGGCTCATTGTGCTTTTGTCGAACCTGCTAGAGAAAAAACTGGGACCACTGTAATTGGGGGAGGGAGGGAGTGAGAGGTTGAGAAGCAGCGCCATAGGCTTTGCCATCACATTCTGGCATCTAAGGATCCTCTGTGTTTATCCTGGGCTTTCTTGGATTCTGTTGCTATTTTTGCGTTTACCACCAACCCTAGGAGGCCGTTTCTTCCTCGAGTCTCCTTCCTTTCAGTCCTGTTCTAGAACTTTCTTTCCACTGTTTTTCCATAGGTTAGAAGCCTGGCATTCCATTGGTCCAACCTTTGTCTGGTTGCCTAGCAGATCTATCTACATGGTGATCACAGAGAAGGGAAAACTGGACAAGTGTTTGTAAGAAAAAGAGATTAATGAGGATGTTAGACTCTTGGGAAAAATGCTCATTGTGGTTTGGGGTGGGGGGGGGATGGTCACAAAGGCATTTTTTCCACCATTGCAGAGTTATCCACAAATAAATGCATGGCTTCATTTTCTCCGACCTGGCACTAAATTACTGAATAGAAAACGCTAATGGACAGGTAGAAAAAAGGTTTCATTATAATAATAAAAAAAATAGTAAGTTTTATACATCCACAGGAATGGCCAGATGTACTACACATTTTTTCCCATTCTAGGCTCTAGGCACCAAGAAGTCGATATGTTAAAGATCTAGGTACCGTGCCTATCTGTGTGCCTTATCTAGGACCTCGTTTTTACTATGTATTTATTTAGGCACTTTTATATACCGAAAATATGTGTTAACTTCATGTCAGTTTACAATACAATAAAAGCAATAAATAACTTTAAAAATAAACTAAAATTATAATCGAGAACATTCATAAAATAATTATTCTAAAAAAACACCATAAAATAAAATAAAAGCATTGCCCCAGAGTAAATGATGTTAAAAAAACAAACTCAATAATAACAAAATTCCAAATTACAATATACTAGGTACCTAGATTGAGGTCCCTAAAAAGGGTGTGGGGCCAGGGGAGGAGTCAGGTCAAAGGAACCAAGTTAGTTGGCCAATGCTGAGTTGTAGTGTAGTCTCCTTATCTAGGGTCTTAAAGATAGGCAAGGGAACATTTAGCCACCTATTTTTAACCTAAGTTAGGTCTCTAAATTAGGTGCTCGGCTTTTTTTAAAATATTGGCTTCTAAGCATTTTCCCCATAGAGACAAAATAGGAGAAAGTTTTTAGTTCATCTGGGCCTCAGTAACACTGTAATGTTATGTATTTATTTTATTTGTTTAAAATGATTTCGTATCCACTGAACACTAACTACAAGGTGCTTTCTCATTAAGGGTCTTAAAACCAACACCAACATTTTAAACCTAATGTGCCAATACATCAGAAGGCAAGATGGGAGAAATATAATCTTGCCAATTTATACCCATCAATACCCACGTACTACCTCTAATGGTCATCATGGAGATGCAGGTAGTCCAATATATAAACCATTACAATAATCCAACCCCCAAAACCTACCAGTCAAGGAAAATAAGAACGTTTCAACTGTCTCAACAGGCAGAGATTCCAATAAACACTAATCTGGGGAACGAAAGATACCGAGGAATCAATTATAATACCCAAACTCTTCACAATTGACAAAAAAGGGATTCAGAATTTCTCTATTTGAAGAGAGGGGTGAATGACTGTCTTACAAAAATGTCAGTCTAGCCCACAAGGGATGAAGGCATCTGACTGCCTGATTCTTTTTCCTTCAGTCAGTAAATTTCTTTTTAAGAATTATCCCATCAGGGAGTTTAAGAGTGGTCTAGTGATTAAAACACAAAAGGAGGTAATATTCAGTCACTGATTGCATGGCAAAGTTAGCCAGATAAACGTTATCTGGCTAACTGTGGAGGGATATTCAGCCACACTACTGAACATAGCCGGCTAACTTTAGGACTGCTCTACTGCATGACCAGAGTTAGCTGGATAAGTTATCCGAGGGGCCGATGCAATAAGACGCGTAGTAAAACAAGCGCTCATACTCAGCACCTGCTTTCCTATTGCACACACAGCTACCTCTCCTGGGTGCCTGATGTTATATTAAAATGAGCTGATGCGCTAAAAAGGACGCGTTAGGGATGAATTGTGTGTCCCTAGTGCTCAAAACCTTCGGGCGCCCAGCAGATCAAAGCTCCTTCCCCAACCCCAGGTCTGGCCTCTACCTGAAATGGTGTATTCTAAGGTCCATGACTTAAAACAGGGCTTGCCAGATCCCCATATCCCCCCTCCGGCAGAGCTGCTCCCGACTGGTCCTTGTCAGTGAAAGGACCAATCCTCTTTCAGGTCAACATTCTGAAAGGGGATGGGTCCTTTTATTGACATGTGACAGTGAATGGACCAATCAGCAGTAAGTGAAGGAGTGAATAAATGACTATTAAGTGCCCGACAAGTGTCAATGTCGAATCGGGAACAGCCCTGCTGGAGGGGGAGATCTGGGGGTCTGGCAAGACCTGTTTTAAATAAATATAGAAAAGAACCTATCCGTTTCCACTGTACTCTAATATTATACACCAAAAAGGAAACCCTGCACTCCAAACGACATAGCTAGGAGTATTATCACTCTTACTCATCCATGCAAACGATTTTTTTTTTATATAATATTGTTAATTTAAATCATTCTTATATTATTTTAGTTTTCTAAATTTTTTTTTACTGGCTAAAGCCGCATCAGCAAGCCAGGCGAAGTCCCTCGTATTCAACAAGGGCTTCCGGTCTTCTCGAACATATTATTATTATTATTATTTATTTTTATTTTTTTTATATATATACCGACATTCGATCTGAGATATCACATTGGTTTACATTCAGGTACTGTAGGGATTTCCCTATCCCCAGAGGGCTTACAATCTAAGTTTTTGTACCTGAGGCAATGGAGGGTAAAGTGACTTGCCCAAGGTCACAAGGAGCAACAGCAGGACTCGAACCCTGGTCTCCCAACGGCTGGAGTTTCGCATATATTAATGCTTCTTCAGGGTCCCTAATGAGTATAATCAGGTAAAAAAAAATTTTAAACCGTTCCAACTGGCTTTGGCGTGTCAGCACGTCAGTTATCGCAGGACCAGCGTCTCCTCACTTTTTGGTGTATAAGTCCTGTTTTAAGACGTGGACCTCAGAATACACCATTTCAGGTAGAGGAGGGAGGGAGGGAGCATTGGTCAGGCCCGCTGCATGAAGTTAGTTTAATGCCTGCCTCTGAGCAGACGTAAAGTTGTTTGCGGTAGTAGGAGATGCGCTAGACCGTCTCTTGCTTAGCACCTCCTTGCACTGCAGGGTAATAGCTAATTAGTATATTACCCTGCAATTTGCATGCACCATGTGCTAAGCCTGCTGCGGGTTCCTTGGCGCTAAAGCCCTTTTTACATACCAAGGCTACATTAGCACCGAAAAGCCCATGCTAAAACGCAAGTAAAAACCCGCGATTGCACTAGCTAGGTAACTTAGCCAGCTAGCTTAACTCTGCCCTGGAATGCCTCTATGTAATGTGTCTAACTTTCAGACAAATAAATTATCTGGCTAAACTTTAGCTGGGTACGTGGGGAAACATTAAAGCATCAGCATTTAGTCAGATAACTTATGAGTTATCCTGCTAAATGCCACTGAATATTGAGCACAAAAATGATAAACCAGAACTCCTGGAATGTAAGCTTATCTGGCAATAACAGAGAAAAGATTATATGGTAGAGGGAGCTTCCCATATTGGGAAAAGGAGAAAAAAGTCATATAGGAAAGAATCAAATTTACACAGTTTGGCCTGTAAGGGAGCTATTCTTTCTGCTGAGTAGAGGAAGAGTCTGCTGCAAGGATAACTCCACTTCAAACCTTTCAAAAGCAACTGGATGTGGAAAAGCAAGAAGGCCAGAAACAATGTGCCATGGACTGAATCGACAACCCGCGGCCACCCAACTCGCACGGAAACATCATACATGATGTAGCATGTTTACCCCGGATCAGCCTTATCAGCCATGTTTAGACCAACAGAGAGGACGATCATGAAAACGAACGTCCCTGAGCGTGAGGGATTCTCCATCACAATGCTACAGAAATGTATGGAGGTGAACAACACTGCAAGAAGCGTGGGGGACATCCAGCAAGGATACCATTCTTGACATGGAGTTGGGGAGACCATGCCAGACTTGCAGACAAACCATTTTAGAGATTCTGCTCTGGCAAAAGACCCCACTCCTTCCCTCTGACGCTTTGCTATCAGTCCACAGTCACCTGGGATCCCGGCAGGATAAAGCATCACTCTTTAGGAACAGCTGACTCTGGGAATGCACCCACAGCACAGATCGACCTTCTCTTCATGCTCAGAGCTGTCGGGCTAGAAATGTTTATGAGCAATCGATTTTCTGTTCCAGCACAAAACAATTATTTCCTCTTTCCTTGTTTTACATCACACAAGTGACCTAGTTAATAGAATATATACACTTCCAAATCCCGCACATCTGACAAATAATCCCTTTAACAGTATATACACATATATATGTGGGTATGTGAATAAATATATACTGTTTCTGCACTCTTTAAGTTGAGTATATGCCTCCTGCTCAAGCCACATTAATTCTCCTGACCTCATAGCTAATATATCTCTGGCAATCTTGTTCCCGT